>NC_088797.1:20763218-21064922 GCF_011386835.1 Chrysemys picta bellii | reverse complement strand
GCCTACGCTCGTTGAAATCAGTGGCAAAACTTACATTGACTTTAATAGTGCAGGACCAGGGTCTTGAGCTCTACTCCTGGGTCTGCCACTGACTTCCCTGATAGCCATGGCCAAGTCATTTAAACTGTCTGCGCCTCAACTTTTCTGTCTGTAAAATGGATACATAATGCTTACATGAAGTGTTATGAGGATTAATTAATTCATGTTGGTAGTGTTTTGAGATCTGATGGAAGATGCAACAAAAGGGAAAATTATTATTATACTAACATGTAATTACTTGATTAGAGATGGAGCATGATCATTGTTCAAATTCTGCTTGCTTTACTCATGCAAGACCTGATTTCAGTGGGAGGACGTACACGAGTAAAGAGCAGGATTTGCCCCATATTTGAAAAATGCCTTCTAGATCTGTTATTCACTCAGCAGTGTTGTTGTAGCCTTGTTGGTTCCAGGATATGAGAGAGATAGGAGGGTGAGGTGAAGTAATATCTTTTTTATTGGACCAACTTCTGTTGGTGAGAGAGAAACTTTCGAGCTTACACAGAGCGCTTCTTCGGCTCTCAGTGCACAGTTCAGCTCTGCTTTCTCTTTCCTGATCCACGCACTCATGCCCACACAGACAGTCCTCACAGAAACGAGTCACATTACAGGTTCTTGTTGTCCCTGTTCTGAAGGTTCTGAAAAAAGGAAGAAAAAAGCTTCAAAGAGCGACAGATTTCCGTCTGGCAAAGAAAAGGTATTCTCCATCACCATAAGTGCTACAGTTGGTATTAGTGGGGCATTCACAATGACTCATGTCATAAACATTGATTACTATTTCTGAAGGGTTTTTATTAAGTTCATACAACAATCCTAAAATTGGTAGCTAAGATACATTAATGATAAGTGCCATAGAAAAGTCCAAGAGGAAATTAATAATGCTGTACTCAAAATAGGGTATGAACAGTGTGCAATAAATAAGCCCTAGTGTCACACTTTAAACATTATGGAGAACATAAAATATTAAATAACTGCTCATCTTCATGAGCACCATGAATTCTGTGCACTGAATGAGGCAGGGGCCCTGTGGAAAAAATACCATAGTATGTGATCATGCAGTTGAAGACTATATTATAATGCAAATGTACAAGGAAGCCAGATTGGGTCACACAGACAACCTTAATTTCGATATATTCTAACTTTGAGTGCTTGCCTTTGCAACCTTAATGATCTTTTAACATAGTTGGTTGTGTAATAGACTACAGATGGGCTCAACTCACAAAAATCCAAATGCAGATCTGGATTTTGAGCGTCCCCAAAACTGAGGGGTTCAGATCTCAGGTTCTGATTGGGCCCATCTCTAATAAAAACCCATAACAATTTAATATGATTTTTTAAATATATTCCTTGCTACTACTTGTGGAGTTTGCTCTTATATAGTATGTTCTTAAACTTGCCTTATTTTAATTATGATTCAGAAGCTTGTGCCCGGGAAATTATCCAGTTCAGACGGTGCAGGTCTGAGAAAGACACACACACCAAAACATAAAAGATTTTCCTCAGAGACGCAGGTACCTGTTGTGCAAACATAGGTGCTCTCCCAAAAATGTTACCAATTTACCTCAACTGCTGTTGGATGGCAGGAGAGAGAGCTCAGTGATACATTTAGATTCCAGTTTCACAGCGGAATATTTGTATTCATTCAGAAAACTAATGAATATTAATAATACACAGAAGGCTCCTTTAAATCGGTGATTCTATAAGATGATAACTCAGACGAGAATCAAGTTTTGCTTCTGAAGGACCTAAATACAAATCTTAACTCAGATTCATTAAACAAATGATTCACGTTTTCATGTGAATCAGGCTATCTCGCAGATTTTTCCAGAATTGCCCATGCCAACAGAATTGGGGGAGAGAGAGAAATTCTGTAGCTAGTATTAACAAACTTGGCATATTAACCGTGCAGTGTCCCTATATTCAAGATGGAGTATTACATGCTTGAACCTGTAGTCTCCACAGATCTCATCTCCTCTGTATTAATTGTCAGACAGCTACAATCTGCCCCATTTAATACACATTAATTACTGTGCTGAGGCTCTTGTGACCTGTGCTGAGTAAAGTTTGGCCAACCTACTGTATTGTATCTCCCTGTTTGTTTATAAAAAAATGAAAAATGTTGATTTCTTTTTTTTAAATCAGAATGCCATGATGGCTAGAGACCCCAAGACTGCCTCCCGGGCCCATTCGGCTATTCCGCTAGGTGAGGTCAGATATTCCAACTCTATTATAAGTTTGCACTTGAAATGGTAGGCATTAACATTCTCTTTTTCACAATGTCATCCCAATAGACATTTTGCAGTAACGACTCAAATAACTCGTGATAAACCTTATAGGAACTAAAATTCTTTTATAATTAAATAAATAGTATAAATGGTTGAATATCATCATACCTGATAAGACTGCAGGCCCAGAAATCTGGAGCCTTATACATCATGCAGTGATGTAATTTGGATGTTTGAACATACAGTGACTTATTTGCACACTTTCTCTTTTGCCCCCCTACCAAGTATCCTCCTCCTGCTTTTCTTTGGCTCCCCAGGGTTTCCTCACTAACCTTTTCCCCTCCTTGATTTTCCTCATCTCCCCCACAATGTACTTCCTGACAATAGCAAACATGCCTAAAGCATGGTCCTCAACTGCCGACAGTCATAGACATATGGCTAGAGTGAATGCCTACATAGCTCCACTCTATATATCAAATTGCCTAGCCACATATCTATAGTTTTGGATGAGCTGGAAAATATGCTGTAGGCAGTTAGACTCTTAGGAGGACTCCTTGGAGTCTCTCTGATTAAGTGTTTAGCTACACATGAAAATTAATCTGGAATAATCTGGAATAAATAGGGTGTGGATTAACTATTCTTGATTTCCTACATGTGTGAATGCTCTTATTGCAGAATAAGAGTGCCTTATTCTGAATTGGTTTCATCCATTTATGAATAAGGCACTCTTAATCCACTTTGGAATCTAATCTCATTCAGAATAAAACACACTTATTCCAGAATAAGAATGTCCAGACAGGGAGTTAACCTGGAATTCTTATTACACAATAGGCCCCATATAGACAAGCCTTTCGAGCCCTAGGGCAATCCTTCAAGAACTCTAACCAGAGTGATGCAGCCAGAGCACCTTCTCCACATAGCTCTCCTGCTCTCCCAGTGAAAGCAAGAGATAGGAGCAGGTGCCCAATATCAGCAGATTCCTGAAAAATCTAGACGATTTAATGGCTCTCTATCCCAAGTCATTGCCACAATGGAAATAGGATCGTTCAGTGTTACAGTCAGACCCTATAGTGCTAACAGCTAAAGAAGGGTCTCTACGAGCTCAGGCGGCAGGATCCTGTGCTTTGGAGCAGGAAAATCTGTATTTTCTCCACTGTTGCTGGGATGTTCTGAATGACCACAGTGTAATCTAGTGACAGCCATGAAGTGGACATGTGGCAACTATGAAATTCTAAAGGACCTCAGATTTGTTGAAATATGATGTATTCTTTCTAAAATTCTCTTGGTTTACAATCTGTTGTCTCCAATGCGATTGCCTGGTGCATAAATGGGGCAGAAGTTAACGACTAGTGTTTAGTAAATTTGCCACTCTATTTTTGAACCAGGAATGGTCTGTTCCATTGACCAAGAATGATTAGTGTTTTAGAAGTTTCTAACAAATGCCTTTTCCCTCCCAAGCACTGTATTAATTCTTCAGCCAAACATTTGTTGAAACATTGTTACCATGAAATGTCCTTCACTGACCTGAAGGTGGAGCACAGGCCCTGCTTTTTTTTAAACTTTGTTCTAAAGCACAAACCTTTCTATATTAACTGACCCCAGAGGCTCACTGATGTTGAACACTGACCATGAGGCCCATTAGATTCAGTGGGGATACAGCAGAGGCAGACTGGAGATTACATTTACAAATATTTATATTACAGAAAAATTCAGTTATTTGGCAACAGCCTATTGCCCATTCAGAAATGAAGCTTGGAGCAGGGGATCCTTCTGTGACCACCCCTATTGGCTACGGCCCATGCATGAATTGATTGTACCTTCTCTTTCAAAAAAACAGGCCATTGTATTCCACAAGGGTTTGAATTAGAGGGGAAATAGAAGGTTAAAGGGGAATATAATTGAACAGAGGCAAAGCCTCCCATTCATCTCTGTTTGCCTTTGTTCCTGAGATTGGGGTGGGGGAAAGTAGTCAGGTCATGAAAGTCAAACCTCCTGGCTGAATAGGCCCCATCATAAAAGGCCTTATTTTTCTCTGTTATCAGTAAGAGCCTGGCAGCAGCAAACAAGAGAACTGGGTTTGATGTGGGGCAAAATAAAGAGCTTATTAACAGGATAAATTCAGAGTAGCTCCATGGATTTGAGCTTAACAGAGTTACTCTGGATTTACTCAGCTCTACCTGAGATCAGAGTCTGGCCATCAGCCTCTTCTTAGGGTGTGTTGCAAAAGTAGCAGTCTAATCTTCCAGAGCTCAGCAACTGCTGGCCAAGCTGGAGTGAGATGAATGGAGCTGCAAAGAAAGCTCTGATTCTGCTAGGTCTGTATACTGAGAGTTATGATATTATAGAGAAAAATAAGGCCTTTATGAAGGGGACCTGTGTCTCTATGCCCCAATAGATTTGGTGCTTCCTAAAGTTAGTTTTCTGGCTTCAAAGTAGATGGTATACGTTTCTGGTGATCTGTTATCTAGAAGTATGGGATAACGGTGGTATTCAGATTTTCAGAAAGTTCCATGACAGCACAGAAATTTCTTTTCATAGAATCATAGGACTGGAAGGGACCTCTAGAGGTCATCTAATTCAGTCCCCTGCACTCATGGCGGGACTAAGTATTATCTAGACCATTTCTGACAGGTGTTTGTCTAACCTGCTCTTAAAAATCTCCAATGATGAAGATTCCACAACCTCTCTAGGCAATTTATTCCAGCGCTTAACCACCCTGACAGTTAGGAAGTTTTTCCTAATGTCCAACCTAAACTTCTCTTGCTGCAATTTAAGCCCATTGCTTCTTGTCCTGTCCTCAGAGGGTAAGAAGAACAATTTTTCTCCCTCCTCCTTGTAACAACCTGTTATGTACTTGAAAACTGTTATCATGTCCCCTCTCAGTCTTTTCTTTTCCAGACTAAACAAACTCAATTTTTTCAATCTTCTTTCATAGGTCATGTTTTCTAGACCTTTAATCATTTTTGTCGCTCTTCTCTGGACTTTCTCCAATTTGTCCACATCTTTCCTGAAATGTGGCACCCAGAACTGAACACAATACTCCAGTTGAGGCCTAATCAGCACGGAGTAGAACAGAAGAATTACTTCTCGTGTCTTGCTTACAACACTCCTGCTAATACATCCCAGAATGATGTTCCTTTTTTTTGCACTGTCAAAATTCAGCGCAAATGCTGTTGGAACTAACAGCCTTTATCCACCCCAAATAACTAGTTATTATTTTACAGTTTATAAAACACACCTCTTGGTGTGTGCACAAAAGTATCACATCACATACATCAGGATCTAAAATGACATAAGGAAGTCAGTCCTAGTCCCACTAAAGTCACTGGGAAAGTTACCAATGGCTTCCATGGGGGGGCAGGATTGGACACAAAATGAAAACTGAAAAGAAAATTATCCCCCCAAATACTACAGAGACTCAGCCCTTCCCATCTCACCCCTTCTGACAAAGGTTTGATAACAGACTTAACAGCATGCCCTTGATATCAGCCAACTCAGGCTCTGTCAGGCCAAGGAGGAAAACAAACTCCAGAGTCAAAAGCCCGTTACTGAGAACCCTGTTGCACCAGCTCCCAGACCTTTTAACCTAGGGTTTGCTAGCTGATGCACCGTTGCTGATCTCAACCATTGGGATAAAACATGATGAAAAAGACAGTGGCTAAGGAGCCAGGATCCAAATTGCATAGTGCTTTGTAGATCGGAGATATTGTGCAAAGGCATTGCCTTTTGTATTTTAAACATGGGATGTGAAATACTTAGTCTTATTCTGATAATTTACACCTCCATGTAAACTCTGACATATGTCATGGACTGTCTACTTCTCAGAGTTAGGCAGTACTCTGTTCCTTTGTATTGCTGACATTCTATAAAGCAGCACAAACATCTCCCCAAAATTAGCACTTTGAGAAGAGAAATAACATCTTGGCATCAGTCACTGATAGTATGATGCCAATTCTGACATTTTTGCCAACGATGTAAAAGCAGGTCAGTTCCCCCAGGTTTGACAGCCTAGCCTTTAGGTACAGTAAGTAAAGTACTCATCAGGAAAGGTCCTTCATTCTCCAGCCTACTTTTAATTATAATTGCTGTCATCTTCATTTCTTTTGTGAAAGCTGCAAATCCAGTTGGGGTTCTGGCAAGTTGATCTCTGACAATATCAAATGTTCTAAGAACTCTTAATCGAAGGCAGCTCATGAAAGCACCCCAGGGAACACTTTATTCTCTGTGTTTAAAAGGACATGAAAGTACAATAGCTCTCTTTATACTGGTATAAAGCAGCCAATTGATCTTGTCAGTTTAATAAATAATACAATTGCTTCCATCAGACACTGTTAATAGACTCCTGCCTGGACTAATGTTGTATTGAGTTGTTCAAGTGCTTAAACGTTGTCTACCTGTGTCTTCCCTGGGTTAATCCCCTTTTATCTCCTGAAAGTAGAGCTTCCCATAATAGCCCCCAAAGGGCATGAGGTCCCCCACTCTTCATCCCACACCCCATTTTTGTGTGTTCTGTTGCAAGCAGCAAACTACTTATTTTCCTGGATAGGCCAGTTGGCTGGCTAGCATCTCATGTTTGGAGAGATTCAAATGCATTTGTACATGTAGAATCAGACATTTTGTATTAGAGGGGGTCAGAGCAGAGGTGGTCCCAAGATGAAAAATTTGGATCAGGATTTTCAAGCACACCAAAGTTCAGGGGTGTTTCATTCCGGGTGTTTATTTCAGTCCATTATAAAAATATGGACCAGCTGCAAAATTCATCTCTATGTCTGGATTTCAATCCTAAATTGAGGTTTTTTGGGCCCAACCCTATTTTTGTGTTAACATGAGCAAAAATGCCATTTGTTCTATATGGAGAGTAACACACTCAGTGCTTTATGTTTCTAAAAAGTCAGGCCAGTGTTTATGCACTGTTGTGAGTGATATGCTGGGGAACATGAGACAGGGCACAAATGCTAAGGCAGAAGAAACGTGCAAGTAACATTAGTAGCTGGAGATTATAAAATCTTTTGTCATGTTGGCTCCTACTTATTTTTCTATTTTTTTCCCCTCTCAGTGCCAGGAGAGAAAATGATTCCTACTCCTCCACCTGAGGTATGTGATAAACAAGGGGGGGGAAAGTTGCATTTATCACTGGGAATATGTTCCAAGGGCTTTCATGACCAGAATTTCATGTTTTGGAAATATGACTCATGGTATTGCTGATATGTATGTTCAGATTTTTTAAGAACCCCAGAGTGTTTCCTGTCTGACTCCCTGAAAATTGTGTTTCTCCAATTGAAAACCCAGTTCCCTTAGACAGGATCCATGCAATCCGACCCTGGTCCCTGCTGACATAGATTGGACAGATTCACTTTGGAGTCCGCCAGAGCTCCAGCTTCACTGGTTATAGGGGTTGCTGTTGAGGTGGTATGAATTGGCTTGGCACCTATTTGCAGGATCATTCTGATTGTAGTGGATGTTTACTGGTCCTGGAGTCAGTAATTCATTTGATTAATAGCACTCTTGCTGTTTATCTGTAATAATCTATCTGGGCATGTTTACTGGAAACATGCAAGAACTGGGGAGCCAATATCAATCAAAGAGAAACTGATTCAACCTCAACATGAGTTGTTAAAAATAACAAATGTACTTATGTGGGAGTGATGGAGCAGTGGTTAGGATTCTAACCTAGCACTCAAAAGAACAGGGTTTAATTCTTTGCTGTGCCACAAACTACCTGTGTCAGAGTGGTAGCCATGTTAGTCTGTATCAGCAAAAACAATGAGGAGTCCTTGTGGCACCTTAGAGACTAACAAATTTATTTGGGCATAAGCTTTTGTGGGCTAGAACCCACTTCATCAGATGCATGGAGTGGAAAATACAGGAGCAGTGTAATCCTTGGCAAGATACTTGGTACTTAATATGTCTGTGCTTCCTTTCCTCACCTATAAAACAGGGATAATATAGCCCTGCCCTACCTCACAAGGTTGTTGTGAGAAGAAATACATTAAACAGATGAGGTGTTTAGATACTGCAGTAATGGGTACCATGTAACTACTTTCGAGAGATAGTCTGCTCAAATAAAGGGGATTTACATTGTGTGGAGAGGATCAACAGATTTGGGTTCTTTCAGACAGGGCCGGTTCCAGGCACCAGCCCACCAAGCATGTGCTTGGGGCGGCGCCTGGAGGGAGGCGGCGCGGCGGGGCGCTCCGGCCCGAGAGCGGGGCCGTGACTGGGCTCGCCGCCCTCCCCGCGGCGCTGTGGCCGCCGGGGAGAGCGGAGAGCCCGGGGGCTCTCCGCCCTGCTCCCAGCGCTCTGGCCGCCGGGGAGAGTGGAGAGCCCCGGCCGGGCTCGCCGCCCTCCCCCCGGAGCTCTGGCCGCCAGGGAGAGCGGAGAGCCCCGGCTGGGCTCTCCGCCCTGCTCCCAGCGCTCTGTCCGGTTGGGGATTGTGGGCCTGAGGCCGAGCTCGGCGCCCTCCCCTGCCCTGCTGGGGAAAGCCCTGCTTTCAGACCAAGAGGAGAAAGAGTTCCAGAACTAAAGCTGCTTTCCCCAGACTCCTATGTGTTCAAGTCCAGCGGCTGTGGCCTGTTAGCAAGAGGACCTGTTCTGGTTTCAGCAGTGCTTGCAGAGAGAGGCTTTTCTGCAGCCCTACCACATTGTAATTTAAAGTTGAACTGAAATGCTTTTCATTTTAAATATCAAAATGATTTGAGATCCAAAATCCTGGGCTGGAGGCATGTGTGGGCTTCAAAGTGATACATACATTCATTTAAAAAACAAAATACTCTTGTTGAAAACTGCCAGCTCTGAGTTCAGGATTCTGCATGTGCGGAGTTAAAACTGGTAATGTTACCAAAACCTAAATGAGTGTCAGAAAGGCAGCTGGTTGCTCTGCATTGAGTGCTATTGATTCCTTCATGAAAGACACAGAACTCTGATCTCAGGTCTAGTTAAGTCATTCAATTCATTTTCAGAACCATGCTGCTGTGAAGCTTTGCTTTCTTTTTTTTTTTTTTTATTTTGGAAAGGGAGCGATTATTTCTGTTCTCTGCAGCTTCTGAGCAATTGCTGCTTCTGTCAGTAAATGGACAGGTTTCTTCCTGTGCCCAGTGTGCAAGGACTGTTAATGATATCTGCAATAAACACCTGAGTACTAGGCATACTCTGCACGTTTTACATCTGGCTGACATGTCAGGGAACTAAGCCCTCCTTGATATTCTGTTGCCTTTAGACACCATCTAAGGGTTGAATGTAGGAGCTTGGGAATGAGATACAGAGCCTTTCCCTTTTCGATCGCCAGATTGCTGGTTGAGGCACCTTAGCTAGGGGTATTGTATGAGAAGTTTGTCCTGCTGCTTCTTATGTTGTATTTACCCTTTGCAGAGATTATAAGGTTTCCAGTGTTGTCAAACTGGCATCTTTCATGAGCTCATGCTCATGTGGATATTCCCAACTGGATTTTAAAAAGTGATTATTTCTTTTCATTAGCAATTAAGGTCGTTTGGTTAAAATGGCTGCCAAAACATAATGGCATAGAGCAGAAGAATTAGGAAGCGGGGATTTGTAGCCACGTGTTCCAGTTGCTAGTTCCCCATTCATGCAATAACATAGCATTATAAACATGGATGTGTCATGTGTGCTAAAGAGCATATTGCCACAGAGACCAGGAAGCTCAAGTGTTCTTAGCAGCAATGAGGTTAAAGGATATAGCAAACTTTTTCTCCTGGTATAAGCCTACCTGTGCCCTGGTTGTGTCTCAGCTGTGCTCTACCACTAAAGTTAGCAAGGGAAAGGATCTGGCATTGCAGATGGGAGCATATTCCAAGTATTCCAAGCAGGAAAAATTGTAGCTCTGTGAGTTAACCGCATCTGATGAACTGCCTGCTGTTAATCAAAGCACCGTGTTGTGGGTTGTCACTGTCTAGCAGGCTGTGAGTCGAGAAAGGGGAGTTATTCTTTAATTTATTTATGATTTGTATGGCGGAAACAGTGCACTCGGTGTTTTACAGAAGGGTTTGAAGACCAGGTCCCTTCCTGGAAGATCTCATAAATTCAGGGGGATGGGCTACAGCCAAGGCAAAGTGAGTGAACAGTAACCTGTTAGCACCAGTCATTTTGCCCATGGGTCTTTTTGCATGTTGTGGATCTTTGTTTGGGGGAGGGAAGTTACTTAAAAAGATAAAGATTTTTAGTCATCTAGCCTGGTATCAGTTCAGAGGAGAGGGCTCCCTTTAGGCCCAATGTTGCTAAGTACTGCGCACCTCCCAGAGAAGTCAATGGCATTGAGGATGCTCAGTTCCATGCAGGGTTGGACCCTTTGACTCCAATCTCCTTAGCTAGACATCATGTTGTTTTATCTAATGCTTGTCTCTGTCTGTTTCAGGCTCTGGCCCCAGCTGAGAAAAGGTATGCATAATGGAATGATTAAATCATGCGTTTCCAAATCATCAAAGGCACGCTGTTTCTGCTAGGCAAGAATGTAGTTTCTTTTATAAGACATCTAGCCAGATTCAGGATTTCTTTGGGATTTTAAATTTCTTAGAAGGACACTGAAGGAAAACTGAATCTGGTTAAGGCTGTTTCTGCTTTCTTATATACCCAGGGCCAGATGTAATCTCATTCATATTCTTTTCATGTTTCAGCAGACAGAAAATAACTTTGCAATCTGATTTCATTCCCTAGAGAAAATTGTTCCTATTGTGACAGTGTTTCAAAGCATTTCAACCAACATCCCTATTCTGTGTATGTTTCTGGCTATGACTGCAGCGCAAGAAAGACACTTCAGTGAAACAGGCGGGGAGGGAGACAGATTATTCATTGTTACTATTTTTCTATTATCATAGTGCCCAGGAGGCTCTGTCAAGGCCCAGGGCCCCAGTGCACCAGGCACTGTACGAACACAGAAGAAAAAGACAGTCTTGCCCCAAAGAGTGTATTCATTTTTTTTTTGTTCAAAACCATTCTCTTCCCTCTTCACCGTGTAATGAATTCCTAACTCAGTAAGTGCCTCCAGCTTGGGGTGTCTCCCCTTCACTTCACTGTACTCTTACAAACATTGAAGCCAATGGGACTACTCATGTGCTTAAAGTTAGGCCAGTGCTTAAATACCTTGCTGAATTAGGGCCAAATGGTGCCATTTAGGGACTGGCCCATGTTTGGATCGAGCAGAGCTACAGCATCTGGGGGGAACCCCAGGAGATCACATGCCTCCAATATTTGCACTCCCAGTAGTGTAGGAAGGGCTGTGATTGGGCCTGGGTCTTACACTGCCCTGTTGGGCTAGACACAGCCTGGTCCTTATGGGTCATGTTCTCCCCTCTTTCTGTGAACATACTAGTTTTGTCTTGGTTCATGGGCATGCATGTGCTGGTTGCGATCCCTGCTTTTAGGCTTTGTTCTTATGAGCCAGCATTGTATTGAAATGCACAGGAATCCTATTCTTGAGGATGTCTACTTTTCCTTCTCAGGTCATTTAAATGACACAGAGATAGTGAGTTAATTGAGGCTAGTGTGCTCCTTGTGCCAAAAAGGATGTATTTATAGAAAGGGGACGGAATAGCAAATTTGGGCAGCAGCACCACAGCATGACCTGATTTTGCAGCTCCAAGATACAGCCTCAGGAGAAAGAATGATGAAGAACAACAGCCTTCCCTTAGAGCATCATACTTATAAAACTGGGGAACAATGTTGCTCTTAGTAGCCAACCTAAGGGCGCAGAGAATTTCTTGTGAGGATTGAAAGGTCAAATACTGTCTTTCAAACAGAGGGATTGTACTTTTAACCATAGCATGGTGCTTAACTTTGGTCAAAAGAGTCATAGGGGCACACCTGATTTGCTGTAAAGGAACCAGTCACAACCAGCCTCATTTTTCATATGGAGGGGTAGCTCAGAGACTGCCATGGTCATAGGCCATAGAGTGAAATTGACTCTCTGGCCTGGTGACTAGGGAACTCACTTAGAAAGTAGGAGACCCAACTTTGAAACCCTGTGCCACAGACACCGACTTCTAGTTTTCCCTGGGGGTGCTCTGCCCCGAGGCTTCCGCCCCTCCTCCCGAGGCCCTGCCCCTCTGCTGCCGCTCTCTGCCCTCCTCCAAGCACCTCCCTGAGCTGTTTGGCAGCAGCTGCCAATTAGCTGTTTGGGGCACGGCCAAACAGCTGTTTGGCGGGGTGATCACCTATGATTTTTTTCCAGAGTCAGCATCTATGCCCTGTGCCAGTGACTAAGAACATAAGAAAGGCCGTACCGGGTCAGACCAAAGGTCCATCTAGCCCAGTATCCTGTCTAGCGACAGTGGCCAATGCCAGGTGCCCCAGAGGGAGTGAACCTAACAGGCAATGATCAAGTGATCTCTCTCCTGCCATCCATCTCCACCCTCTGACAGACAGAGGCTAGGGACACCATTCCTTACCCGTCCTGGCTAATAGCCATTAATGGACTTAACCACCATGAATTTATCCAGTTCTCTTTTAAACTCTGTTATAGTCCTAGCCTTCACAACCTCCTCAAGTAAGGAGTTCCACAAGTTGACTGTGCGCTGCGTGAAGAAGAACTTCCTTTTATTTGTTTTAAACCTGCTGCCTATTAATTTCATTTGATGACCCCTAGTTCTTGTATTATGGGAATAAGTAAATAACTTTTCCTTTTCCACTTTCTCCACATCACTCATGATTTTATATACCTCTATCATATCCCCCCTTAATCTCCTCTTTTCCAAGCTGAAGAGTCCTAGCCTCTTTACTCTCTCCTCATATGGGACCCATTCCAAACCCCTAATCATTTTAATTGCCCTTTTCTGAATCTTTTCTAGTGCCAGTATATCTTTTTTGAGATGAGGAGACCACATCTGTACGCAGTATTCGAGATGAGGGCGTACCATTGATTTATATAAGGGCAATAATATATTCTCAGTCTTATTCTCTATCCCCTTTTTAATGATTCCTAACATCCTGTTTGCTTTTTTGACCGCCTCTGCACACTGCGTGGACATTTTCAGAGAACTATCCACGATGACTCCAAGATCTTTTTCCTGACTTGTTGTAGCTAAATTAGCCCCCATCATATTGTATGTATAGTTGGGGTTATTTTTTCCAATGTGCATTACTTTACATTTATCCACATTAAATTTCATTTGCCATTTTGTTGCCCAATCACTTAGTTTTGTGAGATCTTTTTGAAGTTCTTCACAGTCTGCTTTGGTCATAACTATCTTTAGCAGTTTAGGTCCTGTGGCACCTTTAAGACTAACAGAAGTCTTGGGAGCATAAGCTTTCGTGGGTAAGAACCTCACTTCATCAGATGCAAGTGAAGTGAGGTTCTTACCCACGAAAGCTTATGCTCCCAAGACTTCTGTTAGTCTTAAAGGTGCCACAGGACCCTCTGTTGCTTTTTACAGATTCAGACTAACACGGCTACCCCTCTGATATTTAGCAGTTTAGTATCATCTGCAAACTTTGCCACCTCACTGTTTACCCCTTTCTCTAGATCATTTATGAATAAGTTGAATAGGATCGGTCCGAGGACTGACCCTGGGGGAACACCACTAGTTACCCCTCTCCATTCTGAGAATTTACCATTAATTCCTACACTTTGTTCCCTGTCTTTTAACCAGTTCTCAATCCATGAAAGGACCTTCCCTTTTATCCCATGGCAGCTTAATTTACATAAGAGCCTTTGGTGAGGGACCTTGTCAAAGGCTTTCTGGAAATCTAAGTACACTATGTCCACTGGATCCCCCTTGTCCACATGTTTGTTGACCCCTTCAAAGAATTCTAATAGATTAGTAAGACACGATTTCCCTTTACAGAAACCATGTTGACTATTGCTCAACAGTTTATGTTTTTCTATGTGTCTGACAATTTTATTCTTAACTATTGTTTCGACTGATTTGCCCAGTACAGACGTTAGACTTACCGGTCTGTAATTGCCGGGATCACCTCTAGAGCCCTTTTTAAATATTGGCGTTACATTAGCTAACTTCCAGTCATTGGGTACAGAAGCTGATTTAAGGGACAGGTTACAAACCTTAGTTAACAGTTCTGCAACTTCACATTTGAGTTCTTTCAGAATTCTTGGGTGAATGCCATCTGGTCCCGGTGACTTGTTAATGTTAAGTTTATCAATTAATTCCAAAACCTCTTCTCATGACACTTCAGTCCATGACAGTTCCTCAGATTTGTCACCTACAAAAGCCAGCTCAGGTTTGGGAATCTCCCTAACATCCTCAGCCGTGAAGACTGAAGCAAAGAATCCATTTAGTTTCTCTGCAATGACTTCATCGTCTTTAAGCGCTCCTTTTGTATCTCGATCATCAAGGGGCCCCACTGGTTGTTTAGCAGGCTTCCTGCTTCTGATGTACTTAAAAAACATTTTGTTATTACCTTTGGAGTTTTGGACTAGCCGTTCTTCATACTCCTCTTTGGCTTTTCTTATTACATTCTTGCACTTAATTTGGCAGTGTTTATGCTCCTTTCTAACCATTTATGTGCAGAGCTCTTACTAATTGGCCTCTCAGAGTTGGTAAGACAACTCCCACCTTTTCATGCTCTCTGTATGTATATATATATATCTCCTCAATATATGTCCCATTCTATGCATCTGAAGAAGTGGGCTGTAGCCCACGAAAGCTTATGCTCAAATAAATTTGTTAGTCTGTAAGGTGCCACAAGTACTCCTGTTCTTTTTGCGGATACAGACTAACACAGCTGCTACTCTGAAACCTTTCTAACAGGCATTACTCCAAACTCTGAGGATCTGAAAACCAAGCTTTTATCTGCCTCTTATATCATCTCTTGGTATAAAAATCTTGCCATCAACATATAGCTGATCATTTAGCAGATAATCTGTAAAGCAAGATAAAAACTAGCTTCCCTAGCTCCATAGGCTCTGTACCGCTAAAAGGAGCACTCACACTTTAAAGAACCAGTTCTGTTTAGTGCCATTTACTCTGTTACCTTCAATTCCAAAATGCTCTTACTGAGCATGCTTATCTCCTCACAAACCTGAACAGTTTCCTGAGAGACAAGGTCTTCACACTTTGTTCCCTCTGCTTGAATCAAATGGTAACAGTGGTGACTATGTGTATATAAAGTTGACAAATAATACAGGGCAGCTCTACCCTGCCTTTGAGTGCAGGGGAGCTGGAGATGAAAACGGCTTTTGTTGAACCTTTGTAAAGGTTTGATCTGCCAGCTCGGCCATTGAATTGCTGCTTGCACAAGCTACTGTGCCACCTTTCAACAAGACCTTGTTAGATGATCAGATTTTATTTTAATCACTTGAACACCCAATTTTCATTCTCAAAACCTGTCGGCGCACACTGTCTCTGCTGAGCTATTAATAGTTTGAGAGCCCCGGGTAAGGTAAAACATTAATGATGATTCGGGTCAGATTGGGGGAGCAGGGTTGTAAAGAGACCTAGAATGGCCTGTCCACGTCATGAGCTTATAGTAGTACTGCCTCAAGTGACATCGTGCAACCAGGAAGAAGAAGCAACTTTGGAAATTAACGAAGTAAAAAGGTGAGTGAGTGGCTATGGGGTTTTTTATAAAACATCATATGCTGTCTTTTTCACTAACTTAATAAGGCTGCCATTCCAAAATGAACATAAATAAAGAGAGAGGGATCCTTATGAGAGAGAGAAAATTAGGTTTGTTTTATTTGAGAAGTAAAAAATAAAAACTTTTTTAAAAGAACATTTCTCTTAGTGCATCCTAATTCTGTCAATTGCTTAAACAAACAAAATGACTCAAATATACTCTCTACGTTTCTATATTAAAAATAATTGTCGGTGTCTTGATTATAACTCTCAGTTGAGTCATGCTGAATTTTTCTCCCTAGGACCTTTCTGAGGAAGAAAATGTATCAACAGAAAGATAGTAACAACGTGAGCTGGAGTGATAAAGCCCTAGTGAGGTGCAGTATTTTGAACCTTAAGCCATGTTACAGTATCTAATGCTGCTTCTGTTTTTTGTTGTAATACCCAGAATGTGCTAGGTGCTGTACAAACACATAACAAAACATATAGTCCCTACCTCAGAGAACTTCTGCCTAAAGTTAATGCTAAGAGGAACAGGTTTTTGCTGAATACTGGAGAACTCTGAGGCCAGTAGTGATGTTTAGTAAAATAATTTGTCCCTTTGTGACCAAATTTATTTTCATAGCTACCAAAATTCATCCTTTTCAGGATACTGGGCCAGTCATTAAACAGAATCCTCCAGGGGTGAAAATACCTTGTTTTACTCTAGCATCTGAGGATCTCAAACCATACCATTGGCATTGCAGCACCCCTGTGAGATAGGCCAGCATTATTTTCGCTGTTTGGGGACCTGAGGTAGTACGGATGAGTTAGGTCTCAAATTTTCAAACGTGACCTTTAATCTTGGATGCCCAACTTTAGCCAACTGGGGCCGGACTTTCAGAGATGCTGAGCACCTACAACTTCAGCTGAAGTCAATGAGGGCTGCAGTTGTCTTGCTTGGAACAAATTAGACTCTGCTTTTGAAAATTGCGCCCTATGTGATTTGCCCAAGATCGCATAGAGAGTTGGTGGCAGAGATGGAAATAGACCCCAGCTCTTCTAACTTCTAGTCCTGTACTCGAACAACAAGACCCATCCTTCCTGATCATAGCCTGTAGACAGAGGAACATCCAGATTCTAACACCTCATTTTTGTGATGTAGGTGTAGCAGAAGCAGAAAAGGCAATGGCTCTCTCAGCATGTGGTCCTGTCATAGTGTCTGTAAGGAGACTGAAATTCACTAATCTAATCCTAGCCCCTTGTTATTATGAACAGGCTGGGAGAATTGAGAAGATAAGATCAGGTGTACAAGCATCCTAGCTGAAAACAGCATGTGTCTCTGTCTTATCTCCAGATTGGAGACTTGGAGAAGAAAAGAAAATGAAAGGACTGAGCATGCAAAGAAGAAGCGAGCAATACTGGAGCTCCAGAAATTGCAGCATCTCCACTTTCCAACAAGCCACTGGTTCTGTGCTCGCCCAGCCACTTCCCAGCAATGTAAGCCTTTTTATTCCCAATAACATGTAATATTTACACATGGGACAAGCGTAGGTAGGGAAAGGACTTGTGAATAAGGAGAAATCAGCACCCAAAATATGCCTCTTTTCATAGGTATGTCTCTAATTGAAACAGATAGTGTTAGGCATCATGTTTATGGCTTGATCAAATGATGGGTGACATTTTTCTAAGCCTGCACTAACTTTTTGAAAATCTTAATTTCAAGTGTGGAGCAAAGCAAACCCCTGGAATTTGTAAAACGACTGCCTGGAACTAGCACCAAGTTCTCCAATAAGGGTGAAGTCACCAGAGTTACTGTACACAGCCAGCCCTACATTCACTTTTCTGACAGTCATCTGGATGAGTGGGAAGGTTTGAAATGTAGGAGGGGAGTCCGTTCTGGGACACTTGTTGCTAAGGAGCATATAAAGGGGGCTTGACAGGAAAAGATAGTGTTGGGGTGCTTTATTGTGGTGGTAGATACTCAGATGTAACCTCCCACTGTGCTTCTCCAGATCTCGTTTTTTTGTAGTCTACCAGCTTTTCCCTTTCTCCACCATTGACCTTCTCCTTTCCACTCTGAAAAGTCTCAGAATCCACTTCCTACCTTAAAGAAGAACTTGAAACCCAACGGCCTCTGTGCTAGGCCCAAGCACAGCTCTTCTCTAGTGTATAGCCCATGCACTGGTGTGCAGTGGAGTCTGGGAACCGTATATTTGATTCTCGGGTGATTTGAAGCAACCCAACAATCTCCACTGAAGATCTAAGAAAGCAAATTTTAACAGGGAAAGATATCATGTAGGCCACATACAGAGGCAAGAGGGCCCTGAGTTCCTTTTTTATGGAAGGACAACAGTGCAAGAGAAGGGAGTTGCTTTGGAGACTCGGGTAGCAGACAGGCTGCATTGTGAATTCAAATGAAACAATGGTTTCAATAGGCCAGGACATCAGGACGCCCCTATAAAAGTGGGATGTTCATTCCCCATATTATTAGAGATGGAGCAGAGTCATCTGATCCAAATCCAAACATCCTCACAATTCAGAGAAAAGCCCAAGTTGCAACATTCATCTCTGATTCCCCAACTTCCCCAAAGTTTGGGTGGTGCCTTAGATCAGAAGTTCCTGTCTGAACCCATCTCTGCTATTTACACTGTGCCCTTCCGGTTCAGAAATCATGCTGAATCTTTTCTAGAAAGACATGAAGATAAATTTCTTATACAAAAAAATGTTTCTATTTTTTTCTGTGTGCATTGTCTCATCTTACTTCTTTCATGTGGCATCTGATTCTCCCGCCGTTCTTGTGATCACCTACAAAAAATATGTATATCCCGAGGCACAGATATAAAGCTGTAGTCATTCTGAGTTGCTACTGAAAAGTAGGTCCGCCCAGTTAATTTCTTTTCCATTGTACTGGGTGGGGCAGTGATAGTTACACTTAGACACACACCCTTTCCTTTTTTGTAGTATTTTAGTTATTTTTACTACTGTCCAGGCTGACAACACAGCTTATTACTAAGGAAAATAAGTAGTTTCTCTCCTTTTGTGGTGAATAGTAAGTTCTAAAATAATTTTTTTTGGAGCTTCTGATTCAGACATTCTGTGCCGCAACTCCTGCCTTGTCCAGCTGATGTATTGTCTATACTGCTCTAAAACATGTCATTTAAACCAGCACTGTAGTAGCAAATAATTGGCACAAACTTCCCTACCAGAAAGATACCTTAAAAATAAATAATATACACTTCTGAGTCTGCAAATGATTTCAGTTGTCCTGAAACAAAGACAACAACGTACAATTGCCAGTCTAGAGTACTGGATTCCTTATCCCAGGCATTTTGCGTTTACTGGGTCTCTCGTCACAGGCACATAGCATTATCCTTCCACTCTGCTTTGTTATTAGGCTCAATCAGTGTATTGAAACATACAAAAGAATTCTGCTCTGTCAAGTGCTCCAAGGACAGGACTGTTGAGTACTGTATTTTAATAATCTACCTATCCACATGAAGACATCCAGCAGCAGGCAGAGCAGAGAGCAATGTGTTGGCCGAGCAATGTGTTGGCCAACCAAAACACAACGTGTATATCTCATTTGAAGCCTACCAGCCTTTGTGCTGCCACTTTAAAGGATAAGCTAAATCTTCTGTATGCGAGGCTCATGTCACCTTGTTCCAGAACAGTTTCACTCATTCTCTCCCTTCTCTTCATCCCATGTGGTTTTGGCATGGAAATAGTACTAGTAGGAATGTAATAAATCTTCCCAAATGACATGCAAAACCGCATTAAACTTGCCTGGTTCTGTTGCCTGCTCAAAATTCAGGCCAGCATCATGCAAAAAAAAAAAAAGTTTAATTTAGAATTCACAAACCTTGTGAACAAACCGGGATTGATTTATGGTTTGACATCAAAACTAGGTGAAATTTGCAATTTTGCCTGGTTTCGATATGGGAATAGGCGAAGCTGAGCTTTACTGTAAGCTTTTGGCTTTCTTTGAACCCCACACTCAGCTCTAAATCTGGGGAGTGGGAGCAATTGTTAACCCACATGGATTAAAACCCAAGAAAATGTTGAGTGAGTTTTTGCAGAATGAAACAGCCGAGTTTTACTGGCTCTACTGTTTGTGCTCCTCTTTCTTACCTAATCTGTGCTGTATAAAAGCCAAATCACGGAGTCAGAAGTAAATATCCACTACTGCCCAAAAACTCGCCGACTTGGTTTATTTGGTAAGGGCGTCTCTTCCCAGGGTAGCCTTAAGTATGTGGGTTATGCACAAGTTCTGCTTTTAGAATGGAGCAAATCCTGGCAGAGCTGAGGATCTGTCTCTAGTTCTGTAATTACTGTACAGAGCGCGGGTTTGGATCTTTTATTGCTTGCGTGTCACAGCACTTTTCAAGTTACCACTGGTGGATGAATCAGTAGAATAAATTTCCTAGATTAACTGTTGGGGGACGGGAAAAACCTTGGTTTGTTACTTTATAGATATAATGATCTGTTATTTCTACAGTATTGCTCTTTTATAATGATGTTTTAGTTCTGCCATAGCTGTGCCTGGTGCTTTACAGTTAAATGAAGCAGTTTAGGCTCTGAAGTGCCTAAAATCCCTTTTGAAAATAAGACTTAGGCTCCTAAATCAGTTAGGCATTGCAAGACTGAGTGCAGCAATGCCTGAATACCTTTGAAAAATCTGGGTCATAAGGACAACTAACCAGAGTGAGCTTTTGTAGGATCAAAGACTGTAAATTATGGATTTTTAAAATCAACAAAACATTGACTGACTCACCCTTAATAACATAATTACAGTACCTGTCTGATGCATGTCCAAAAATAATCCAAATAAGATTATGTAACAATAAAAAGGTTTTATTCCCAAAGGGAAAGAACAGTCAGACTTTCAACACCACAGATGTTTTGGCCCACAGACACCCTTTGGCTGTGTCAGAATGTAATATAATTAAAGGGACCCGGTCAACTTAAAACTCACTTATTTGAATTCCTTACCTATGTTAAATAACAACATCTTAGATTATTAAAATGGAAGGAACTTTAAAACTCAAATTTGCTTTGCACCGTTTATGCTGTTTACTACTTTGCATTCAGTTCAGTTTGAAGTGTGAAACTAGGTTGGTCTGTTTCATTCTCATTTCTACTCAGTCTCATTTTCTGGTTCTCAAGCAATAGCACATTGTTTTTCTTTTCTGTGTAGATGCTCAGCCTTTAAAAAAAATTCACTTCACCTTTGCTTTTACCTCTGCCCTTTTGTCTTTGCTTTCCATTAACTCTGTATTAAAAGGGGTGTCATGTGTAAGACATGGGCAATTGTCCCACTCTACTCAGGACTGGTAAGGCCTCAGACGGAGTACTGTGTCCAGTTCTGGGTGCCATATTTCAGCAAAGATGTGGACAAACTGGATAGAGTCCAGAGAAGAGCAACCAAAATGATCAAACGTTTAGAAAACCTGACTTATGAGGAAAGGTTAAAAAAAAACCTGGGGATGCTTAGTCTTAAGAAAAGAAGACTGAAGGGAGGACCTGATAAGCCTTCAAATATTTTAAGGACTGTTATAAAGGATAGTGATCAATTGTTCTTCATGCCCAGTGAAGGTATGACAAAAAGTTATGGGCTTAATCTGAAGCAAAGGCGATATAGGTAGATTTTAGGAAACACTTTTTAACTATAAGGGTAGTTAGGATCTGGAATAGACTTCCAAAGGAGGTTGTGGAATCTCCATCATTGAAGGTTTTTAAAAACAGATTGGACAAACACCTGTCAGGGACGGTCTAGATTTACTTGGTCCTGCTGCAGCGCAAGCAGCTGGACTTGATGATTTAATAATAATAATTAATAGAGATATCCCTTCTCCTAGAACTGGAAGGGACCTTGGAAGGTCATCGAGTCCAGCCCCCTGCCTTCACTAGCAGGACCAAGTACTGATTTTGCCCCAGATCCCTAAGTGGCCCCCTCAAGGATTGAACTCACAACCCTGGGTTTAGCAGGCCAATGATCCCTCCAGCCCTACAGTTCTGTGATTCTGTGAGCACACACACGATTGAGTATTATTTGCATGAATACTCAAAGAAAGTGATTTTCACACTAAAATAATTGCAGATTGTTTTAAACTGGCAAAACCCTTCACCAGAGCCCTGGTGCAGAGACAATTAAAAGATCTGACTTCACCCTTTGCATGTAGTGCAGTGCAAGCATCTGCAGTTAGTCTGGGTAAACATTGTGGTGAAAATTACAAATCAATAAATGCAATATGCCTAGTATATTTTATTTTGGATGTCTTACTGTTTGACACAACAGTTAGTGTTCCCCAAACTCATGGCCAGATTCCTGGCACATGAGCCATACTGTCAGCGAACTGCCTCCTTCACAGCTAGAATCACAGACTCAATGGCTTTGTGTGAATGTGATAAGAAAAAAAAATTGTCACCTCAGAAGCCATCCGATAAATTTTACAGTAGCCTGTTTTTTCTAGGAATGATGCCTTGGGCAAGGTCTGGCTGATCCGGAAGGGAAAGGTTTAATGTTTCAAAACATTCCCTGGTCCTATTTATCTACTCCAAAGCTCCAGTGGCTTCCTCACTCTTTCTTTTGCATATAGGAGTTATAACCAAGGAACAGAAACAAAGCAATGGGACTTCTGTGACTATGGGACTTTTGTGACCAATCACGGCTCAGTGGAATATTGAGTAGCCAATACTTGCAGCGAACTGTTTTTGATCAGTCCATAGAGAAAAAACAAATAAACGTTGTGCGGTAAATTTAAGTTAAAAACAAATCTGAGGGAATCATGGTCTGCTTGTAAATTGTCCTCAAGCAGAAAAAGAAGTTACATGTATCAAGTAAATTATTCCCAAGGAATCATTCACTCAGTTCTAGCCACAGCACCACAGGGGATATAATTAATCAGAAAAATTAAAAGTATATTTACTGAGATTTTACAAAAATCCATCTTTAAATACATACTACTAATATTAGATTCTATAAATCCCTTCTTGGGTCTAAAGCCAGCTGAGAGTAATCCTTAATAACCAATCCGAACAGTTCTATATCGAAAGATCATTGAAAGCAGGCTAACCAATCAGCAGCCTAATGACATCAAGAGAAAAAATATACCCTGCACTGAAGATTTAATTCTGATTGTGACCTCAAGTGTATATCTTCTGATGTCATTTCTCAGGCTCTTGACTGATTGGCTGCCATCTATTGAATAGGCCTTTAGATGGATTAGCTGTAACTATTACTTTGGCCAAACCATCAGTGCTGTGGGGGTGGCAGCTCTTTCACATGGGCAAATAAAAGGCTGAAGCAGTGTAGGTTTGTTTGGATTTTGGGGCACATTTTAGACTTGGTTTGTAGCTCTTTAGGTTGCTGGTTTTACCTCTTATATTCAATGACTATTGGCAAAGAGAAAAGCACATTCTTTCAGTGCAAAATAATATTTTCCTTAATCTAAACTAATGTAAAGTGCCCATGGCAGCATCTCTGCTAGAAATGTCCTTACTGACTATTCCCAAGAGGCAATGCTCTGGGCAGGGTTACAGGACACTGTGATAAAAACAGCCTACACGAGCTCTTGTCTATTTGTGCTAGCACCTGTGGGGAAGTGCTACCTTTTGGGAATAATGGGTACATAGATGCTGGTGCTGGGGGTGCTGCCACACTCCCTGGCTTGAAGTGGTGTCCATGTATATCCATTACAGTTTGGTTCAATGCCTCTCAGCACCCCCACTATAAAAATTGTTCCAGCAGCCCGGAACGGGTAACAGCATTTCTACTGCAGGCAAGACCTGTGTGAGAGAGAACTCAATGTGTCTTTCACTGTAAGATCCTCCACTTTAAATTCTCTCTTAGCCCTAACAGGCAGGTAAGTGGACTTCTTTCATAGAAGACAGAATACCACTGTCCCACAATTTCCTTTAGCTCAGCCTATTGCTGTTTGCAAATTTAAAGGAAATAGTTTCAATCTCCAAATAATTCAGTTTATGAATGCCAGATAAAGAAGATTTATCAAACAAGCGTCACACTCTTCCTTAATTAAGATAATATTAAAGTATGGAGAAGAGAGCCGTCGAGGCAGGTGTTTCGGTTAGGGATGTGTTTGAATAAAAGAATACACTGCCAAAATCATGTAATCCATACTCCCATAGATACTGTGTTGCTGCAGTGATTCCCGCAAAAGAATAGGCCAAATTCAGAGGTGCTGGGTAAGATTTACCCTTTACTCTGGAAGGGAGCTCAGATACCTGCTAATGTGCTTTGCCTGAGAATCTATATGGAACAGACTAGAGAGAGACTAGAATAGGTAGTTTAGGTTATATATAGGCAAAAAGAAGAACAGGAGTACTTGTGGCACCTTAGAGACTAACAAATTTATTAGAGCATAAGCTTTCGTGGACTACAGCCCACTTCTTCGGATGCTGTAGTCCACGAAAGCTTATGCTCTAATAAATTTGTTAGTCTCTAAGGTGCCACCAGTAGTCCTGTTCTTCTTTTTGCGGATACAGACTAACACGGCTGCTACTCTGAAACCTGTTATATATAGGGTAACCAGACAGCAAATGAGAAAAATCGGGACAGGGGTGGGGGGTAGTAGGAGCCTATATAAGAAAAAGGCCCAAAAATCGGGACTGTCCCTATAAAATTGGGACATCTGGTCACCCAAGTTACATATCAGGAAGTGAGTCCAAAGGAGTCTAAATTGGCTTAACGTAAATAGTAAGGAGCCAGAAGAGGCTGTAAGTTAAAATACAGGGTAGTTATTTTAATTCTCACCTTTATTACACCCTCGGGAAGATGCTTCTATTACACTCCTGTCTTCTGGCCCCTTGGAATGTGACACCAACCTGGGCTCCCTTAAATTCAATTACACCTTCTTCCTGACATGTAATGTATGCTCCTTTATGCATCACCTCGGAATCTGGCCCTCTATGTAAAACACTGCATGTAAGCAGTATTTTTTAATAAATGCAATGAGCCTTTCTATACATAAGGGTATAGAGTGCTAGAGAGGGGCTTAATAAACTAAATAAAAAATGTGTTAAGTGAAAAGAATGCAATAAAATGCTGAGTGATTTAAAGTTTCCCCAAATGCTTGGAGTTTAGTGTCTCTATCACTCCCAGTCATACAGACCCATGCAAGTGAGATGCAGTTGTTTAGATATCTGTCTGAGTTCATTTCTGTATATAAAAATACATTAAGAGCCTTCTAGCTTTCTCTTCCCATTCTCTAGATCAGAATTTGCAGATTTCTGAAAACCTCTTTGAAACAGAGCTTGCTGCTTGGATGCAGCCTCACAAGAAGTCCCATGTCCTTTCCCATCCGTGCGCTGTGATGCAGGAGGCCCCCATCAACTTTTCCAGGGAGTTTCCTTACAGGTAAACAGAACATTCAGTACACGCCGAGAAATCCGAGTTCTGAGCCAACTCACTCTTCCTTTGCAAGTGAACTACTCAGCGGGAAACATTAATGCTTCACAGGCCAAATGTAAAAAGTAAAGGCCTTTTCTGAGTCTCATTAGCTTTGTAGTAGATTGATTTGAACATGTGGGGAGCAGCAGCACCATCCTCTCAGCATTCAGTGATTTTTTGTTTTTCAGAAGACCAATGAGATGAGTTCTGGATGCAAGCCAAGGGTTTGAATGGGACAGTGCAAGCACTGGAGGACTGTTTTTTTCCCCCCTCTGCATTTCCCTCTTCCAATAAAGTCTCTGGTTTTTATGAGTGATTCCTTTAAACCCTCTCCCCACACTCAAGCCTCCAACAGGCAGCCTCCCCGCTGAGGGGAACTGGGCAGGAATCCCTTTAGAACTCAGCAACACTGCACTTTGATCAAGAAAGGAGTAACCGCGGTGCATCATGAAACTCTCTCTCCCAACGCTGTTCAAGAGCCGAGCTTGCTGCCTCTGCAGCACTTTTCGCCTCTTGCTGGTTGTAGGAGAGATTCCGCAGTTTGACAAGTGATCCAGGAGCTCTTGCAGCGCACTGCCTTTTATGGCACAAAAGTTTCACTGGGAGTTTTTTTTTCTATAGGAAGGGGAAGGAACATGGGCTAGCTGCTAAAGAGGGGACTGGGAATCAGGACACCTGGGTTCTGTTCCTTGGTCTACCAGCGACTCACCATGTGGTCATGGGCAAGTCACTTCACCTCTGTGCATTAGCTGCTCCGTGTGCAATTTAGGGACAATGTTTCCGTTCCTTTCTGCCAGAGGAGGAAGATTCCGAACGTTGCGTTCCAGCCCTGGGCTGGAAGCAAAGGCTGCCTCTTCCAGTGGCACTTCCAGGGCAGAGCAGTGTCACTGCACAATATCAGGCAGCCACAGACTCTGATTTTTGGAGAAGTTTAAATCCTAAGCCAACAGTTTTCCATTTGAGATTGGTTTCTTAGGGGAGTGATGGCCTCCCCTGAACTGAGATTTCCATCTAGACCCTGTATTTTTTGGTTCTTAAGTATGCCTTCATAACTCGTGTTTTCATCTTGTTTTTTAATCTTCTTTTACTCCCATTATTTGAAATTAATCTAATGTGATGTTATAGACTAGCCTGGGGACCTGTGACCACCCATGACTTGGAGGGAAAACTGCGTTACCCAAGGACGATGCTGGACTTGTTTAAAGAAGGCAAAGCAAGCAGCCTCCTTGTAGAGAGAAATCTGCAGCCAACAAAATCAATCCCTAGCAAAGGGTAAGTAGAGAAGCCCTCTGTGTCTGCCAACCCATGATGAATAATCACTCTTGTTCCCCCAGCTTTTCCTACTCCCATCAAGCTTCACTCACTGGCTACAGTCTGATCCCATTGTTCCCTCGGTAAAGATGCGTACAGCAGTCTCACTGCTGGCAAAAACCCAGGAAAGGCAAAAATTGCATTTAATAAATGTGTAAAATAGTAAAAGGGTTCTCATGTTCACCCTGAATTTTATTTTATTTTATTTCAAAAGTAAGAGTCAGATTTCTCAGCAAAAAAAAGGAATTTATTTGGGGCAAATTCACAATTTTATCTAAGGTATAATAACAGCAGCACAGAAAGCTGCACTTCCTAGCAGAAATGACCAGTGTTTACAAAGCAATCCAGGGAATTATCTGCTAAGTTACCAGGTGTCATGAAGTGAGAATAGGTCATTTCAGCCAGCACTATACATATCATAGAATCATAGAATATCCGGGTTGGAAGGGACCTCAGGAGGTCATCTAGTCCAACCCTCTGCTCAAAGCAGGACCAATCCTGGAGCAGAGACATGCAGAGCCCAAGTTTGGAAATCCCACCCCTTTGAACAGTGACTCTCAGAGCAGAGAACAGGCCTTTATGGTAAGTAGACAGCAGCCCAAACTGTTGGACATACAGGTGGTGGCTGCCTGCACTTATGAATGTTGCAGTGGGCACAGAACAAAGGTGGCCGAGAAGTGCCCAACAAAGACAACTCTGATCAAGATATTTTCAGAATGTGTGTGTTGTATAGACACCAGGTTGGTGTCTCCTCCTGCCCAACACTTTGTTGTGGCTGTTTGTAAAGCAGTGATGCGGAAGGTTGCCTAAAAGGAGAGAGTCTGCTTTGTCTTGATCCTCCAGAGATATTTGAGAAGCTCACTCTGGTGTAGTAAAGGAAGCTGTTGTTTGATAACTATGTCAAGCTATTAGTATAATTCTGATACGACTGCCTGGCTTATTCAAGAGCCCTTGAAGAGCATGCATAGTGTCATGATTACAGGGCTAGCTGCATCTCTCTGAATGCACCTCCACAAGTGATGAGCCTCAAGCTGTCACCTTTTGAGGGGTGAAACCCTGTGATTCTCCCTTTCTTACACCAGGACCTCAGCTGCAGACCTCTGTGTGCTAACCATGATTACCCCCACAGGCCAGAGTTAGTTTCAGTATCTGCAGTTCTGCTTCTCGGGAGCTGTGAGCAGTGGTATCCTGTGACCAGTCAGCCTCTTCAAAATAAAGTATCGTTTATTCTTAACAGTAGGAAAACCACATAGCATAGGACAGGGCTCGGCAACCTACAGCACGCGTGCCAAACGCGGCACGCAAGCCGATTTTGAGTGGCACGCTGCTGCCTGCTGCGGTCCCGGCCCCCAGCCCCACTCAACCCCCCGCCCACCGCTCTCCCCTGCGGGGGCAGGAGGCAGAAGCTTGGTCCTGCGGCAGCCAAGCTTCCCCCTCACCCCTGCTTCTTCCCCCAGCGTGCTGCTTTCATGCCCTTCCTCCTCTCCTTCCCTGCACTGATCAGCTGATGGCCCTTGCGAGGGGGAGGGGGAGGAGTGGCAGTGTGCTCCCTGCTCCATAGAGGAGGCAGAGAAGAGGTAGGGTCGGGGCTTTGGGGAAGGGGGTGGAACAGGGCATATCCCTTCCAGCCCCCTGCCCTGAGCCGCTCAGGGCAGGGGGCTGGGAGCACCCCCATGAGCCGAGCACCCCAGCCCTCTGCCCTGACCCCTGAACCTCCCACACACATACCCAGCCTTCTGCCCTGCACCCCCACACACCCCAGCCCTCTGCCCTGACCTCCCCTCCCACCCACCCTTCTGCCCTGCACCCCCACACACCCCAGCCCTCTGCCCTGACCCCTGAACCCCCCCACACACCTAGCCTTCTGCCCTGCATCCCCCACATTTTCCTCAGAGGTATCTTACCTCTAGTCATTATCTGATTTCCTGCTTGTTTTCCTAACAGCCCCTTTTGACTTAGCTTCATATAGTTAACAACAACTGCCCTTTCCGCAACTGGACGATCATAGAGCATGAATAAATGAATATAGAGTGCCCACCTCCTCCAAGCATAGTACCTACAGTATTAGCATTTAGAAAGATTGACATGTACCTTTACCTTAATATCAATCACTTGGAGATGACTCTGTCTTCTGTTTTTCTTTTAAGGAGGTACATCTTGGTGAATGCTGAGACTCCTTCAATATCCTCTACCCCGCCTGTAAGCAGCCCACTGGAAGACAGGTTACTGAGTGTCCGATTCCCCAAACAAAAAGAAAGGATGCTTCAAACTCTGCCCCACAGTGTGCACAAGCAGTCTCAGCCTCCTGCAGCAATGCGACACCCTCTCGCTTTATGAAGGCATTTCCAGGGTTGGCTAACACCATAACAAGACCACTTTTCTAGTCCTGCAGATCACATTATGTAATGTGATATTTTTTTTCAAGCTATATTGTTATCTGTTTACTCTCTTTAATCTTGTATTAATACTTCATAGTTGATATTTGTTAGTACCAAAGTGAATATTCAATGAGCAATAATAGCCAAAGGGGATAGCATTTCCTAGTTGTTAATTACCAGGTAGGCTGAGAACCAGGGAGCAGGGTCATGGAAAATGTTTATGCCAAAATCCAACTTTTCTGGTTTCATTACCAGAGCAAAGCTCTCAAGGGTGTGCACTGACCTCGAGACCATTTCATGTGAACCTGGGACTGGGCTGGGCCTTCCAACAACTGCATACCACTCTCCCTTAACCTGCAGCCATCTTTCTGAGGGAGTGGGCCTTTACTCCCCCAACAAACATCTTTGAGGAGGAGCTAGATGGTCCTCTCTTCCCACCAGATGTCATCTGAGGAGCCGGCAAGCAGGCTTGCTGTGCTTCCCAATACCAAAAAGGCTTCTGAAGGATGCCAGGTAGCCCTACACTACTCACCATCTGAGACCTGAGGTGACTCAGTTGGCCCAGAACTACTTGACAGGGTTTGCCTCCATCTAAAGATCTTGGGAAGGGGAGAATGGCCCAGAACCCACCATGTGGAGACTCTGGAAGGCTGGTAACGTCCACTAGCTCTTGCCCCCTCCTTGAAGACATCTGAAGTAAAATTTTAGTGTGGAGAGCCAGGGTGAACCCAACACTGAGGGCTGCAAAACAGATGAACTGAAATTCACCCCCAACCCCAAATTGTTTTTTGTTCACTGAAGCCAACAGGTTTTATGTAGTCCTGCCCGAGAACTCAAGCCCTCAGTCCAACCACCCATTAGTTGCCAGAAACTACCCAAGTCAGAGGTCCAATCACTCCAGTAAACTGTGTAAAAGTAATAAATTAAGAGAATAGAAAATATCAAAGGTTTCACCCTGGTTTTGTCTTTCATTTTCACACCCAGCTTTTATTTCTTTACAATATCAGCCTTTTCATACCAGCTAATTATGCTACAGTAGTGAACAGACAAGCAGGATTGGTTCTCATCATTAGGCTAAGCTAACCATGTTATGTCTGTTACTCTCCAAGAGTCCTGCTAAATCAAGGCTCTTGCAAAAGGGGATTACAAGTTCAATTATTTCCACCAGTTCCCATCTATTCTGCTATGTCGTGGATCCCAATGTGTTGTAATTGGGATCCACGACATAGCATTTGGGATCCCTGACAGAGTTAAAACGTGGTTTGATCTTGCAGTGTAGCCACGATCAAACTGTTTTACTTGTGTGTCCAAGTCATGCTGTAGCACTGGACATTAGCAGGGCTGTAGCACAGTGCAGAAACATGTTTAAAACATGGTTTGGTACTGTATACTCTACAAGCCAGTACAGTCCCCCGTGTCAGGGAACAAACAAATGAATTGCTATAGGATAGGACCATAGATTAGTCCATGTGGTAGGTGTCGGAGATCCACAGGATCAGTGCTATGTCCCCAACTTCAAACAGTGTCTTGGAGGAACCCCTTTGATTTTCCAGACCCCCAAGGGGTCTCACTTTCCCTTCAGCATAGACCACACCGCCTCCCAAGATTGAACCTCTGGGGCTTCAGAACTCTTGCTTCACACCCTGAGCTCTGTTCAGCGAGTCCAACTGAGATAGACTGGTGGAGACTATTCAGGGGTTAATGCTCTTCACGCAGTATTTGCAGGGACACTCAAACAGTGTTTCCAGAATAGTAGGTAGGGGTTGTTAGTCAACTGGAACACAGCATAGGAAGTCCTTAAGTTAACAGAGACATGAAGGGTAAAGCACAGGCCATTCTGTTCATTCCAGAGCAAGCCACCTGCCAAGCTGTAGTGAACTCCTTTTTCTGGCACTGTGTCTCTCTCTTTGACTTCCTTCCTTAGTCGGTTCCCAGGTGAGAAAGCCCCCAGCTTCTTCCAGAAGCCAACTCTTATCCCTCCACCTCAGACCTCTCAGTCCTTCATTCTCGAGCTGGGAGTATCTGCTCAGCTTCCTTGCTGAGAGGCAGGGACATCCTCTGCCCTCAGCATTGTTGGTGTCAATGTCCTGGTGCTTGGGTTTGCCATTGTCTTCTTGGATTTTCCATTGATATAAGTCAGCCAAGGCTGGTCCTTTTTAATGACCCATTCAGATTACTGAGACAGCTAGGCAATGCACACACAACTATCTCTTAGACCTGGTCTACCTTACAAATGTACATCGGTATAACTGCATTGCTCAGGGCTGTGAAAAATCCACACCTCTGAGCAATGCAGTCATACCAACCTGACCCTGAGTGCAGACAACCCTGTGTCGATGAGAGGGCTTCTTCCTTCAACACCTTGACTGAAGCACTGCAAAGGGGCAGTTGCACCAGTGACACTGCAGCGCTGTAAGTGTAGCCAAGCCCTCAGCCTGCCCTGAGACCAAACTTAGTCCTTTCCCCAACTGGGTAACCGTTCAAAGTATAGGGGAAACTGAGGCACTCATAGGCTTCAGAAAAAATCTTACCAAAAATGCTCACTTCATCACAGTAGGTAAGGTATAATGTGATTTTCCAATATGGTTATAGGATGCTTCTCAGAAGAAAATCTATCTAGAACCCAGCTATGTTTACATACAGTTGCGTCTACAACAGATTCAGCAGTGTTATGGACAGGGCCTCGGTGTTTGAAAGAGGATGATTAGAATGTGGTTTAATGAGGCTATGAGCCAAGGTTACGATAACTACCCCTGTGATAGAGGGTTTTTCAAAAAGAAACTTATTCTAAGCAAGGAACCAGGGCCAGCTCCAGGCACCAGCAAAGGAAGCAGGTGCTTGGGGCGGCCAATGGAAAGGGGCGGCACATCCGGGTCTTCGGCGGCAATTCAGCAGGGGGTTCCTCAGTCCCTCTTGGAGGGAGGGACCGGGCGCCAAATTGCCACTGAAGAATGAAGCAGCGTCGCCGAAGTGCCACCGATCGCAGCTTTATTTTTTATTTTTTATTTTTCTTCGCCATTTGGGCTGGAGCCGGCCCTGCAAGGGACTATAGTGAAAATTAATCCATGGCTACCCACAGGGCATTGAGTGGCAGGTTCTCACATCTCTCAAGATTCAATCCATACTTGGCTGCACCTGTCTTGCCATAACAAGCCCCATAAACTTCCAGTCTCTATGGTATTAGGTTGCCTGGCAACAGTGCCTCTTCTCTGAATCCAGTCTTCTTATACCGGGTCATTAAAACCCTTTTGGTTTTTATCTATGCAGCATCAAATATTCCCTTTACTAAGCGAAAATGACAATCGCCACTGCCAGGAGCGACTCTAGCTTTTTTGCCACCCCAAGCATGGCAGGCAGGCTGCCTTTGGCGGCATGCCTGTGGGAGGTCCCTGGTCCCGCGGATTCGGCAGCATGCCAGCGGGAGGTCCGTCAGTCCCGCGGCTTTGGCGTACCCGCCGCTGAATTGCCACCGAATCCGTGGGACCGGCGGACCTCCTGCCTGGGGCTTGCCGCCCCAGGCACGCGCTTGGAGCACTGGTGCCTGGAGCCGCCGCTGGCCACTGCAGACCTTTTTCTCCGTTTGGATTGCTTCATCTCTCTGCTCATGCACAGAGTTGGCTGCAGGAAGTTCTGCTGCACGTGTGATCAGAGTTCCATTTTCATGTCTGGTTTTCTTTTGCTTTCACTGACGATGAGCATAATGTGAAAATGGGACCCCGAGCCTGATAAAGGCATGTGGATTTCTGAATCGCCATTGCTTTGGTAAAGCACTTCTTCCTTTGGGGCAGTTGTTTTGCATGTGGGAGGTGCTTGGCTGGCAGTTCAAGACCATGACCCTTCAGGACAGCAAAACCATTTAACCCAGAGAGCAGTCGGAAATTCTCACTGCTTAATTTATTTTAGATTTTATATTGTGAGTGTATTTCTTGCTCATAAAACGGAAGGCCCGAGACCTATGGCTAAAGCCAGCTGCAGTGTGGGCAGGGTGTGTACCCCTATGGCTAAAGCCAGCTGCAATGTGGGCAGGGTGTGTACCCCTATGGCTAAAGCCAGCTGCAGTGTGGGCAGGGTGTGTACCCCTATGGCTAAAGCCAGCTGCAGTGTGGGCAGGGTGTGTACCCCTATGGCTAAAGCCAGCTGCAATGTGGGCAGGGTGTGTACCCCTATGCGGCTATTGTAATGCACCATGTTCTTGACTTGCTCCACCCCCTGCTTTTCCAAGTGCAAGCTGCTGCACCGCTCTGCCAATGAACTGGAGACTGCAGCATACGTTCATATTCATTTTTGGGCACCACCATCTCTGCTGTGTTTCCCTATCCCTATCTGTGCATTACCTTCGGTTCCAGTCCCAGGCCCTAAACAGCTCTACCAATCCACCTCAGCGTCCCCTACTACTCCGTTCCTGTGCCCTCTGCCTCCACACACAGCTCTGCCAAAGCACCTCTCTTCTGACCTACCAGCCCCCTGCTATTCAGTCCTGCTGTCTTTGCTGAGACTGAGTATCAGGACACCATTCATTGAACCTTTATTAAGCATTATGAAATGCTTTACAATTATATTCTCTCTATCTGAGGGGGGGTGTCGCAGAATGCATATGTATAGCTAAAAATCACAGAGTAAAAGCTATCAGAAGGGTTAAAACTTCAATTCAGAGATCTATGTTTATGCAGGAGAGGATAGATCACTAACATCTAAATCCATGTGCGGCGATGCATTTCCTGAATTTCATACGCTGCTTTGCATGTTAGTAACGTCTGTCTGGCTGCCTTTCTAACGTGCCCACCAGAGTGCCTCGGCATCATGTGTATTATAGGTGGCACGGGTAGCTCTATCTATAGGTGAAGTTTTCCAACACTTCCCATTATAAGAATCCAGCTTCAGTTGCTTATAACTCTGCCAAACTTTAATCATTTGGGCTGAAATTTTCCATGCTGAGTGTCTACCTCTGGCTGAAATTTTTGGAAAATTTCAGCAAAAATGGTTCAGCCATTTCTGAGAACAAGATTAGGGGGAAATATGTTGCTTTGCCCATGTTAATGAATTAGTTGTAAGAAATTGTTTTAGAAGCTCTAGTGCCTCCATGCTTTGGATCAGGGACTTGAAACGTGGCAGGGGTGGGGGTCTTCCTGGTGTTAGGGTTGCGCCTTTTGCTGTTCCCATGAAAAAGTGCCCAAATTTGGCCTCTGAAAAATCACAGTTTGCACATGCTCAGTAGAGACTTATTAGAGTTTGGCAGCCAAATTAAATTAAGGTTCCATTTACACTGGGCAACTTCCATCCCGGAGCTGCAAAGGCTGGGCAGGACTTTCCCTGCAATTGCTGCTGTCAGCTGCAGTGATGCTGGGCAACAGAACTGAGAGTAGGGAGACTCTGTCTCCTGTGCTGTCAATGATCTCCCTTTTACAAGCTCTATCGCAAGCTTCACCTATAATTCAGAATATCACTATAGCATCTCTCTCCATCCAGGGTATTTCTATGGCACCAATCACCAGAGCATCAGAATGACATCTTTTGTGTCTGGAGAAGGTTCAGACTCTCTTTCTTCCTTTGCTTGAAGCTGCTTTTCAGGGGCTGGTCACTCTGGGTGGTTTTCTTCCAGCGAAAAGTTGTTGAGCCATTTTGCTGCCAGAGGCGTTCTTGTGGGCACGTCTGTGCAAGAGTTTCGCCCATTGAGGGGGAACCCAAAACTCTGGTGGGTAAGTAAAGGAGGAAATGGTTATTTTTTTTCAAATATTTTGTTTAATGTAATTTAAAATCATCAATGTGGGAATTCAAACCTGTTATGGGAGCCAATGGGAGCTTTCCCTGCCTGCAGTCTGCAGGCTTAGCTGCATTTTTCTTTTATTGATATGGGATCTCCAAAAGGTGTGTTGTTTTTAAAGTATTTCAGGTCTCCATCAGGATTCCCCTATCTATCTGGTTTCTACCATACTAATTGTCTCTGCAACTGGAGTGGACAGAAAGCTTTTCTAGCTAGGCCTGAGTGCAGGGCCGCCCAGAGGATTCAGGGGGCCTGGGGCAAAGCGGGGGAGCAGCGCTTGTACTCACCGGGCGGCGCTCTGAGTCTTCGGCGGCGGCGGGTCCTTCATTCGCTCCGTGTCTTCAGCGGCACTGAAGGGCCGCCTGCCACCGAAGACCCGGAGCGACTGAAGGGCCCTCCGCCACCGAAGTGCCACTGAAGGGCCCCCCGCCACCTCTAGCCAGGAAAGGGATTCTCGGCCAGGGCTCGCTGGGTCCCTGCAGGGCCCGGGGCCTGGGACAATTTGCCCCACTTGCCCCCCACTCTGGGCAGCCCTGCCTGAGTGCAGCCAGGCCCGCTTAACTCTGCAGCAAAACGAAAACATTTTGCAAAGTGCCATGCTTCTTTTGCAGCCTGATTTGTACCCAAATATTACTGATTTTCCTATTAATTTAATTTGGTGACCCCTAGCTCTTGTGTTATGAGAAGGAGTAAATAACACTTCCTTATTTACTTTCTCCACACCAGTCATGATTTAATAGACCTCTATCATATCATAATCATATCATACCTCTTAGTCGTCTCTTTTCCAAGCTGAAAAGTCCCAGTCTTATTAATCTCTCCTCATATGGCAGCCATTCCATACCCTTAATCATTTTTGTTGCCCTTCTCTGTACTTTTCCCCCCAATATATATTTTTTTGAGATCGGGTGACCAGAACTTCACACAGTATTCAAGGTGCGGGCGTACCATGGATGTATATAGTGGCATTAAGATACTTTTTGTCTTATTTTCTATCCCTTTCCTAATGGTTCCTAACATTCTGTTCACTCTTTTGACTGCCATTGCATGCTGATCAGATGTTTTCAGAGAACTAGCCATGATGACTCCAAGATCTTTCTCTTGAGTGGTAACAGCTAATTTAAACCTCATCATTTTGTATGCATAGCTGGAATTATGTTTTCCAATGCGCATTACTTTGCATTTATCAACACTGAATTTCATCTGTCATTTTGTCGCCCAGTCATCCAGTTTTGTGAGATCCCTTCGTAACTCTTTGCAGTCTACTTTGGATTTACCTAACTTGAGTAATTTTGTATCATCTGCAACCTTTGTCACCTCACTGTTTACCCCCTTTTCCCAGCTCCTATTAATGTGTTGAACAGCACTGGCCCCAGTGCAGATCCTTGGAGGACCCCCTATTTACCTCTCTTCACTGTGAAAACTGACCATTTATTCCTTCCCTTTGTTTCCTATCTTTTAACCAGTTACTGATCCATGAGGGGTCCGTCCCTTTTATCCCATGACTGCTTAAGAGTATTAGATGAGGGACCTTGTCAAAGGCTTTGTGAACGTCCAAGTACACTATATCCACCGGATCATCCTTGTCCACATGCTTGTTGACACCCTCAAAGAATTCTAATTGATTTCTCTTTACAGAAGCCGTGTTGATTCTTCCCCAACATATCATGTTTATCTAGGTGGCTGATAATCCTGTTCCTTGCTATAGTTTCAACCAATTTGCCGGGTACTGTAGTTAGGCTTATCAGCCTCTAACCAGGATTGCCTCTTGGGCCTTAATCTAAACCAGCGGTTCTCAAACTTCATTGCACCACGACTTCCTTCTGGCAACAAAAATTACAACACGACCCCAGGAGTGGGACTGAAGCCTGAGCTTGCCAGCCGCTCTGAGTTGAGGGGCCTAAAGCCCAAGCCACACCTCTCCAGACGTGGGGGGGGGGAGGGCAAAGCCAAAGGGCTTCAGCCCCAGGCAGGGGCATGTAACCTGAGCCCTGCTATCCAGGGCTGAAGCCACCTAGGCGGTGGGACATGGGCTTCAGCTTTGGCCCCAGGCCCAGCAAATCTAATGCCAGCCCTATTAAAATCAAAGCAATAGGTTACATACCACACTTAGTAGTTTTGTGATTTCAGCTAGGAGTTCCTCCAGAACTCTTGAGTGAATACCATCTGGTCCTGGTGACTTATTACTGTTAAATTTATCAATTTGTTCCAAAACCTCCTCTACTGATACCTCAATCTGGGCCAGTTCACCAGATGTGTCACCAAAAAGAATGGCTCAGTTGTGGGAATCTCCCTCACATCCTCTGCACTGAAGACAGATGCAAAGAGTCCACTTAGCTTCTCTGCAATGGCCTTATCTTCCGTGAGTGCTCCTTTAGCACCTCGGTCGTTCAGTGGCTTCCTCTTGCATGTACCATTGCAATCTCCATATTTAAAGGATGGGTTTGTTACACTGCCAGTGGCTTAGCCTGCTAAGGAGACAAGGCGCTCACAGGCTCTGAAAAGAGATGGGGCAGCACCTTGAATTGTTCTGTAGTTGACCCACAAGCAAGGGAGATATGCTGTGGAAGATGGGTCAGTCTGCTGGTAGCTTTGAGGAGTAGAATATGGAGCAATGGGGGAGGATTCACCCTCTCCCACAAAAGTACTGGGTAGGTTCTATGAATGTGTTTTCCATCCCCATGAAAAGCCCAACCGAAGTCTCTGTGGCTGGGGGTCAGTGACCATGACAGTGGAGCAAAGATCATTCTGGATCTTTACCCTGATTAAGAGAGGGCTCTGGAGCTGCTGACTCACCCCTGTCTCTCTGCACTCATACTACCCTCAGTGGGATTTCCACAGCACTCCTCTACTTATCCACTTAATGCAGGGGAGGCAGGGGGTGGAGATGACTTGAGCGGCCATTCTCAGGATCAGACGGTTTGGGTGGGGCTTTCATCTGTTAAATCGGTTGTTTCAGTCTCTCCCTTTTGTATCCAGAACCACTGCAGATGGATACGCACATGACAGCGAAGAGAGCTTCAGGGAATGGAGCAGTTTGGAAAACACAATACACTGGTAGACTTAGTCATGATCAACCTAATCAATTACTATCTCTTTACACCTATTTTACATATCACAAACTCCCCCCACCCCCTCCACACAGAGACATGTATACATCCCGTCAAGGGGTAATTTTCCCTTGCTCATTGCTAGAATGCTGTGAGATTAAATCCCTGACAGGACCTGAGATCAAGAACCTTATACCTATTCCCAACATTGCAGTTCTAAACAGCTGAATCATGAGAAGCGCTGTCCTCTGGCTGAGCTATTCCAACTCCGCATCTCTGGTGGAAGTTAAAGAGCACAAGGACAATTTTTGCTAAGAGCTGGGCCAGCATGCCTTCTCTAGATAAAATGCTTTCTAATGTCCAAGCCTGTATAGGAGCTAGAGCTGATGGAATCTATCCAGTCATGCTACATGAAGCCAGAACATAATTTCATGCTATTACCAGGCTATTCCAGTGGGCGATGAGCAGTCAGTGCCAGTCCTCCATTGTGCCTGGCCACGGTGGGCCTTGAGATCAGTGTGTAATCACCCAGAATAGCCACTGAGATTCCTTTCCTGCATCCCAGGAGAGGGTCTTTGTAGTTAGCTCCTTCCCCTGACCCACATCCTAGCTAGACAAATATCTGAGGTGCGAGTTAACTCCTTCTTAGCAGTCTCAAAAGGCTTGTAGACACAATCTCCAGGTAGTGACACAAACTAGCAAAACATCAGAGACATTCAAGGTTGTCTGAATGTCTTTCTTAGCTCTCCATATTGTTCTTGAATATTACAGTTTACTGTGTGTGTGTGTGTGTGTGTGTGTGTGTGTGTGTGTGTGTGTGTGTGTGTGTGTGTGTGTAAGTGGAAAATTGTATACAAAATCTAGATTAAAAGGTTGCAAAGTCAAACACTCAGGAGTTAGGGAATGCCAGAATTAAGGTTGCTTGAGCAAGCTTAATTCATCCCCTTTGTGTATATGTATTAGAGGTCTTTAATTACATGATGGCATGCTTTAAAAAAAAAATTGGATGGTTTCTCATGGATACAGCAAAAGGTGAATACCTAACACACAGCCCACTTCCCTGCCAGTTTTCAAGACCTTGCTCCAAAGCAAGGAGACACTAGAGCTTCTAATTGAAATGGTTGTAAAAACTTTTTAATATGGGCAAAACAACTTCCTCCCTCCCACCCCCCGCTTTTGTTTTCAGAAACACGAAACATTTTAGCTGAAACTTTTCAGAAAAAAAAAAAAGCCCGAGGCAAACACCTGGCTTGGAAAATTTCAGCCTAGATCATTACAGTTTTGGCAAAGTTATAAACAACTGAAAACACGGTTGCAAAGGTTTGGTCAACCTTAACTATATGTGGTTCTACCAACTCCTCCTAAGAGATACTAGGCTCTTCTTTATTGCTCTATAAATGTACAAAGAAACAAAATACAGTTTAGAATAATCTGCTGCTTGTTTTCCATGAGGAGAACTCCCTTCAGACATGTTATTAACAGATTTCCTTTTCAGCAAATGTGTGTGTATAGATAGATTTCCCTGGCCAGACTCTCAGCTGTGTAAATGGGCGTAGTCATGCAGCAATTTACACCAGCTGAATATCTGGCTCTTAAATTGTATGTTCTAAACTAACAATTCTGAGCTTGCACATGAATGAATGAAGGAGTCGCACTTTGGGGGGCAAACGCTCTCTCTCTTTTAGTCATATCCAGCTGGAGCCAAATCATTTCAAAGCAGTGTGCTTAAGTCATGTATCATTTAGACAAAGCTTACGGTTTCACCTCAGAGGCCTCTTTCCCTTCTATGGACTCTTTTAACTCAAACCACTATTCTGGGCTTGAAAGAGAGAATTCCCTTGTCCAAACATGCTGGAATCCTGTTAGCTGTGTCAGCACTGGCAAAGCAGCTGTGCAGATGTTACCTGCTAGCATTGGGCAGGACCAAAATGTTTCAACTCCCTTTCTGTGCTGTCCCTATATTGGGATCCTGCAAGGTGCCAACTGCCTTCTTCTGATTCTGGCTGCCATATGAATACAAAAGGATGACCAGATGTCCCGATTTTATAGGGACAGTCCCGATATTTGGAACTTTGTCTTATATAGGTGCCTATTACCCCCCCACCCCCATCCTGATTTTTCACACTTGCTGTCTAGTCACACTAAACTAGACTGGAAGCCTTGGAGATTTGAATGTATCTGTATAGTAGGTGCAGAAGAGGCAGCAGACAACCCCACACCGGCGTGCTTTGGTTGTGGTCTCCTCAGAGCTGTCATTGTTGCCCCCTAGGGGGTTGCTGTGGTGCTGTAGCGCACACCAGCCGTTCTTCTGGCAATGTGCAGTAGATCACTTGTTTGCACCGCAGGACCTGGCTTTGCACATAATCCATATTTCTACACTGTCCTTTGACCCCCCCAGAATGGCTGTGGTCAAAGGAAAAGAGGCAAGTAGCTGTCACATCAGATGATCATTAGTTAAGGAGACCTCGGACGTGCTTAGTGATAGCAAAATGTTCCCAGAATGTTGGGAATCTGTGTATGGACCTAACTGCAGCTCTAGCAATTTCAAGATCAGGACCTGCAGATGAAGTCCCAGTAATTCCCACAGAAGGGTCCCAGCAAAGAGGCATTAATTCACTAAATGTGTTACTATTAATGATACTCTCCAGGATCCAGTCACTGCCCATCAGGTAGGTGATGAAAGTTTGTTGTCAGTGACCCTGAATTCAGATGCAATCATGCCTTTTTGCTATTTGCTACAGTAGCATCCCATTCCCCATGGTACTGAGTGGCACCATGGACTTGCTTATTAAGTGTCATTCCTGGTTGACAGGTGCTAAAGGAGAAAGGATGCTCTTGTGTTTAATGTACTGATGTAGTTGCAGAAGATCTGTGTTCAAGTAATAGGCTCTGCCACAGATTTCCTGTGTAATCTTGGGCAAGGCATGTAATCTCTTTGTAACTCAGTTCCCTGAAAATGGGGTATAACATGTCTGTACATTCATTATTTGTGAAGTGCTCTGATAGGAGATAATAGGTTAAATGGCCGTAGGTCAGAGTAACTATTTCTAAAATAATTATGGTCCAAAGCCTTTGTCAGACAAAAGTCCTATTGAAAGGTCAAGGAGAGCAAGGACTGAAGATAAATGGAGCAAAGACTTCAGGATCTGGACCTAGGAAAGATCACTGAGGGAAGACTCCTGCTGCCAGCAGAGAGTAGGGTGAGGAGGCATTGGGATCCTTCCTGGTATAGACTCCCGCTGATGAAAAGAGGGTGCTAGGCTAGAGGAGGAATTCTCCAGAGCAAAGGTAGGGAGGCAGGTAGCGAGATTCAACTGGTTGGGCCTAGGCCCCTCACAAAGAGTGCCTAAGCTTCAGATAGGCACCCAAACCAGCTCAAACCTCTGACCTGGTTTGGGTTTGCTCACTGTTCCTTAGCGATTCCCATCTTTCAGGAGCTTTCTCAGGGTCTGGCCCAAGACTATGGGGGAATGAATTCCTCCAGGAACTAGGGACCATGACAAACCTCACCACCTTCCTCTCCATGTACAAGATGCCTTTTTTTGACATGGACCTCAAATGAGACACTCTACTGCCCACACCTCTCCCCCTGGGGAGAGGATGAGAGCACTAACATGTGACAGATTTAGTCACATTACTTAATGCATCACTGGAAGGAGTTGAGTAACTACGGTGCTAAGTGCAGTGTAAAAACCTAACTAGACTAGAATAAAACCCCTTTACTGGGGTTCTTAAGGATACATGTCAAGATGACACATGTTGGCTGCTTCTGTCCTGCCTGTGCCTTGGCTTTCGTACCTGGGGACATCTTGTCTGTTATGCTATTTTGCAGAAAACAAAGATCTATCTGTGCATGTGCTGATTTCCTAGAAGCTAACCGTGTATCCAAGAGGCAGGCTGGCTTTTGTTCACACTACTGCTATCCAACACTCGCATCACTAGAATACCCCATACTACAGCACACATGGCATCTCTACTTCCTGAGCCAGCTGGATTCTGTTGGGGGAAAATTGCTTTGACCGTGTAACTTATTAAATCACACGCGTACAGTTAAGGATGTCTCTGCTGGCGTGTTGCCAGTAGAGAGGCTTATTCAAAAGCAATTTGAGACATGATCTTTGTGGGAGGCGGGGAGCTGTGATCTGGAATGTAATACAGGAGCACGAGGAACTGGGTCTGCCACTGAAAATGGAAGCATAGGGGGGCCGCTGTCAGTGATGGACACTGTCTGAGAAGTTAGATGGAATAGAACAGGAATGGCATTTTAATGCAGTTCTAGTGTCAAACCCATCCTGATCTGAGTAAGCATGTGGGGGAGGGTGTTCTGTGTAGCATGGGACACACATGCATGTTCCTGGCTGTGCGTGTGTCATGTGCTTTTTCCTCTTCTGTTTTGACTAATGCTTGCCCGCACATTGTGTTTTGTCTGTTTGTGCATTTCTCAACATAATGTGTTCCTCAGTTTGCAACGAAACAAAGTTTAGCTTCCACGATGTTATGGACATAGTTATGTGACCAGCGTAACATCCACTTGAATGGCTCTCTGGAACATGGTGGCTTCCACGTGGTCAGAGACAAAAGTGGAGCCTTGCTCCAGCAGTTAAGGGAGCATGTGTAGGGAGGCGCTCCAGACCCCTCCTTCTTGGTTATAGATGAGCATGGTCAGTTCATTCACCAATATCCACGTGTGTCCTTATGGATGCAGTCTGTGGTATCTGGATAGGGCCCACCACTTCCTGCTTCCCGCTCCACCAAAGCAACTAAATACAAGTACACCATTTGCATTACAAAAACAACAGCTGGTCTGATACATGAAGGTTTGGCCTCATGCTACATGTGCTCTGGTCCAGTTGGATAGCATCAGATACCACAGTGATGGGCACAGTATAAGAACCTAGATAGTCTGGGGCTGGCAGGCACTGAGGCTGACAGGCCTGCTGTGGCCATGGTGGGTACCATGGTGCTGGATGTGCTATTGCCTGTGTGGTTGTCATGGTGACATGCGTTCTGGTCCTGGTGTGTATCACAGTGATGAGTGTACTGGGGCCCTGGTTGTTGAGATGGGGAGGTGGCTATTTTTCTTTGGAAAATGGTGTCATAACTATAAAGGGAAGGGTAATAGCTGTCCTGTGTACAGTACTATAAAAATCCCTCCTGGCCAGAGACTCCAAAATCCTTTTCCCTGTAAAGGGTTAAGAAGCTCAGGTAACCTGGCTGACATCTGACCTAAAGGACCAATAAGGGGACAAGATACTTTCAAATCTTGGGGGGGGAAGGCTGTTGTTTGTGTTCTTTGTTTGGGAGTGTGTTCGTTCTCGGGACTGAGAGGGACCAGACATCAATACAGGTTCTCCACATCTTTCTAAACAAGTCTCTCCTATTTCAAACTTGTAAGTAAATAGCCAGGCAAGGCGTGTTAGTTTTCCTTTGTTTTTCTCAACTTGTAAATGTACCTTTTACTAGAGTGTTTATCTTTGTTTGCTGTACTTTGAACCTGAGACTAGAGGGGAGTCCTCTGAGCTCTTTAAGTTTGATTACCCTGTAAGGTTAATTTCCATACTGATTTTACAGAGATGATTTTTACCTTTTTCTTTAATTAAAAGCCTTCTTTTTAAGAACCTGATTGATTTTTCCTTGTTTTAAGATCCAAGGGTTTTGGATCTTGATTCACCAGGAGTTGGTGGGAGGAAGGAGGGGGAATGGTTAATTTCTCCTTGTTTTAAGATCCAAGGGGTTTGGATTTGTTTTCACCAGGGATTTGGTGAAGGTTTTTCAAGGCTTCCCAGGAAGGGAATCCATTGAAATGGTGGCAGCCGAACCAGAGCTAAGCTGGTAGTTAAGCTTAGAAGTTTTTCATGCAGGCCCCTACATTTGTACCCTAAAGTTCAAAGTGGGGATCCAGCCTTGACAAATGGAGACAATTATTTTAATCCCAAACCCATGCTGATGGGCTTCCCAATGGAGGGCAGTGATATCCTTCTCTTTTGGGGATCCCTGAGATTCAGGAGCGTCAAGGGGAGAAGGGCAATCTCTCCCAGGTCCTACAAAGACAAGAAGGACCCTCCCCTCCCTCTTCCAGGGCTGCCAAAACTTTTAAAATTTGTCCCATGTCCTGAATTATCACATTGTGACTCCAGCTTTTCAATGCTGCCTCAGTGTGTGGTGATGGAGCTGGCTCTGCATTGCGTTGTGAGATGATGTTGCAAAGCTTCAAATAAATTCAGGTCATTTTATCTGTCCTACAATTTACAGATCTGGGCCTTTAATATTCCTCCTGCCATGAAGTGTAGAGGTGTGTGGATTGGAGTGTATGCATATAGATGTACCAACCCCCACTCACCCACCCATGTAGGAACACTGTGTTGGTCATTGGAATTTGCACTGCAAGACAGGAAGAATTTGAAAGGGACAGGACGGGTAAGAGTTGTTTTTAGTAAAAACTAATAGTACTCATATTCCAGCAACAGCCAGTCATGGCGCAGCTGCAACAGAGTGAAACTACCAGTTAGACACTTGCTACAGAGGTCAGGCGTTTTACCTGCTCTGAGTGAGTGTTCATGACATAGTGGTAAAGCTCTTGAGCCCTGTCTCACAAGGGCTTACCCCATTGTTACTCCCAGTGGAGCTGCAGTGGTGCGGGAATATGGGGACCGCCTTTCCTAGTGTAGACAAGACCATTGGGGGATATGAGAATTACTGGGAAAATTGGGCTAGTAATTCCCACCACCAGAGAGAATTTTTAAAAAAAATAGGGGGGCTGTTTTTCTCCCAAGCCTTGTTTATGTGCATGGAACAATCAGACCTGTAATTCACCACTGGGGCAGGCAATGGTAGCAGCCGGGGAAAGTGTAGTGGAAACAGGAGCTTGGGCATAATGGCCACTGTGTCATCTAGCTCAGCTCAATGCAGGCCTATGTGACACAGATGTAAAAACTCCTGATGTCTTTCTCTGCCAGAGTTCCCACTGTTGCAGCTGCATATCTGTATGTCCCGGTTTTGCCAGTGTGCTCTGAGAGCCAGGGCCAGGGCCAGCTCCAGGCACCAGTCGACCAAGCAAGTGCTTGGGGCGACACTTTGGGGTAGGGCGGCGCTCGATTTTATTTTTTTTTTTGGATTCGGCGGCGCGGCGCTCGGAGTGGGGGCGGGGGCTTCGGGCGGCGTGGTGCTCTGAGGGGGGGCGGGGGCTTCGGGCGGTGCAGTGCTCGGAGGGGGGTGGGGGCTTCAGGCGGCGTGGTGCTGGGGGGGCGAGGCTTCGGGCGACTCGGTGCTCAGAGGGGGGCGGGGGCTTCGGGCGGCATGGTGCTCGGAGGGGGGGCAGGGGCTTCGGGCGGCGCGGTGCTCAGAGGGGGGCGGGGCTTCGGGTAGCGCGGTGCTCGGAGGGGGGGCGGGGCTTCGGGCGGCGTGGTACTCGGAGGGGGGCAGGGCTTTGGGCGGCGTGGTGCTCGGGGAGGCGGGGACTTGGGGGGGGCGGGGGCTGGCGCGGTGCGGCGCTCAGAGGAGGGGCGGGGGCTTCAGGCGGCGTGGCGCTGGGGGAGCGGGGATTTCGGCGGCGCTCGTGGGGGGGGTGTACGGCAGGGCGGCTCTCTTCTTTTTGGCCTGGGGCGGCAAAAAAGTTAGAGCCGGCCCTGGCCAGGGCAATTAGTTTTCCGTTATGCATCTGTCATGTCCTTCTGTACGTAAATCTGTAAATCAGATGTCATCAGCTTCTTCCCTATGATACCGTGGAACCCTATACAAATATAAATCCCCACTACAAAAAGCAAACACAATCCCCAGTTGCCATCAGCTGAACAAAATGGTTTCGCTATTGTTTTCAACATAGCCGCTGTATTTCCAGCAGACTGAGCACTGCAGGCAGCAAGAGGTTCCCAGAGCCTGCCGTTTGGATTGGCTCCCCCACTGCCCCTGCTTTTAAAAGAAGGCAGCTGCTGGGTTTTATTTTTACAGTATTTTTAAATTGCTTCAGTAAAGAAGTTCAGAGGCAGATATGACTGAAGGAATGAATTCCTGAAATCTAGTTTTGAAAAGTCCAGCATGTCCCTGATGGGAAGAATGAGCCCAAACTTTCAGTCTCCTTATGACAAACTGTCTCCACAGGTATTTTCCAAGAGCTAATTGTAAAGGGATCTCTGGGAGCCCTCATTAGTGGTATATATTTAGGATTTTGTAGTCCTAAACTGAAATGGCAGCAAGACTTGAAAATGGCAAGGGTGCAATCTCTCTTCACTGAAGCACCAGATTCTCTTAGCCCTACCAAGCATTACTACCTTAGGCCTCAAACCTGCAAAGACGTATGCACCTGCTTAACCTTATGCATTTTGTGTCATCCCACAATCAAAGCTAACAGGACTATGCACATGATGTAAGGATAAGCACATTGGTCGGTCTTTGCTGGATTGGCATCTTACTTCATAAATTGTCTGACTGAGGTCAATGGGATTACTCAATGAGTAAGGGGCTACTCAGTGTGAGTAAAGGTTGCAGAATTTGGCCCTAGATTTAGAAGACACACATGCAGCATCCCATTGCCTTGTTTATGTTTATAATTAGTGGGTTATCTTTCCAGAGGAAAGCCGGGCCTTGGTAACCTTAACTCTTGATCCTTCCTAGTCCTGCCATAGGGCCCAATCCTATAACACTTACCACTCCTTATTGGGCTTGATTCTCCATTGCCCCGAACTTTGTGAAGTCATTTACATCAGTGCAAAGTAGGTTTTAAAATACTATCATAGCTAGGGTTACCATATTTCAGCAAGAAAAAAAGAGGACGGGAGGAGCCCCGCCCTAGCCCCGCCCCTGCCCCTCCCACTTCCCGCCCCCCCCAGAACCCCCAACCCTCCCCCCGTTCCTTGTCCCCTGACTGCCCCCTCCTGGGACCCCTGCCCCTAACTGCCCCCCAGGACTCCACTCCCTATCTAAGCCTCCCTGCCTCTTGTCCCCTGACTGCCCCAACCCTTATCCACCCCCCCACCCCCAGACAGACCCCTGGCACTCCCACGCCCCATCCAACCACTCCCCACCCCCTGACAGCCCCCCCCCAGAACTCCCAACCCATCTAAACCCCTCTGCTCCCTGTCCCCTGACTGCTCCGATCCATCTCCCCACCCCTGCCACCTGACAGCCCCCCCCAGAACTCCCAAACACTCCCCCCCTGCTCCTTGTCCCCTGACTGCCCCCTCCTGGGACCCCTGCTCCTAACTGCCCTCCAGAACCCCACCCCCTACCTAAGACTCCCTGTTCCTTGTCCCCTAACTGCCCCCTCCTAAGACCCCCCCCAACTGCCCCCCAGGACCCTACCCCCTACCTGTACCCTGACTGCCCAAAACTTTCTCCACTCCCCCCAAAAAGCCCCCCCGTTTCTTGACTGCCACCTCCAGAACCTTCCTGCCCCCTGACCTCCTTACCCTGCTGCTCAGAACAGAGTGTTGGGCTCTGTGCAGCCGAGCCGTGGCTGAGCTCCCCAGCACAACAAAACCCGGTCCCTGGCCCTGCACAACAAAACCCGGTCCCTGGCCCTGCACAGTGCTGCCGGACTGGGCTGCAAGGGAGCTGCCAGCTCAGAATGCAGGGCGGATCCAGCTCCTCTACAGCTGCTCCTGAGTCCAGCCCGGGACTTCCCTGCAGCCCTCCCAGCCGCTCGCTCTGCTCTGCCGGGGGGAAATCCCGGACATTGTGAGTGCTTTACAAATTCCCCCCGGACGCTATTTTTAGCACAAAAAGGAGGACATGTCCGGGTAAATCCGGACGAATGGTAACCCTAATCATAGCAGAATGGTCATGTTTATACCCACTCTGCACTGGTGAAAGTGATTATAGCAAGTGCTAGAAAATGGAGAATCAGGCCCATTGATTTCAGTGGAACTACTCCAGACACTGAGTACTACATCTGTTCATGATTGCGCTACACCTGATAGAGTTTGCAGAATCAGGCCCACCCTAAATTTGTACATGTGGCAGAATTGGGGCTTTTTTTTCACAGGACATACACCGTGTATTTTTTTTTAATAAATCATTGTATTTAGGGTGTAGGTAACTGGGGTTCTGATTGCCTTTAGTTATGGGAATGTGCACAAAGTGAGGTTGGGGAGGAAAGTAATTCATTGCTGAAGTCAAATTCAGGTGTCTGCATTCATTTATTCACAGGTAGAGGACCCTAGTTAACTTTAAACTTTGCAGAAAGAACATATTTCAGTTCTTCCCTCAAACCCCCACATTTTTGCCATTTGAACTTACATTCCACGTGATTCCCCACTGTCAGTAGAAGTGTGCCTTTCTTGGTAATTACATTCTGCCTTATTAAATCCTCCCAGCACTTTGATGTGGATATAAGACTCTACTTCACTTCCCCCCTACGCTGTTGTGCCGCCCTGCAGTTCCGTGTGAGATGGCTGCCACATCCCACCCCAGAAGTGGCAGAATTTCAGAAATGGATGAAGTGGTTCCTGCAGTTGCCAGTACCTGAAGCACTTCTGGCTGAAGATCTCTAGGTAAATGCAACATATTAAGAGACAAGCAGATGCCCAGCTTTTAGTCATGTGATTCATTCAAGTCAATAAGAAAAATAAGCCTAAAATCCAAAGCAAGTGCTCTTAATTCGGATATGTACAGACACACAATGAGTAGTTCCCCAGGTACTAGGCTGAGAATAAAGCCTGAACTGTATCAGTATAACACAGTGGGTATCACATCAAGCCATTTAATAGCTATTTATAAGACTCCCTCATCTTAAGACAGGCACAGAGTGCATTGATGCTTGGATTTCAGCAGGTGGCGCTGTTGCCAATGCGTAGTGAAAGCCGTTTACATTGCCCTAGCTGAGCAAGAATCAAGCAACTTGGTGTGAAATCAAAACATGGTCCTGAAAGGTTGCTTTCCACGACAGCAGGGGGACGGGGTCCTGAGGGACATTGTGGACGCATCAATTGCAGATCCCTAACCAATTTCAAATAAAATGAATGATTATTTAATCTGCAGTCAGCTCATCCTTGAACCCAGGGTTTAGACTTCATTTCACTCTGTGATAAGGGACTGAAGGAGCCTTTTCAAAGGAGCACGCAGAGGAAGGGTTAGTGATGAGTTTCTATAATTCACATGAAGCATCTCCAGCAGGCAATGGACTGCAGGCACTGCATTTTCGGCAGACATGAGGACCTGCTTGCTCAGCCATAGAACAGACCCAACCCAGGCAAGGAGCAGCGCAAGCTTCCTTCTGCATTACTTGGCCACTGGGCCTCAGCCCTGAACTAGAGAGATCACCTCTAATCACCTGGCCATATTCAGTGTTCGGTGCCTCTGATGAGCCTGGCAACAATGAATTAGTGCCTAATGCAGTGGTGGGTTTTGTGGTGCAGACATACATCCATTAAGAGCTGGGCTGAGACCAGTAAACTCATTTCACATAGGACACTGAACAGCCATCAGATAGATTTTGTATTAATATGTAATATATGTCTATAGATCATAGGTCAATAATTCCCTGTCCTTTCCACACAGGGGCCAATCTAGCTGGGACTTCCAATCCCATTTGGAAAAGGAGGGATGGCTCAGTGGTTATGGCGGTAGTTTAGGGATTGAAAAACCCAGGTTCAGTTTCTTGTTCTGCCACAGACTTCCTGTGTGACCTTGGGCAAGTCTCTTAGCCTCTCTGCACATCAGTTCCCCATTGGTACAATGGGAATAATAGCACCACCCTTCATCACAGGAGGATAAATATATTAAAGATTGTGAGGTGCTCAGATATTGTGGCAATGGGAGCTGTAGATAGAAGATTGATAGAAACATGGAGACAGCAAGGTACGGACACCTGTGCGAGACCCCGTGTTATACATTTATTATCTTTCCTTGGAGCACACTTTTCCTTTCAAGGGGTGCTGAGCATACACACTTCCCTTGGATCAGTGGGGGACTGAGCATTTTTCAGGATCAAGGCACTCAGGAAGTGACAAACATGCTCCTAGGGCAGATGGACCGAATGACTTTACAGTGGGTGCAGAGTTCGTTTACAATTAAATCTAAGTACCTAGCATATCACATCTTAACAGCTTTCTTACCCTTATCTCATCTAACCCTTAGGCTCTTAACAGCGTATTGACCTCAAGACATGTAAAGTGCAATCATAAATATATGATATGACCACAAATATTCCATTGCCCAACCTTTTGGGCATGAAATATAGCATAAGCCAACAGATCCTACCTAGCCTGATTTTTAGCTTTGCAACTTTTTAAAAATCTAGTAAGTGCTAAGGGTTTGATTGTTTCATTAACTCCTGTGAGCTTAGGGCCAGATTTTCAAAGGTATTTAGGCACTTGAAGATTCCCACTTGCAAATAATTGATTTTTCCAGTACAGTGGCTGAACCAAAAAATCAAAAAGAAAACAAAATTTCATTTCAGGTCACACAACCTGATTTTTTTTTTTTTTTGCAAACTGAATTTTTTTTTAAAGTTGTGGATTGAGCAAAACATTTTGTTTAATTATTGAGGTTTTTTAACCTTCTTAAAACTGAAATAAAATCTAAGAAAAATAATTTTGATTCTGAAAATTAATTTTTTTTTTCAAAAATGTCTAAACCAAAACATTTTTGGGTGTGGAATTTTTGGGTGTGTGGTTTTGGTGGGTTGATTTATGTTGTTTTTTTTTATGGGGAGGCTGGGATGGGGTTACCAAAACAACACAGCAAATTAGACACAAATCCACAAAATGTTTCAGTAACCAGAATTTTCATTTTTCAGCAAAAAAAAAGAGTTGAGGCCAAAACACTTTGCTTACCACTACTCAAGATGCAAGTAGCCGCCTCATGGCATTTTCAAAAGTCTGAGATGCTTCTGAAAATTCCATGAGACAGCCTAAACAGCTTTGAAAAGCTGGTCCTTTGTACTTAAAACTAGGGCTCAGGCTAAAAATGTTGGATATGGACTGAATTTTCAAACCCCACCTCTTTTCCCTTGCAAAGTTTAAGGATCTTGAGGAGTTTGGTTTGATTGCTTCAAATGTTCATTTTTCTGTAACTTTATACTCAGTGACCAACTAACTGCCTTTTAATAACTAACAAGTGTCCTTAGCCTCTCCCCCATCTATGGAACCCTAAGATGGTGGAAAGACTCTGCAGAAACAAAAACAGTGCAGTAAGCAAGGGGTTTTCCTAAAAGAAACAGAAATCAGAACACATTAACATAAACCCCCAAACCCTTCCCCAACCAATTCCTATTGGCCTGGGATGGTGCCTCAGCCACTCTCCCCAATTAGCTGGTTTATAGTCCTTTCCGGGAGCTCCTGTGCAAGGAGAGTGGATCCTTGAGCCCCTCCTAGAGCTGATGATTATTATTTGTATTGTTGTAGTGCCCAGTCATGGACCAGGACCCCATTGTGCTAGGCACTGTACAAACAATGAACAAAGAGATGGTCCTTGCCCCAAGGGGGTTGCAATCTAAGTATAAGATAAGACAAAAAATGGATACAGACTGATGGGGGAATTCAAGGACACAGTGAGAGAGTATTGGTAGGCATTGCTCTCAGGACACCAGAAGCCTAATCTATTAGGTTAGCTGTTAAGATTAGCTGAGGTTAACGCCTTGTTCACTGGGGACAAGACAGTGCCACTGAACGCAGTGAAAGCACATCAGGGTCACAATCATCATATTATTTGTGTTGTGCCTCTCTCGCCTGCCTGACACTAGCACTGAAAAGTGCTAGCACAAGTCACCATGTAACAAGTTCAGTTCTGGAGCCAGATTCTGCTCTGCTTTACCCCAGTTTTGTGCCAATGTAAACCCATTTACTTAGTGATGTTACTCCTGAATTACGGTGATATAAGTGAAAGCAGAATCAGACCCACTGTGTACACACGTCAGTTTACAAACCAGCGTTAGTTTGACAGATGTTATAGCTGTACCCTAGTTTTTAATAGTAAGTATTTAATAACCAGAGACACATGAAAGGATTTATATTCTTGCAGGGGAGCAGAAAAATAATCTTAAGAAAAAATGTGTGTTTAACACTTTTTCAGTCTATCTAGCTGGTCATTCATATTGCAATGACATATTTCAAAGGAATGCCCCAAAATGAACTAGCAGAGTTTAAAAATAAACCACTCAGAACATTTGATTGATGATGGTATTGGAGCTTTGAACTTTGATGATCGACCGAATCCTGCTCTGTTTACTCACATGAGTAATCCCATTGATCCCAATGAGTGCAGTCAGGTGAAAAGAGTGAACAAGATTTGGCCCACTGACTCCAGGGTGTATAATGGGGCTTTTCAATTAGAATCTAGAATTTCAGTCTGTCATAGGTAAGTGTTCTTCAGGTAATAAATCATGATCAGCTGTTTAGTAATTTTCTCTCTTGCCCTGATTCCATGGATTCTGCATCTTCCTTCAGCCCAAGAACTGGACAAGCCTCCCATTCAGAGCTTGTCAGTACATCTCTTTAATGAAATGGAGAAGTAAGGTTGCTGTTTGGTTGCTTTAAAGAATGCTCAACCCACCCCAATGCAGGGGCTAAGAGTGCTGCCTCCACTGTATTGTGCTGCAAGGTACAATCCTGCATCACTTTCACACCATTGAGTTCAAGATAGTTACTCATGACTTCTTGTGTAGCTGATTGTACTCAATTTCACAGCAAATTCTGCATAGTCTACTGTTAGCTGTAATACATTTGCGATCTAGACTGTGGTGTGTGATTTGTTCTCATGAAATATGTAAACTGAGTGATCACACTTTGATATAAATGTAAATGCAGGGTCAGATTCTGATCCCAGTCCAACCTCAGCAAATCTGGAATAACTCTAATGAAGTAAGTAGAATTGCTCCAGATGTACACTGCTGTAACTAAGAGGAGAATTTTACTCAAAGGGAACTGGACTAGAGGATGTATCTACTCTTCTTAATTTTGCTTCAAAGATTAACATTTATTTAAACCACAGCACTATATAAAATGATTAGTAATAAGTGGGCCAAATCATTCCTTATTGGGGCAAAATTTTAATGGATAGTGCAGGATTGGGATCACAATGACTACTGTATTAGCCTTAATAAATATGAAAAAACTCATAAGAACATAAGAATGGCCATACTGGGTCAGACCAAAGGTCCATCTAGCCCAGTATCCTGTCTTCTGACAGTGGCCAATGCCAGGTGCCCCGGGGAATGAACAGAACAGGTAATCATCAAGTGATCTGTTGCCCATTCCCAGGTTCTGGCAAATAGATGCTAGGGACACCATCCCTGTCCATCCTGGCTAATAGCCATTGATGGCTCTATCCTTCATGAACTTATCTAGTTCTTTTTTGAACGCTGTTATAGTCTTGGCCTTCACAACATCCTCTGGCAAGGAGTTCCACAGTGTGTTGTGTGAAAAAAATACTTCCTTTTGTTTGTTTTAAACCTGGTGCCTATTAATTTCATTTGGTGACCCCTATTCTTGTGTTATGAGGAGTAAATTACACTTCCTTATTTACTGTCTCCACACCAGTCAAGATTTTATAGACCTCTGTTATATCATATCATATCATATCATATCATATCATATCATATAATTCATACCTCTTAGTCATCTTTTTTCCAAGCTGAAAAGTCCCAGTCTTATTAATCTCTCCTCATATGGCAGCCATTCCATACCCCTAATCATTTTTGTTGCCCTTTTCTGAACCTTTTCCAACTCCAATATATCTTTTTTGAGATGGGGTGACCACATCTGCACGTAGTATTCAAGATGTGGGTGTACCATGTCTTTTATTGGGATTATGTTTTCCACTGTGCATTACTTTGCATTTATCAACATTGAATTTCATGTGCCATTTTGTTGCCCAGTCACCCAGTTTTGAGAGATCCTTTTGTAGCTCTTTGCAGTCTGCCTGGGACTTAACTATCTTGAGCAATTTTGTATCATCTGCAAATTTTGCCACCTCACTGTTTACCCCTTTCCCCAGATCATTTATGAATATGTTGAATAGGACTGGTCCCAGTACAGACCCCTGAGGGACACCACTATTTACCTCTCTCCATTCTGAAAACTGACCATTTATTCCTACCCTTTGTTTCCTGTCTTTTAACCTGTTACCAGTCCATGAGAGGACCTTCCCTCTTATCCCATGACAGCTTACTTTGCTTAAGAGCCTTTGGTGAGGGACCTTGTCAAAGTCTTTCTGAAAATCTAAGTACTGAATCCCCTTTGTCCACATGCTTGTTGACCCCTTCAAAGAATTCTAGTAGATTGGTGAGGCATGATTTCCCTTTACAAAAACCATGTTGACTCTTCCCCAACAAATTATGTTCATCTATGTGTCTGACAATTTTGTTCTTTACTATAGTTCCAACCAGTTTGCCTGGTACTGAAATCACCTATTATTATTCCTAACAAATGCCTGCTCAAGGCCAGTAACTGCTGTTTTTCATGCTTCCCAACAGAAAAATAAATTATTCTAAGCCTTTCACTCTTTAATTTGTTCTCATTTGCCCCTTGTTTGGAAAGAAAAATCCTGTGTTTTATTTCTGTATCCATGTTTAGAGAGACAATAGGGGTGAGGTAATATCTTTTATTGGACCAACTTCTGTTGGTGAGAGAGACAAGCTTTTGAGCTCTGCGTAAGCTCAAAAGCTTATCTCTCTCACCAGCAGAAGTTGGTTCAATAAAAGATATTACCTCACTCACCTTGTCTCTCTAATATCCTGGTACTGACAAGGCTACAACATCACTGCATCTATCCGTGTTTGTAATATTACTTTGATCAACAATCTTAAGGAAAAGGAGAAAGGAAAAAGTTCTCTGTGTATTCCCCTCTAATACAGATGAAAGCAATAGACTATTATAGAAATTTTTCTAAAAACTTATCGAATTTAATAGAGAATTATATCTCTTCTATAGAACTCCATAAGTTGATTTAGTGACTCCACAGAAAAGAGTCTCATTCTCTGTTAAATTCTACAGGATATTTCCATAAGGCTAACTTTAAACTAGGAAATATGAAGACACAAAATCTGAAAGCCGCTTGTGGGCGACAGGGGATGGATCACTTGATTGCCTGCTCTGTTCATTCCCTCTGGGGTACCTGGCATGGGCCACTGTCGGAAGACAGGATACTGGGCTAGAGGGACCTTTGGTCTGACGCAGTATGTCCATTCTTATGGGTATTTCACAGGTTGAGGAATGCAATTAGAAAACTCTTAAGCCACTGGACTTATTTATAGCTCTTTGTTGGCCCCCCAGGTATTTTAGGCCCATGTATGGGGGGGGGGAATGGTTTAAATGTTTAATATTATTGGAAACAATTGTGATTTAATGACAACAGCAATTCTGGGGGGGGGGGGGGAGGGAGGGAAGGGGCTGGAGGTTCATCAGGACTTTCCTCTGCATTGTTTGCAGCTCAGAAACTACAGCCTTGTTTCCACTCCCAGGTGACTAGTAGGTAAAACTGACCAGCCTTCAATTGTCTGATTGTTGTTATTTGTGTTACAATGGCACTTTTAGGCCCGAACTGAGATTCGGGGCCCATTGCACTAGATGCTATAGGAAAGCACCGGGGGCGTTTGGCCCTGCTGCTGGAGTTGTACAACCCAGTGAGACCAGCCCGGCAAACGGGTGAGATTTCTGAGCTGAATGAAACGCTGAACCGACGCCAAAGGTGGAGAGCGAGGTGAGGTCTGTGCCAGGACCCCGCTCTGAGAGCTGCAGCCGCGCAGGGACACTGAGGTTCTGCCAAACGGATCTCTTTGAACAAAACACGCGTGGGGCCAAATTCATCCCCCAGCCGGGGCAATCACTGCACAGCGTCAGGCCGGCGACGGGCGTGGGCCAGCGGTTCTGTCCCTTCCACGTGCCGCTTCCCCGCAGAGCCTCCAGCTGGAGCGCGGCCAGTCCCAGCCCAGCAACTTCGGGCGAGTCTGTAACTCAGTCGGACGGGTCCATGCAGCACGCGGGGGGGGCGCTGCCAGCGGCTTCCCTAACCGAGCCGGGCGAGCGCGCCTCCCGGGCTGGGAAACCCCCGACTGCGGGCAGGCCCCTTGCCAAAAGCGGCTGGTGAGAAGGGAGCGGGGCGGGGGCTTGCAAGGAGCAGGGCTTTCCCAGATGTGTGCGCCTGCCCCCCCCCCCGCCGGGGGCGGGTTAGTAGAGCCCGGTGTGTGTGTGTGTGTGTGTGTGTGTGGAGAGAGGTTCCCCTTTGCCCTGGGGCAGCGGCGGTCGCTGCGGAGAGTCAGGCGGGGATCGGGCTCGGGCTCCAGCGCACCCCGGGCCATGCCCTGCTGCAGCCGCGGCAGCAAGAGCAGCTCGCTGGCCGCCCGCTGCCCCGAGGGGACCCCCCGTAGCGGGCTTTGCCCGGCGCGAGGATGAGGAAAAGCCGCGTGCAGCGGATGGTCCTGGCCACTTGTCTGGGCTCTTTCCTCCTGGTGATTTTCTACTTCCAAAGCAGCCTGAACCCAGGTGAGTGACACGGGCACAGACCCCAGCCTGCCCGCTCTCTGCCCGTTCTCCCGGCGCTGCCACTTCTGCGGGAGTCCCGTCCCCCCCTTTCCCTCGCCCGGGGAATGATCGGACCTGTGCCCTGCAAAGGTGTGTGCGCGCTGCTGCATTTGCCCAAGTTTCAGCGGCTCTGTAGCAAAGAGCCATCTGCGTATTAAAGAGAGCAAAATGCCCGGCTCGGGGCCATAGGCAGGTTTGGGGGATCCGACTCTCGCTGAAATCAATGGAAAGACTCCCCCGACTTCAAGGAGAGTCGGACCCTAAATCCGGAGTAACTGCCTCGAAATCAGCGAAACTACTCGCTGGCTCTGAAATCGGAATTGAGCCCTTTGTTTCAGACGTTCAGCTAGGTGCGGTTAGGTTTATGCACTTCGTTGTGTGCTGAGGGCCAGATGTATAGAGACCGTATGTGCGGTTAGCAAATGCCAGCTTACCAGAAAGTCCTGCTTATGTTGAAGCAGTGAAAACTCCCTGGGGAATAGACTTGGCGTTTACGTATTTTTCAGCTGAAATCATTTACCGTCACTTTGTATCTTGTTTGTAAGGGGAAATAAAATGCAATGAGTGTTGTTATATAAGAATTTCACAGAGTCAAATGTCCATTTTAAAAAAACAACTTTTTTTGCATCTGTCCCCAGATGGTTGCCTGTAGTAGAGTAGATTTGATGAAGTCAAGGAACACACCAATCTAAAGTCTGCACTCGGTATTGGAATTAAAATGTCTTTAATGCTGTGAAACAGACTAACAAAGGTGAAAGAATGGAACAGGTCTCAGACAGATGTCATATGTCACATCCAGACCCATTGAAGTGTATCAAAAAATCCAGTTAAATTGTTGTCCCACTATGGAAAGGAATATCTTTAATGTCTGCTGTCAGTAATACATTGTGCTTGGGGAGAAGATTCTATACTGGCAGAACTAGAAAATAAACAGTGTTGTACTAAAAGGGTGAGAAGTTTCACTGCCTGCTTTCTGCTCTTTTCTTGAAAAAGGAATTGCTTCCTATTTCCAAAGAGATATTATTCGGTAATTCCCATAGTTTAACAATGCACGGATGTCTTCTGATAACAGCGGAGATTAATCAGTGGTGCTTTTTAAAGTTATATCCTCAAATTCAAAATACTTGTTGGAAAGAAGTTAGGAGAGTTTTACCACTCTGGACTAAATGAGATGTAATCTCCATTTTATAGTAGTTAATCCATCACATGAATACTCTTTTCTTGAAAATAAAAATACAGAACTTGTTAGCCAAATAATGTCTGATTTGAAAATGTATTAGGTTTGTGTGTGTTTGTTATGCTTACTTTTAGAAGTTTACTAAATGAGCTGTGCAGTCCTAGAAAATTACATTCAGTTTTCTATTAATAATGTATATTTTAAAACTAATATCTGCGGTATGTTTTTGAGATTTGGAACATTCAGTAGAAAAATGCTGCAATGGATCCGTTAAGTATCTATGCATCCAACAGAGAGAGGGCCAAATTTTATATTAACTTCACTGGAATTTCACTGGTGTAATTGAGAGGAGAATCTGGTCTGTTATATGATTTTACTGTAGTTTTAAAATAGGAGGATGCCTTCATGGGCCCTGATCCTGAAGACACTTATGCACATGCTTAACTTTAATCCTATGAGTAGTCCCAGTCTTGATCTGAACGGGATTGCTCACAGGGTTAAAGTTAAACATGAGCAAAAGCGTTTGCTGGTTCAGGCAATCAAACTCAGTGACAGAATCACTACAACTGCATTGGAATGAGATAATTAAATTGCATATCAGGAACCCATGCTGGTGAGATGCTGAGTGCCTCCTGCTGAGTTTGTTGGAAATTAAGTACCCTCAATGCAAGGAACATGCCCTTAATTCAGAAAAGGTATCATTTTTGAGAGGTCTCCTAGATGAGCATATTTCATATAAAATGAAGTTTCTTTGCAGGTAAAGATTTAGGGGCAAATCCTCAGCTGGTATAAATGATCATCGCTCCTGACTATTGAATGAATCACAGGGACACACGCGTCATCTGAAATCATGAGTTAAGGGTAGTTTCCAGCATTACAGCTGCCCCTCAGTGTCTTTCCTCAGTTGTGGTTTTGCAGCTCCCTTTCCCTATGTAGATTGAGTGCTGTCAAATGGAGAAAGCAAACAAGCTGAAAAATACTGTTTTCTCTTAGTTGAGATAAAATTGAGATTTATCACCTAGATTTTAGGTGTTATTTGTAGCAATAGTAGGTAAACAATTTCAGACAGAAGTGTGATTGTCTTTTATTTTTTTAGTGGCTCTTTAAGTGGGCTGTAGTCCACGAAAGCTTATGCTCTAATAAATTTGTTAGTCTCTAAGGTGCCACAAGTACTCCTGTTCTTCTTTAAGTTGTGTGTTTCTATTATTACAAAAAAGTATTACAGAGTAAGTATTCTAGTATTACAAAAAAGCATTGCAGAGCAAGTAGTCCCACAAGTCACCTTAGAGCAATCAACTGCTTTTTCCATTGTTGCTAAACTAGGTTCTTCAGATTGTATTTCACATGAAACCTAAAGTGTGTAAATTGTAACTGATGGATCAGTGCTCAAGGCACATATAGATTCTGCCATCATTTGAGCCGGAATCAAGGCTTAAAATTGTGAGAGGCTGAGGGAGACAAATGATCATCTTATTGGATGTAGAAAAGCCCTTAAAGGGCTTGATCTGCATGGAAGAGAAATAACTAAATCAGTAAAATTCCCACCTTTAAATATACCTCTGTGTGGAGCAGTTTGCACTGAAATAACAAGTCATATAGAAATAGGGCACTCTTATTTCAAAGTTAGTGTGATGCACAGACTTATACTAAAATATAGTAGAACCTCAGAGTTACCAACACCTCGGGAATAGAGGTTGTTCGTAACTCTGAAATGTCCGTAACTCTGAACAAAACATTATGGTTCTTTCAAAAGTTTTACAACTGAACATTGAATTACCACAGCTTTGAAACTTTACTATGCAGAAGAAAAATGTTGTTTTCCCTTTATTTTTTTTCATAGTTTACGTTTAACACAGTACTGTCCTGTACTGTATTTGCTTTTTTGTCTCTCCTGCTGCATTTGGTTATTTCATTTCCAGTTTCCATGTAGACAAGGCCTCTGACCACAATCCATCCCCCTTGCTAGTGCAGGACACAGGGATCAAACTTGTTTCTGTAGAAGGCAAAGGCAAAATCCCCGTTGTGCTCAGTGGAAGCAGAATCAGGCTTGTATGGCCGAATCCTACTTGCAGTTACATCAGTGTAAAGCCAGCGTAACTCACTGACTTTGGCGGAGTCACTCCAGATTTACATGTGTCTGACTGAGGGCAGGATCTAGGCCTTAGTCTTTGTCATGGAGAGAGGATGCATCTGATATTAAACTTGGTAACACATTTGATTTTAGCCAGAATTACAAAATTGCAGATGTAACTCTTTGTAAAACCTCTTTAAATAAACGATTATCGTGGGAATATAACACACTCTCTGAGCTAGACTCTGATCTCAGTTACGTTGGTGTCTGTCCAGTGAGGTCTTGGATTGACCCTGGTATAACCAACATCAGAATCTGATCCTCTATTTTTCTCCTCCAGCTTTTGCTGAGCTTGTGCCTCATTGGCTGTGTCTCCATGAGCTTTGTCCACCCAACATTTCCCATCAGAGCTAACCCTGCTGCAGCTTCCCCTGTGGTAGCAACAGTGGGAGTGCTAGTGTGGAGTAGGCTCCAGTGGGTGCTTGGGTTTTTACCATTGTGCCATTTAACCCCACTCAGAACAAGTCTAGAGGACACAGTGCTGAAACGCTGGTGGCCACAGGCACCTTGTGTACACTGAACATCCAGCCATTGCTACCACCACTGGGAAATTTGGGGACGTGGGAGGAAGGGAATACTAGACTATACCAGGCCGTTGAATGCGGTACAGAGAGCTAGGACTGCTTGAACAGAGGAAGAAACGGGGAGTGAATGACGCACTGTGGTGGCCTCTGTCTCTGTGAGGACTGAAACGTCAGCAAAACCAGGGGAGGAGTGAGGCTAGCTGATCGAACAGTCCTGCAGGGGAATCTGTGAATTTGAGGATATAACTTTAAAATTTGTATTAACCTTCACCATGCTGGCATTTTCCGCACTGCCAGGCTGAGGAATGTTTTAGGTTTTGTGTGACATCTGCAGTCTCCAAAGTGGTTAAACAAATGCCTGCTCCATCCCACATGAATTTGAATATTTCCTATGTAAAAGAGACAAGTCTCTGAAGAAAGCTTTGTAAGGGACATATGACTCTGCGGGGCCTGATTCTCCTCTAATTGTTGTACATCAGGAATAGCTCCATTGAAGCCAACGCGGTTACACTGGTATAAGTGAGTGGAGAAACCAACAGGCCCCTTGTGCATAAGACATTTCAATTTCTGCCTTTGGTGTCTGTCGAGTGGTGAAGGTCCACTGGGCTATGGAGTCGTAGTGAAATGCATATGTAACTACTACCAACCCCCTCTGGCTGCAAAACAGTCAGGATTTTCCTCTGTGCATTTGACTCTTGCACGCTTGTTTACTTGACTCCAGTGGCGGTTCAGGGTGTTCGGTGCCTTGCAGGATTGGGGTTTGCTTCAGCTAATGTATTCAAAGTGCTGTATTCATACAGTCATAGCATTTAATGCCAGAAGGGAGTGTTAGCATCTATTCCGAGCTCCTGTATGTCATAGGCCACTAAACTTCATCCACTTTCCCTTGTATTGAGACCAATACCTTTGTCTGATTAAACCGCTGTTCTAGAAAGGCATCCAGTCTTGATCTGAAGACATCCAGAGGTAGAGAATCAACCACTTCCCTTGGGAGTTTGTTCCCGTGGTTAATCTCCCTTGCTGTTGCAAAATTGGGGCCTTAGTTCTAATTTGAATTTGCCATTGGTTCTTGTTATGTCTTTCTGCCCTAGGTTAAACAGCCCTTCAGTACCCAAAACTGCAGAGGAACCTGCATTTTCTAGCGTTCTTTTCAGTCCAGCTGTTGGTGTGAGTTGTTGAACCTCCAAAGGTGCCTTTGAGTGCCAACACCAGGGCCTTATACCACCCTTGATCCATGCACACAGGTCCTGCTGACCTTACTAGGACTTGCTGCCTGTGCACAACAGCATATAGCTCATGACTTTTTTGGCACCCAGCAAGCTCAGGGAAAGCTATTTCTTTCCACTAGAATAGCAACTAAGTTCTATGTCTGGTAGGGTTACCATATTTCAACAATCAAAAAAGAGGACACGGGGTGCCACCCTAGCCCCGCCCCCTCCGACTTCCCGCCCCCCTCAGAATCCCCCTACCTGCCCCCCCCCAATTGCCCCCAGGACCTCACCCCCTATCTAAGTCTCCCTGCTCCCTGACTGCCCCAACCGCTCTCTACACCCCCTTCTCCTGACAGCCCCCCCAGAACCCCCGACCAATCTAACCCCGTCCCTTGCCTGCCCCCCCCCACCAGGCCGAGGGAGAGCTGCAGGCTCCACGTGCAGCCAAACAAATAAGGCGCTGCTCTGCGGGGGAGGAGGGAGCGGGGGAGAGGGAGGGACTCTGGCTGCTAGAGGCCCCAGTGGCTGCGAGCGGCTTTCAATCAGGCCCAGACGTCCAATCAGCCGCGCTGCACTCTGCATGAGGGGAAAGGGGAAATCCCGGACATTTCTACCTTATTAGAAATCCCCCCCGGACGGCCATTTAAAGCTAAAAAAGCCGGACATGTCCGGGGAAACCCGGACGGATGGTAACCCTAATGTCTGGTGTCCTAGGTACTGCATCTCCTATAAAGCCTTGAATTGCATTCACAATTACATCCCCTAATGACCTGAATGTTAATAAAAGGAATGGCAGAAGGGGCCCTGATGTTGCACACGCTCTGACACTGTATAGGCCATGAACATTTGCAGCTGGTTGTGAAATAAATGCCTAAGAAAAGAAACGGAAAGTTCAACTTGCAGGGTAGCTGACATTCCTTTAAAACTTCTGTTCTGAAACGTGCCCATGAAAAAGGGCCCTGTCTTGCTCCCCGCATGCACCTGGCCCCAGCTGTTGACATTGCAGCCATTAAAACTTTTTTCTCATGTTAGACCTGCAGAAGCAGCCCAGGTGTGGCAGAGTTGATCACAATCCCCACTCCAGCTCAGTGTCAGGAAGATGCAACCACTTTTTCCTTCCTGTATTACCAACTGTAAGAGGCATCCTAGCTTGATGGGAAGCAGATTTTGTGGGAAAAGAGGCTGGAGAGGAATTCCATTCTGGAAAATATTGAAATCCTACAGAACAGCCATTCATTTGAGTGATTCATCAAGACACAGGAGCTATAAGATGAGCCTATTTCCTGCTCGTACCTGTTGTGCTTTTCGTCACAGAAGAACTCAGTTTTTGTTTTCTGCTTTCAAGGCATGGGAGCGGTGTGACTTTAGAACTAATTCCCAGTGCTGTTCACCCCAGCTGTGACTCCTTGTGAGTGTGGCGTTTATGCTGTGTGAGATATCAGCCCAAGCCACCAAATTTGGATCTCGATGTGGAGGATCCCAAAATTCAGGAGAGTTTGGATCCAGGCCCACCTCTACCTTGTACATAGTTAATAAACCCACGATCTCCTTTGAGCAAAGTGGCTCTAAAGGACAGTACGCTCGCTAGGTCACTCAAGCCAAGATTTTCAAAGGTGACTATGATGTTGGGGGCAGCCATTTTTGTGTCCCCAACTTGAGGTGCCTTAAAGGGGGCTAATTTTTAAAGAGTACTGAGCAGCTGCCCTCTGAAAACCAGGCCATTGTAAGGTGTCTCAAGTTAGGCACCCAAAATTGGTAGTAACTTTTGAAAAACTTGACCAGAGTGAGCTGTCATAGTCAACTCTGGATTTGTCCCCAGTGGGAAAATGCCCAGCAGTGCAGCTGTACTAGTGGTAGCACCAGTGGGAATTTCCCGCCCTAAAATTCCCTACTGCAGGCCTGGCCACTAAGACTGCGGGAGTGGGGAAAATGTTTTAATTCATATTTTTAAAAATGTCTTGATGACAAATTAATACTGTGCTCTTCCCCAGTGCTTTTCAGGTGAGGTGCTCAAAGTGCTTCATGATAATTATTTAAATAATATTTTACATCATCCCTGTGACATAAGTAAATATTATTACACCAGTCTTGCAGCTGGGGGAAACTGAGGCACGGAGCTGTTAAGTGACTTGTCCAAGACCACGCAGAGTTGGGCCCAAAATCTGCAACTGCATCTGGGATTAGGTTTAAATGGGGCTACTCATGTACTTAAAGTTAAGCATGTGTGTAAGTATTTGCAGGAGTGGAGCCTTAGCAGAGCTAAGAATAGGATTTATGGATCCCATTCCCAACCCCCACCCCTCCCAAGTCTGCTCAAACCACTAGACAAGGGTTGCCAACATTGTATTTCAAAAATAAAGGACTGTTTTCTTAGCACCCCACCTCACCCGCCTCCCGATATTATTATTATTTTATTTTATTTGTTTTATTAAAAATAATGAGCAGTACTCACCTACATTCTCCTGGGGTATTTCTTATTGCTTTTTGCAGAACTCTACAACTCCCGATCTTATTGTACAGAGATGAAGAAATAAGGGTTGTCCCTGCTAATAAGCGACTATTGGCAACCCTACCTAGACAACAGTTCCTCTGCATTTTTTAAAAAAAGTTTATTTTTCATTCAAAGATTTAGGATAAAATCCTGATGCTGTTGAAATAATGGTAAAACTCCCATTGACTTCAATAAGATCCGAGTTTCCTTCCTAGTTTTTAATTATAATAATTCAGGGAAATGAATTGTGTTGTAGTTACCTCAAATGTAGACTTGGGATTGCATCATTGTCTTATGTTTTAAAACAATGCAGTGCTGACCTTTTCTTGTCTTTGCTATCCACTAGCAAATGAATGCGAGTGAAATCCCAAGTAGCATCAAGAGACGCATGCTGTGCCTTCTCTTACCTGGTTGGGTACTCACCTATGTATTGAACCTGGTCCTGCAAACTCTCTGTGCTTGGAAGTCCCGTTGGAGCCAATTGGGATTCTGTGCACAGAGGGCTTGCTTGATCAGAGCTTGTTAGCAGCTGACGGACCCAATTCTAAATCTTTCCAGATAACGGTGCTGATCTGACTTCCTTCTAGTTTGTGCGACGTGACAGGCACTGGTGTGAAAATATAAGGGACCCTCCAGGGCTTTTATCCATTTGCTTTCATTACAGATGAGCTGTGTGAGTTTTTTCAGCTCACTTTCTGGTTTTCAGCTGTACGAAATCTGAGAGGCAGTAACGGAGCTGTAAGAGGCAATATACTAGTGCACTGTGTTAAAACAATAGGCCAGTATGTCAGCAGAGGCATTAGATAGCACCGTCTGGAATGCCAATTCCCACACACCGCTTGCATTTGATTGTGTTGAAAGGAAGGCGTGTAACGTAGAATCTGTGACCTACTCTTGTGGACTCACTGGCTGGCTCTGCACTCGAACATGGATCTGTAATGAAGTCCATATGTTCCTGAGGGACAGTCCTTTCATGTGGAATGCTTTCTAGTCCCTCCTGGGTTTGTGCAGTTCCTGATGGTCTCTGATGATTGCAAGAGATTTGAGAGAAGGCAAGAGTGGGATTTAGCTTGTCTGGAAGTTTATTCTGAATCTGCAGAAAAGAGACCGAAGATGGTGATCCTGGGGACTTTGCCGTATTGATCCAGGCCTTTTTCATCCCAGGGTTTGGTTCATGCAGTGCACCCTGCGTTGGGCTACATCCCATTAATGATGTCTGCTGGCTAGTTCACGCTTTTTACTTAGGTTGGGCCCCTGGGTCTCTATGAAACAGCCTCATCCCTCTTGTATTACTGCATCTGTGGAGGTCCAGCAAGGTAGCAGCCTTCATGCCTAATGGTGAGGGGGGCTGGAGGCAGGGCATTCCCAGCGAGGGGGTCTATGACTGTTTCACTTCTGGTATTGATTGGCCAGAGCCCAAATTTACTGACTTTCAAATCACACAGTACCTTCTCCCAGCTGTTTTCTGATGAGGGCAAGGGTTAGAGTAAGGGAGAGTGAGGAGGTGGTTTGGGAGAGAGCTCTATATTTGGGGCAGCAAAGTAGGAGAGTCCTATTTTGGATGGTGTAGTCGTGTGTGTGATGATGCAGCTCCGATAGCTGGGACATGTGCCGAGATCACAACGATTGAAGTAGTCTTTGGGCTAAATGGTATGAGTTGTCGTGAGGAGAGCTGTGCCACGCAATCGATATACCCTCTGGGCACCAGTCGTCATTTGGCCACTCTATGGAGCCAGTATGGAAAATTTGTCAACGTGTGTCTTTAATCTGATGACGTTCCCCAAGGCTATGCTGATGAGTGAAGTACATGAAACAAACAGGAAGGCAGAACCCTCCCTGGCATACCACTTCTAGCCTTCACTTCTAACACAAGTGAAACGTTGCCGGAGGCCAGACTAAGTGACCACAAATGGTCCCTGCTCACCTTTAAATCTATGGAGTTTCACATAGTTGGGGAGTCTTGAGAAAATGGCTGTCTTACCAGCCACACAGCGGGAAGCTCAACCAGAGAAAAGGAACCCTCTTGGGGGACAGATCTGGGCACTGATTCTGTAATTCCTGCTTATGTCTTGGTAGCAGGATGGGTTCAATGCCACCCATGAAGTCAATGGGAGTTTGTAGCATGCAAGGTAGACGATAGGCCCTAAGAGCAGAGCTGCTTGGAAAATGGAGTTGTTTTAGTGGAAACTTTTTCAACTTCAGCATTTTTGATTAAAAAACAATTTTTTTCAAAAGAAGGGGGGAAAAAATCATTCATGTGACATAAGAAAGAAAACCCCGAAACTGAAAAGGTTTTTTTTGATTTTTTGTTTTTTTGATGAAAAGTCCACATTTTCCGCAGCAGGCGGAGACTCTAGTGAAAAGTTTCATTTAGTAAAACAACCAATTTTCTGTCAAAAACCAGGTGTGATGGAAAATTTTCAAGCCACCCTCCCTGCAGAGAAGGCTGAGCTTCATGGTTCCCTTCCTCCCGCCCCCATCACTTTCATTTGACAAAGACCAGACTCTGAAATACACCCCAAGCAGGGGCAGCACTGAACGCAGCTTTTGGAAGAGCTTCTGAATAATCCAGTGAGGACAACAGGCTGGGCCAGTTCAGGCAGAACCACGCACTAGTCCAGAACACAGTCCTGCCAGCCAGTCTGAGGCTGGCAACTGAATACTCTCTTGATGGACAAATAATCTGAGTCTCGTTTGTAAAACCAAATTACTAAAACCACTTTTCCATCAGCTGCTGCTTGGAGAATTCCCCTGAAGGAAGTCCCAGAACCTGTTACGGGAGCTGGAATTTATCATGTGATGAATTGTCTTACCTGGCTGCTATTTGCCATGAATATTTTAAGCATTACAACTCTGTTTTAATCCCACTGCAAGCACAACACTCCCCAGAACTTGTTATCAAGCTTTTTATAATGGGGGCTTTTATTTGCTTGACTCTGTTTTAGACCCATCTGGACAGATGCCCATATTCCTCTCATTAAAATGCGCTTACGGACCATCAGCCAATCTGATGGCAGGTCTCACTGAACATCTGCAGTTAGAGATCGGCCCAAATCACAAGGTCAGCTGTGAACCACCACTAAACATGGGTCCTTGTGTACGCTGAAGCTTTTGCACCGTCAGAGCTACGCTATTTAGATGTGCTGCAGCAGTGTAGGACCGGGTTTGCACTGACATACTTACCCAAATGCCGGGGTAAGTCACTGGTGCAGTGTCTATATTTGGGATTTGCACCAGTGTAACTAGATCAATGTAAAGAACAGGAGTACTTGTGGCACCTTAGAGACTAACAAATTTATTAGAGCATAAGCGTTCGTGGACGAAGTGGGCTGTAGCCCACGAAAGCTTATGCTCTAATAAATTTGTTAGTCTCTAGGGTGCCACAAGTACTCCTGTTCTTTTTGTGGATACAGACTAACACGGCTGCTACTCTGAAATAGATCAATGTAGTTACATCAGTGCAAATTTCTATTCTATGTAGGTTCTTATACTGTGCTCGTCACTGTAGTATCTGAGGTTATGTCTCCACGGCAAAAAAGACCCACGACAGAGAGTCTGGGGCAACTGTTGCAGGCTCACGGGGCTTGTGCTACAGGGCAAAAAATAGCAGTGTAGCTGTTCAGGCTTGGGCTGGAGCCTGGGCTCTGTAACCTGGTGAGGGGGGAGGTTCTTGAAGCCCCGGTTCCAGCCTGAGCAGTTACCCAGACTCTCAGCCTTGCTGCTGTGGGTTTTTTATTGCAGTTTAGGTCATATTCTGAGTGCCTTCCGGTACTGCATTGAGCAACAGGGCTACACATCTGTCACGTGTTATTTGTTCCTTAGTCTAGACAAGACCAGAGCTGAAATTCAGATTTGCACCGGCAGCCTGGCAGCCTGTTCGCCCATGCTTTGCACTCTGTGTAAGCATATTCACTGGTGGAAAGTGGGTGAGAAATTCTTACAGATCAGAATGGCAGGGTTAGCCTCTCATTTTGCCCAGGTGTAGATGACTGCATACCAAGCAAGACAGGAAAAACCAGGCCCTTGAACTTTATGTCTGGGGTCCAACTCTTGTTCCATTCATAGCATGCAAAAGATGCCACATGCTGTGAACTACAGTAGCTGTTCTTAAGTTGTCCCCTGACAGCCATCAGCTTGTGCATTTTAAACACACACCAAGGCAGGGCTGACATTCTTCTTGCTGTTGGAATTTTTACAAAATTAAAATAAAATATTAGACCAGATTTTCAGATAATATAGGTGAACAGTTATTGGTGTGATTTGTGCATGCAATTGCCATGGTTTGCACATAGAAAGGGCCGACGTACAAAATTGGTTTGGGTGGTGTGCACAATAATAGTCATGGCACACCAATGGGAGAGATTTTGTGTGTACCCAACCCTGGATGCATGTGTGAATTGAGATTTGCAGCCCCAGCCTGCACACGTGTATCAGCAAGTTGGGCGCACACACACTTGTAGATGTGAAAAAAATTCTCTCTTTAAAATGCAGTTTAGTGCCAGATTCATTTTATTACTTCTGCTGCTCCTTCCTGTGTTTGCAAAGTGACATGCACACTCTATGATGTGGTCCCTCTCCTAAGGATCTTACAGTCTACTCTGTATGGGGACAATACACACATTTAACCCAGGAGGCATGAGACCTGGCACAGACAGGGCTGTAGGAGATCGGCAGTGCAAAGGTTGGCAACACAGAACACAGGTAATGTGCTCTTGTGTGTGGGAAGGGAGAGTCTATAACTTCTTATTTGATATATTGCAGCTTAATCATACATTTATATGGTACCTGGAGGGTCCCTTAACCAGTCTCTCTCATTTGCAGTTCACCCTGGAGAGGTGAACCTTGGTTTCAGTTTGCTGTACTATGGCACAGAACCAGAAACTAGCTAGTAATAATAATTTAACTTCTTTTGGAAAGGGCCTTTTGATGGCGGATATCAAAGCACTGTGCCAATGTTCATTGTTACAACGACCCTGCAGATAGGGAAGTATTATCCCCACAAGCCATGGAGGGATTTGCCCAATTTATTTCCCACTGACTTCCTTAGGAGTTGAGGGCATTCAACACTTTGCAGAATCAAGGCCAATTCCACTTGCATTGAAATCATTGCCATTGACTTCAGTGGGTACAGGAGAGGGCTTGGAGTCAGCTGGAAATAAAACCCAGGGTTCTTAGAGACTAACAAATTTATTAGAGCATAATCTTTCGTGGACTACAGCCCACGCATCCGAAGAAGTGGGCTGTAGTCCACGAAAGCTTATGCTCTAATAAATTTGTTAGTCTCTAAGGTGCCACAAGTACTCCTGTTCTTCTTTTTGCGGACACAGACTAACACGGCTGCTACTCTGAAACCAGGGTTCTTGACTCCCAAGCCTCTGATCTAGCCACTAGTGCACACTCCCACCCTGGAAAGGGAGGCTGACTGTGGGCATCATAATCTGTTATCTTTAGAGAGTATATTGCTATGAAAGTGAGGTCCAGATACCTGTCTGTCTCAGAGGCTTTGGTTTGATCCCATGTTTAGTTAGGATAACTTGATACTGATGTATTTTCCCCTCCATTCTGCAATGTTCCCCCCTTTCCAAGTCCCCGTGTATTAAGTACAGCTAACCCTTTGACGGTCAATATCCCCGCTGCCTCTTGGGAGGGAGTATCTTGGGAAAGCTGCAGGGTTTTAAACTGTTTACTTCTCACACCTCCATTCTTTAGATTGGCTGGTTTGTGCATGCCCTGTCGGCTCTGCTTGTGGAACACTCTGTGTAGAACTCTCGCTAAGCTGGAGATGATCCCACGGCGAGCCTGTTGTGGATTCTTGTTTATTCACCTCCTTCTAAATACCTGCTTTCACCGAAGTCCTTGGAGGTACAGCACGGAGCTGCCTAAAATGGACCACATTTTCTTGACATTTGCTTCTTGCCTGCCCAGTTTTCTCTGTCCCACTTGAAAGAGCAAATACCCATCAAATCTATTTTGAATGGGGAGAATAGCCAACGTTGTGCTCTAGAGGAAAAAGGCCAGTGGTGGGAATCAAGACCTCTAGCATTGTCTCCTTTATGGCCTGCCTGGACTCCCTGTCTTCTGTCTAATATCACTTTCCTGGTAGTGATCCTGTAGCCTCCAATGAAATACCCTCCATTCAGGCAAGTCTCGGGCGTAAAGCCTGAGGTTAGGCAGATATGCAAGAGAGCTGAGAGCCTGTCTGTTGGGAGTAGGGTGACCAGATGAGAGGAAAATATCGGGACACATGGGGGGCATGGGGGAGGGTCTGCCGACAGAGCAAAAAAAAAAGCCGAGTGTTACCAGCGGAGCAACAACAAAAAACAGTGCTGCCGGCGGAGCGAAATATCGGGACAAATTGCATCCCAACCAAAGATCGGTCAGGACGCGGGACAAACACCAAATATTGGGACGGTCCTGATTTTATTGAGATGTCCGGTCTCCCTAGTTGGGAGCTAATGAAAGTCCTGGGTGGCCATTGGTCAGCTGAACTCATCTCCTTCCCTGTGATTTATTGGAAATCTGCCAGGCTGTGGAATAATGTTGATGCATTGCTCTAAAAAAAAATATTAACAACCTAGGGAACAAAGCTAATGCAACTTTAATATGATTTTGGGAAGGCAGATGAATGCAATGAGGAGGTTGTCTAGCATGTCTGAGAAGAGTCAGGGCCACATCTAAAGGTGTTTAGTGAAATAAGAACTCTGAAGAAACCCCTGACTCAAAACTTCAGTTCATTTTGTGTCATAAATTACATGTGCTGAATCTCCCATTCCTTGGAGACCACCATTAAGAGTTGGTATGAATATGATCATAACTTAATGAGTGAAGTGGCCCCTTTTGCAAGCATTGAGGTATTTACAGACTTTACATAAGCAGCTCAACTCGTATCATCTACCCCTGGAATGCAGCCGCTTCTGGGCAAGGGAGCAGCAGCCATTTGAACAGTAGAGGAAGTGCTGAAGAATACTGCATGCAGGCAGGGGGAGTTCTGACTGACAGTATGTGATTATCCAAAGTGGAGTTTAGTCAAGACACTGAGGTTGACACCTTTACCCCAGTGGAGTTTAGTCAAGACACTTTGAGGTAGACCACAAACGAGAGGGGCCTCTGTTTTACACTCCTCTGCAGGCTGGAAGCTCCAGAAGCACAGCACCATCTAGCAATGTGCTAGAGCACTGTCGCTCTGTTGAATCACCAGCAACTTGCCTTTTCCTTGGGGGGCTCCAGTCTACCTACATCAACAGCCATCTCTCCTTAACTAGTGCAGACTGACAGAACCACAGCCTGAGGGACAGGGTATGTCTTTGTACTTGCTGACCAGTACGTTGAGTAGAGTGAACCCTCAGTTTTCTGTCACCGTTTCTTTCTTAGTGTTGCAAATACTGTAGTTTGTTTTCACTCCACCAGTGCTCTTGCCACAGGTTCTGTTGCCCGTGGCTTTTAGACCTATGCTTTGGTGTAAGGTTTGGGGGAAGATTAAAGCTTTTCTTTGCTCACGCTGCTCTGGCAATCATTTACAACTCAGGCATTTTGAAGGCTTGCTGGCCAACTGACTCTTGGAATATGTCTAAGATCTGCTGAATTCTGAACTTGGATCTATGTGCTTAAGAACTGCCTTGCTTTCCCTCCATTGAATAGAATGCCAGCCCTGCTCAAGTTATGCAGCTCTGTTGCCCTCTAGTTACTGGGGTTTCACTGAGGATAAAATACCCCTAATGGTTACTATAGGGAACAGAGATTCGCTCTTAGCTCAAAGGATGAAGGCCTGTATATGTGGAGCCAAAAGAACTGATGTCGGAGACTGGTTGGTGTCTCCTGTTTGTGGCCCACAGGCTTGTTACAGGAGGCCCTAGAGTGTACATGAAACCTTTGGGATTTTTGTTTATGTAGGAAAACCACTGACAGCCTAAGCCATAAAGGCAGTTCCTGAAGTGTGGTATTGACTGCCCGTCATTGGCCTGGAAGCCACTTGTATTTCCTATAGCAGGGATCGGCAGCCTTTGGCGTGTGACCTGCCAGGGTAAGCACCCTGGTGGGCCAGGCCAGTTTGTTTACCTGCCGCGTGCGCAGGTTCGGTCGATCGTGGTTCCCACTGGCCGCGGTTTGCCGCTCCAGGCCAATAGGGGCTGCGGGAAGCGGCGTGGGCCAAGGGCCAAAGGTTGCCGATCGCTGTCCTATAGCTCTCCAGTGCTTTGGCATTTTATATGGTTATATGGTTAATTTGTCTTGAATAAGAAGAGAGCTTTTACCACTGCATTTACTGCTGACCTGGAATATACTACTGCCGCCACCTTATCCGTGCAAAAAAGCACAACCACAACACCCACATCTTGACATAGCTACGTTGGTTCCCCGGCTCAGGTCAAATCTAAGATAAAGTGCGGCCTTCCTGCTTGGTTTTTAAAACAGTTCTAGTTTCCAGCTGTGTGCTCCCTTGTGTGTGTCTCTCTGCTCCCCTACTCCTCCTACCCCTCCCCTAATACCAGCCTTTTCACACAATGTTGCCCCTCAATGCAAGAACCTTGCTGTCTTAGGCTCTGATGATCTGGAATCGCCTCTCTTTCTTACTAGCTGATCCATCTCTCTTGAATCTCTTTGACTCATCAATTTGACAGATCTCCACTGAAGACGTAGCTCTCCGCCCTTTGATCACTCCCCCTGTGCTATTATTTTTTAGTTTCATTGCACCTGTTTAATATAGCTTCGCGCAAGACCTTTTGGCATGTCCTGGAGATGCTTTTCTGTACCTAGCACAGCTGTGCTGTAGCGCACAGTGAGCTTGGAGATCACTCGCTATGTTAGTTGTTTTGTGCTTTGCGTAGCTGCTTCCTCAAGCTACCTTTTGAAACCACCGAAAACCATGCTGCCAACGACAGGTTCCGGTGTTGTGCTCACATGCATAAATTATGATAAGCTGAGAGATACTGGAGACTGCATCCATCACAGACCTCTTTGAGATTCCGAGGGGTAGCCGTGTTAGTCTGTATCCACAAAAACAACGAGGAGTCCGGTGCCACCTTAAAGACTAACAGATTTATTTGGGCATAAGCTTTCGTGGGTTTAAAAAAAAAAACCCCACCCACTTCTTCAGATGCATGGGGTGAAAATTACAGATGCAGGCATAAATATACTGACACATGAAGAGAAGGGAAGAACAGGAGTACTTGTGGCACCTTAGAGACTAACAAATTTATTAGAGCATAAGCTTTCGTTGACTACAGCCCACTTCTTCGGATGCATGAAGAGAAGGGAGTTACCTGATTGAATTGGCCTTGTCAACATTGGTTCTCCACTTGTAAGGTAACTCCCTTCTCTTCATGTGTCAGTATATTTATGCCTGTATCTGTAATTTTCACCCCATGCATCTGAAGAAGTGGGTTTTTTTTTTAACCCACGAAAGCTTATGCCCAAATAAATCTGTAAATAAAGAAGGCTGCATCAAAGACGATACTAGACTCCATCTCCATCAATTTTTTTACTCTCAACTGGGATGTCCCCAGGGTGCTGAATTTTGACAAGCTGCTCTGGTTAAAAAGGGGCAACATTAGTTACTCTATGTTCTGACTGTGCTTGGAAATGCAAATTGTGTTCAACGTTTTGGGGCTGATATGACATACTAAAATGCTTGGTACGCTCCTACTGATGGGACCTGATATTCACAGACTCCTTACGATCTGTGTATTCTTAGCCAGGATCTGTTAGTCCTGTATCCATCCCAGTCATACACACGTTCCACACTAAGGTGCTTTCACGCATCCCTTGTTCTTTTATGCTGGAATTCTTTTCCCTGGACAGTCCGGGATAGATGGTTTGGTAGAGTTAAAAATCTAAAGATCCTCCTCCTCCTCTTTTGAAGGTCTGAATCTCTATTGTCCTGTCCCTTGTGTGGTCACCTGCTCCAGGGCAAGGTGAGTGCAAAGCGTGTGTGAAATGTTACCGGTTTGATTTGGTAGCATTTTACAGGCCCTTTGCACTAGTGTAAATAATCGCAGAAGTAACTGCAAAGTGACCGAGATTCAGGCACTGGCTGTTGGCCGTACAGTCTTTGCGGCTTGTTCCTCACGTTGTGAATGGCGCCACCTGACTAATTTGCCTGCATCTTCTGGATGCTTCCTGGGCTCTTTCCTAGTTCTGCTCTTGCAGAGGGACTTGGGCTGAAAGGGATTGCTGCGTTCCCTTGTCTCCGTGCCTGTCCCTTGCAGGCAGCTCCACGTGAGTTGTCTCTCTCCAGACGCTCTGCAAACTGCATGGATTTTCAGCCCCACCACAAGTATGAAACAGGATCCAGCTCTGATCTCTGACCAGATGTTACTTAGCTTCCCTATTTAATGAATTATTGACCCTGCAGGAAGCAGGGTGACACTGACATGAGGGTCAAAGATGATATTTATTTGGAACTGTTCACGGTGGGTGTTTCTGTGTCTAGGTCCTGTGTCAAGGTGGACTTCCTGCGAGGTGGGGATTCGGGAAATTAGCTTGAACTAATTAGTGCTCAGCAGATTTTCAATAACACCCCTCTCCCCCATGCTCATTGTCCTTTCCTCTAAATCAGCAGCTGAAGTGCATGAAATTGTGAACACCTCTCCATGGGTAGCAGTGACACCTGCATAGTATGCCCCTGCTGCAGATGAGAAAATAGAGGCACAAAAAGATTAAGGACCCAGTCTTGCACATACTTGCTCCCAAGCATAGTACTTGCTAGGTAGAGTCCTATAGAAGCTAATGGGTCTATTTATGGTAGTAAGCAACTATGCATGGTAGTAGCATCTTGAAGACTAGGGCCTGATCACTCCTGGCTCTGGGAGGTACTGAACATACTTATCTCCCTTGGACTTCAGGGAGGTTGAAGGGTGTGACAATTTGGGGGATCCGACTGTACTATTTAGGGACTCTGGTTGATGTTATGAAAATTGTTACCTCATGGAATGCATCTAGGTGGATGTGGTCTCCGCCATTTGCTGTCAAGGCTGAAAGTAGTTTCCCCCCGACCAAATACAATGGAGAGTTGCCAACTCTGGTCCAGAGCACAGTCGTTGAACAATTGGTATGATAAGGAGGTTGGCTAGAGCTGGAAGAAGCTCGGTCCTCCCGCTTGTCTGCGGGATGCTGATGAAGTAAAGAGTAGAAAAACAGCAGCAGCAGAACAAAGGAACCGGGTTCTGGCAGGGGGACATTTAAACTGAGAGTCTCATGGAGACAGGACAGGAAGCTTGGGGCAGGAGAAGGAAAGAAATGGGCATGCTTTTGCAGCAGGGGATCCTATTTAAATGCGGGCCAGTCAGAGAAAACTAGCAGAGCTGGAAAGACTCCATGATTTGGAAGAGAAGTCATGAGCTGTAGAGGAAGGATCCTAGATACCCCAGAGGCCTCTGCCCAATCCCAAAGAACTCTCCGGAATGGTGAGGAACCTGAGACAGGGAAATGTGTATAGGTATGTGTATTGTTAGGTGTATTTCTCAGGCTACTGAGTAAAGAAGAAAGGTGTTTAGAATCCTGTGAAAAGTCTGTCAGTGAGTCTGTTGGCTTTCACTATCACATACCCCCGAAGAGGTGAACTGTAAACCAGAAGGTGCACACCTTCAGTCGGATTCTGGGGAACGTGCAAGAACTGCTGGGAGGCTTGTGGGGAGACGGCACTAGTTTCAGGGCCTAGGCAAATGGACCCTGGAGTTCCCTCTGCCATGAAGGGTGTCAGACAAGAGGCCCATGCCTGGAGTGAATGCCTAGAGACTCAAAGCCAGGAACAGGGCCTAAATTCTGCCTCGCCCCAGCAGGCGAAGGGCACTTGGGATTCAGTATTTGAATCTCCTCATAGCACTCTGGTGAATAGAGTTGGGCGTGGGGAGCTTGACTAGATCTGTGACAGAGGATACTTGGAAGTCAGGCGTTGGTAGGAGTCTTGCCAACAACTTCAACAGGTGCAGGTCTAGATACCCAGAGTCAACTGGGAAGAGAATCCATGGTTCCTGACTCCCAGGCCCCTGAACTAGCCATTAACCTGCTCTCCCTCCCTGCAAAAGGAAACTGACCTTTTGTAGCGCCTCCTGTAGACCAAGTGTCCCAGAGAGCTAAACAGGATAGTATGCTTAATGCTGATAGTGCAGTAGCTGTGGAGGCAAATATTGCAGCTGTTCAGACCGCCAAGTGGGATGGATACTTGCGTACATGGTGTCTCATTGATAGGCACCTTGGAAATGCTTGAACTCTGCCCAGACCCATTCTCCGATACTCCGAGGAAATGCTGGCTGGGAAGTCTGGGATATCTGTGCTGCTTCATAAGTGAAGGGGAACTTGGTCATACTGGATCAGACCAGTGCTCCATCTCGCCTGGTACCTTGTCTCAGACAGCATCTCGTGCCACCTCCTTAAGAGGAAGGCACATGAAACTCCATGATGGATAATTATGCAATAACTTTCTCACGAGGGGGAATTCCTACTTTCACCAGGCAGTTCATGATTTGTTTATGCCCTAATATTCTTAAATTTTTATCCCAGCTAATACAACTGTGGCTAGTCATATAAATCTTCAATCCTTTTTTAAATCTAAGCTCTTTAACTCTGTATCTAGTGGCAATGGGTTCCACAGGTTAACTACATCGTATGTTAAAAGGAAATAACCTAATCAGAGAGCTGAACTGGGCTTCTAGCTGATGAAGCACTGAGAATCCCAGAGATGAACAAAGGGAAAACAGGAGTAACTACTAGTAAACTAGTGCTATCAGAAAGGATTTGCTGAGTCTACCTTTTCCATGATCTGGTTCCTATATCCTGCGTTGTGATTTTATCAGTCCCAGATGTGGAGCTGGCCCGGCTGCTAGAAACATACCAGCCAGGCATATACATCCCTCTGAGGGAGGCTGGGGTCTGTGAGCAATACATCATCTGGGATGTTTCTTTCTTGCTTGCATTTTTTGAGCGTTAGTGTAGTGTGCCTGAAAATGAGCGACCAAAAGCACTGGTCTGAGCCAAATCTAAGGACAAGCCGGCACTGTGCAAGCTCCCTGGCCAGCGTTCCGCAAGAATGCCCAATCCCAACCCTCAGCACCCTCCACTATCCTGGGTTCCCACACAGCAATCCCAAGGCTAGGGCTTGGAGCACAGTGGAACAGGAGGCAGCGGCCACTGGCTGGTACAGCTGGGCTCTTAATCTGACAGGTTGGCACAGTTGCCTGGAAAGTCTGGGCCCAAGGGCTTAGTGCAGCTGTGTGCCTGCATACACAAGCCCCAGCGATTGGGAGTCCATATGATTATGGATCGCCTAAACATTCTGCATGTGCACAGAAGAATCTTGGCCTGTGACTGTGAGTGGGATGCCAGCCTCCTCATTTGAAAATCTGCTCTCTGGCCTCCAGGCTGGGTGCTGCTAGACAGATCTCGATCTGCCAGCCTGTCTCACCCTCAGCATTGACCGGCTGAGCACTGCCAGTACAGTTCCTGCAAAGCAGTGGCCTGGAAAGGGTTTATTGACAATTGAATGGGAACGCTCGTAGTTTAGACTTGCATCACAGCGCTCATCCATATGCTGCTGCGGCGATCCAGGGCCAGGAGAATGACTGACTGGGGTGGTAGTGTTGGGACACCATGCTTGGAAGGCCTCTTTCTGGGTTTGCAGGAGAAATTAACCATTTGGCAAGTGTGGTATTCCCAGGGTAATCTGTGTCCTGTGAACCAAGTCAGATCCATGTGACAGAATGGGGGTGGGGACCCTAATGGAGCACAGCTCACCCAGATGCCCGGGTTCAGTGTTAAATCCTTCTTCAACACGGCACTAAGGGATCCAAGCTTCTGACGCTGCATGCTAAGTATTGGGTAGGTGAAAGAGCCAGCTAGCACTTGCCTCTGTCCACATCAGTCTCCGTTAGCTTTGGTTCCTGTCTTCAGCCACAGGAATGATCCTGGGCTGTTGGCAAATAAGATCCAGCTTCCCTGACAAGGACCCATTCTCCTTCTTTGCCCAATTTATTGTGAGCTAAAGCTCAAGCTGTGGCCCTATTAGGCCATTTGGCTGGAGATTCTTTGGCTGATTCTTGAATTGGCTTGAGAAAATGGAGGAAAAAATGTTCTCACCTTAAAAACCCTGACTCACTGCTGCTCATCCTTAGGAAGGGAGAGGGCCACCAAACTGGGGCCATGTGCTCCAGATCCCAGCACCTGATGCATACAGCACTGAGATGGTGCGAGAGTTGACAAGTTGGAATCTGAATATAAGTTACCAGTAGGAAAATAAACCCAAGCTAAGGTTTGCAAACAGGTAGGAGTTAAGGTAGGATAAACCTTTCTTGAGGAGGTTTTTAGAACATGTGGAAGTTCTTGGTTCCTGGCTTTAATCTCCTCTTCTCCTTGTTAATGGAAAGGCTAAAAAAGACCATGGGATCTCCGGCAGCGTAGAATTTCAATGTTGTTATGTAATGTCTTCTGGCAGCCAGATCTTCATAAGTCTCAGCTCCTTCTGGGGCTAGTGGCTGCTAGTAGCTGGACTGACTCAGGGGTCCTTATTGCTTAACCCTTAGAAATCTGGTTAAAGCCTGAAAACTGGCTGGTTTGATTGGGGCTCTCAGAGGTCAGGTCACTCTGTCGGAGGTTGGGCAGGAGGGAAGGCTGAGGAGTGAAATTGACCAACACAAAAGTAAGGCCAGTTTCATTGCCCAAGGTGAATGACCTGCAAACTGTAAACAAGCAGCAGAAATAAACAAGCACATTTAAAGGTACAAACCTCATTCAGTATCAAGAATCTAAAGTTGTATATTAGTAACACCACATTTTGAAAAAATCTTAATGGCAGCCCTCTAAAACTCAGAGCAGTTCAAGTCAGTGGAGCCTTAGCAGGCAGTCTGAGGGTTAGTGATTGTATATGGTATGTGTGGGAAAGAATTGGCTGCAAAACTATCAGCGATAGATAGCGTCCCAGCTTTGGGAATAGCATTTGCTCCAGTGTTAACTATTAGCTGCCAAGCCAGCAGAGAATGCACAAGGAGCTGCAAGCCAGATGTTGATATCAGTTTGGTGGGCAAAATGCACACACAGACAGATACCTGATTTGCACACACCACTATTACAACTGCATGCCTGGTAATTGCATGGTCAGATGGCTCATGGTGGTCACCATATGAGCAGTTGCACAACTAACTTGTCTAAAAAACATGGTCTGTATTTCTGGCTCTGTGATGGGGCTTAACCCCCAGCACCTGCAAGGCAATGGACTGAACCCCAGTTAATCAGGCTTCACAGCTGGGGGTGATTAACTGGAGGAGCTGGAGCGAAGTAGACCTGAGGGCGCTCAGTTGGAGAGAAACTGTAGTGGAGTCCTGAGATAGGGCTAACCAGGGAAGGGCAGTGAAGCCTGAGGAGGGGAGGGGCTGTTAGTTTGAAAATTTGTTTCTACCTTTATTTAGGGTTACCATACGTCTGGTTTTTCCCGGACATGTCCGGCTTTTCGGCAATCAAACCCCCATCCGGGGGGAATTGCCAAAAAGCCGAACATGTCCGGGAAAATGCCGGCCGGGCACTTCCTCTCCCGCGGTGGCTCTGCTCCTCCCCTGACTCTTCGTCTCTGTTTAAGAGCTGAGCTGCCCGAGCGCTATGGGCTTCAGGCAGCCCCCATGCCTCCGGACCCTGCACCGCTGGAGCCCGGGAGGGGAAGTGCCCGGCCGGGGGCGCAGGGTCCGGAGGCATAGGGGCTGCCCGAAGCCCAAGCGCTACCGGCTTCATGGTTTGCCGGGCAGCCTCCAGACCCTGCGCCCCCGGCTGGGCGCTTCCCCTCCCGGGCTCCAGCTGCGCTGGGGAAGCGCCAGCCGGGGGCGCAGGGTCTGGAGGCTGCCCGGCAAACCGTGAAGCTGGTAGCGCTCGGGCAGCCCTTTTCGCATGGCTGGGAGTGGGAGGGAGGAGGGGGCGGAGTTAGGGCGGGGAAGGGGCGGAGTTGGGGCAGGGCTGTGGGGTGGGAAATGGGCGGGGCCAGGGCCCCGTGGAGGGTCCTCTTTTTTTATTTGTTAAATATGGTAACCCTATTTTATTTGGACTTGTTTGTGCTACCCTGGAAGGGGTTTAGACTTCTGGGTGGTTGGCTGGAGGGCCAAGCCACAGAACACCCACAAGGGGAGTTGGGAGAAGATGCAGGACAGGGAGAGCCTCGTAGGGGGGCACTAGAGAAAAGAACCCTGTGCAATGCTGTGACTAGAGACCAGGAGGCGCTCATGAGATGAGGACATGCTACCACAGGTTCCCACTAAAAGGTGCAAGCAAAAGGTAGGAACTTGGGCTGGTGAGGCACCTCTTCCTCTATTGTATGATGCCTAAGGCCTGTCAGCCGAAATGATGCCTAGTTTTCAGGTGTGCGTGTTTTTTTGGAACAAGGCCATCTCTGGTTCAGACAGACTTTCCCCTAGTTTGTTAGTGTTTTGATTTGGAATAAAAACTCAAATAACTGTGAAGGTTGGGACTCTCTTCTGGTGAAGTCATTTTATCCCTTCCCACCCTCCAGAACTTTACTTGAAGTAGAGTTTTCACTGTAAGGAGAATTAGGAGCAGCCTGACCAATTCCGACTAGTGTTCCAGCTACTCCAGCATGCTGTCTCACATGCCTCAGTGGAAAATCCAGGAAATCCCAAGAGGACAGTGTCATGGAGTTCGAGGGGTGCAATCCAGACCATTAAAGGGTTGTCACTGCTTGCCCTGCAACCCTGGGTGCCTCTCAGTGCTTTGCTACTGTAGCTCCCAGCCTGGGATACTCTCAATCAGCAACAAGCATGCAAGTCTGTGGGATATGCAGCCAGCCCTGGTTCAGCAGCTCTGACGCCAGCAGCCTCTCTACAGACCAACTCTGGCTTCCACCAGCCTTGGTTACAACCAGCAGGGTTAGCCCAACACAGTTCCCGTTCCCAATTTTCCCCAAACCATGTGCCCTGAAGTGTCCAGCCCTCTGCTGGACATTTCAGAGAAACAATAAAGTTCATTTGTTCATTTAAAGAGACAAAAGCACCTCACAGTTATTAACTTAACTGGGGTAAACACACCCTTCCGTGCAAACACAGCACTTAGTTGGTTTATAGTAAAAATAAAACACATTTCTCAACAGGACATAGGGTAAGTGATGTCAAGTTAAAGGATAAAGTTTGGAAGGGTTACAAGCAAATAAAAGGCAAAACACTCATCTAGAAGTCTAAAACTTTATCTAGCAAGAGACAGGCTTTGTTCAAGATGGTTTCTCTCCTCGGTCATTCTTCTTTCCAGCCATGGCTGACTTTTCCTCATTCAGGACCTTCCACAGAAGGACACGGTGCTGATGTCCCTTGCCTTCCTAGGTGAAATATCTTTGTTTCAGCAGGTTTCTCACCTATGTTCAGTTTCCAGAGACTTCAGCCCCTTCTTGGTTGAAAGACCCATCTTTCTCAGTTTGCAAGAGCTCTGGTCCCTTGTGTGTCTCTAGAGATGGATAACTTAGGCATTCTCTGCCCTTCCCTTTATAGTCCAGTGAACCTTTGAAAAGCATATCTCAAAGTTCATTGACCTTGCTTCAAGAAGCAGGAAGGTTTCGTGGGGTCTCCTCTCCAACCCCCATCGAGATTAAGTGGTCCTCTTTCCACACTTGCTCTCCTGGTGGCTTTGTTCACCTTGGGTGTAAATGTCCTTTTCTTTGTCTTTGCCTGACATCCAGGCAGGCCAGTCAAGCAAATACACAGTCCTTCAGATCTGGAAATGCTGACTTCCCTTGGGAGCTTTGATGGTTCTGTTTACTACATATGTAAATTGCAATCCCGTTGTCACTGGTCATCCCTACTTATTTGTATTCAAGCTCTGGGCAGATCTGTTTTCTTCTTTGCTCAAATGCAGACTTTAAAACATAATATCAGAGAACATCCATAAGGCCACGTAGAGCATTAATACATGCCTCTCACAATGATATTAATATCCAGTGTGTCATTGGAAAATTAATGACACCTTTTACCTGCAGATCGTGACATCAGTGAATTGGAGTACTGGTCTGAACTGGTCAGGCCAGCTGAAACTCATTACTGCAGACCAGTGAGCCCCTTGCTCTTAGGGTCATGCCCTGAAGCATGAAAGATATATACATACATACATATACATATACATATACATATACATATACATATACATATACATATACATATACATATACATATACATATACATATACATATACATATACATATATATATACATATACATATATATATATATATATATATATATATATATATATATATATTATTGCAACTCTGGCGGTATTCTTTATCCATGTAAATGTCCAGTTCTGTTTTGATTCCCACCAAGCTCTCGGCGTCCTCTGGCCGTTGCACTGCTGTGGAACAATATGGAGCGCTCACACTAATTCACGATGAAGGGAGGGTGGCCAGCCCAGAGTTGGCAATTGCGGTTCATTAGCCCCACCCAACACGTACACACAGCTATCTCGTTATTTCAATATTACTAGATTTATTTATATTCGCAACTAGAGGCCCCGATCAGTGGGGACCTCCATGGCACAGACACAGAATAAATGTGCTCCAAAGATCTTGCAGTCTAATTAAGACAAGATGCTGCAAAGTGAACATAACAAACAATCAGGAGGAGGGGAAAGAGAGGCCGTGTTCTTACATAGGTCAGAGAAATATTAGACAATCCCTAGCAGCGATCTTATCGGTCGGCACCATTGTGGTAGAAATGAGCCCGGAGGAGGGATATGAAGAAAGACAGGGCAGTGACTTCGTTTGGGAGACATGAGGGGCAGCATGGAAAGGAAGCCTGGAGGCGCTCGTGGAAGAAGCAGGCAAACTGGGATTAGAGGCTGGCCTTGGGGTGGAGGGAAGGGGACAGAGGCGATGTGATCAGATACAACGGCACACAGGGAAGTTGTGACGAGCCTGAAAGGTGAGGCTCAGAAGTCTGAATCTGACAAGCTAGGGAGAGGCAAGTACAGGAGGCAGTGACAGGCATCTTAGTTGCAGCATTTGGAGTGGAGCTGCGGGGGTGAGGTGGGTGTCAGGAAGATAGAGAAGGCAGTTGTATTGGACACAATGTGAGATAATGAGGGTGAAGGATCTGAACTGACCTCCAGCTGAAGCGTTCTGCCTGCGGGAGTAGTGGGAGGGAGAGGAGAGGCCTGTCCAAAGTGTCGGGCGGCTGGGGGGGCCCACAGGCCCTGCATTCACAGCGGCATCCTCCATTAGCCTTTCACATCTGTGCTGTTCAGCAGGCTCCCGTCACTGTGTCCTGGCTGGGCAGGGCCGCTGTCCCTCCCTCACAAAGGTTGCCACAGCATCTGGGCGCCTGGGGAAGGCATTTTCCTGTTCAAGTCTATCTGTTTGTATTGAGCCGACTTCGGGCAAAGAAACCCAGAGCTGGTGGCAATGAGTGTGGGAGTGAATGCACCTTGTCTGCAGTTTTATTGTCTGGCATTAGCTGGAAAATTCCCAGTCTGAGTGACAAGGGTATTAACCAGGGTGTTTCCATCAGGGTGGAGGGGAGGGGAACCTTCAGATCAAGTATCAGGCTTAAAGGGCCACACTTCCCAGACAGGCCCTGGGCTTTGTGCTTTTAAGATTGCGCTCTTAAACTCTGGGGCATTTACCTGGTGCCTAATGCAAACTGTGTTCAGGAGGGGCCTGATCCAAACAGGAGCAGCAGTTTTTATTGTTACCAATGAGAGTTGCAGATCCTCGGCACCCTCTCCTTAGGCCCCAAATACCAGTCCATTCCCCCCTTCACTCAGGGAGAAGTGAGCAAACTGTCTCTGCAAGGGACACACTGAAACTGACCGTTCATTCCCAGAGCGCTGCCAGATGCACAGTAGGCTTGATCCAATGCCCATTGAAGTCAATGGGGGGCTTTGAAGGGTGTTGGATCCGGCCCAGAGTAAACTAACTGGAATATATGGAGACAAACACCTTTGTAATCCTTTGGTCTCTATCCATTCCGCTTCTCCTTTGGTGATACTTTTTAACATAGATGGGCATTAACCTTCAGACAGCAGTGATGTTTTTAAAATTGGTGGTGCCCCTGTAAAATAGAATAGAGGCAGATTCCAAAAATGCACCCAGATGGGAAAGAGATTCACAGGCAAGGGCAGACGCTTTGTGGTGCAACCTGCCTCATCCACTCTTATTTTCTCTTCCTTATAGCAGAGCAAGAGAAGGATGGAGCAGCTTCCTTAACTGGCTTGGGTTTACGTTTTGTTTTTTTTCCACTTTAACCCACAACCCTGAGGTGACTTAAGTGTGGGCTTGGGTATTTAATGTCCTTCTGTCTCAGTGTCTGATTTCTGACTGTATAGCTCACAGCAATTCCCTGGCGTGAACCTTTCATATGCGCCAGCCTGCAAAGTGTACAGTGCCATGATTATGTCCAGATCCACAGAAGTGGGTGGTGCTGCCTGGAAATGGTGTATAGCCAGAGTCTCTGAGAGATGTGCTGATTTATGATTGCAAATGCCTTTGGAGCCCAAACTCAGTTAAAAGCTGGCAATCCCCCACCCTCCTCCCATCCCAAGGAAGCACAGTGGAGCATACACTCCCTGGCCTCCCTCCTGTGAATCTTCCCTAAAGCTCAGCCGTCCCCTCTCGGGATTCAGGGGTAAATCGAGACCACTGTGTGTATAGAGTTCGTTTGTTCACTGCTGGAATGCAGCTATCTCTTGGGTGGAAAGTGGCAGCTGTGTATCTATGTGCACCAGGGATTTAGGGGAGGGGAAGTGAAGAATATCTTCTCCTACTGCATCTGCAGGGGAAGTTAAGTTAAACAGACATAATGACTCCTACAGGAGTTTGGCCCGGACTCTGGCTCTTTCAAACAATGCGTTGGGACCATTAACTGTGGCAAGGCAAGTCTTCGGTAACTTTTACATTCCATCCAAAAGGCTGGTTGAAGTCATGGGTTCAGCATCCCAGGTGCAGGTGGATGCTGGTATTTTGGGGTAGATAATTTCAATCTCCAAAAGTTTTGCACTTCCCTCCCCGGATGTTCGCCGGTAATGCTGCTGCTTCTGGCAGAATCCGCTGCCTGTCTGGCTGGAATCCAGCCAGTACCAGGATTTGTGCTACGGTGACCAGATGTCCCGATTTTATAGGGACAGTCCGGATATTCGGGGCTTTGTCTTGTATAGATGCCTATTACACCCCACCCCCATCCCGATTTTTCACACTTGCTGTCAAGTCACCCTAATGTGCACGCAACCATGCAGGCAGCGGTTCCCATCAGTGTTTCCTAGACAAGCCCTTAGGAGGTTGTAGATTAACCTGTTGTAGAGTAGCCTGTCCTATGCATATTCCCTTTTCTCCCCATCCTCCTAGGCAGCCCTGCTCTCCTAGAACTGCTGCTTTCTCCTCTTCTGCACATCCCTGGAGGAGTTAGTGCTTTTTCCTGATTAACTCAGTGCAATTGGTTGGATAATCCCATGTAAAACTATGACTCATCCAAACCTTCAAAGTGTGCTTTTTGGCTAGAAAGACTTTCATTATCCACAGGGGAACCCAGGCACTTCACCCAGCCCTGGAACTCAAGAGAAGCCTCGGTATGGTAATTAGTATTTGGGAGATACGCAGAGGCGAGTGCTGCTGCTTTAGCAGGGCGTGTGCATAACTGTGCCCTTAATATGACTTAAAGGGAAAGAAAACCATTGCAAACTACCACAAATCTCTTTCTGCTCTCTGGCCCAAGAACATGAGTGTGACGGGTTGGATTACAGAAGCCCCCAGGGGGACTGCCAACTGATGTGCCAAGACTACTTCTGCCCCTGCATCTTTTTCCTTGCCAGTTTGGGATTTTAACACCTCGTTTTGTTGAGCCAGACACGCCAGTCTGCTTCAGCACAGACCCAGGGTCTGAACCACATACCCCAAAGCTGCAGCCTTAACTGAAAGCAACTTAAGAAGTGTTTTGTTTTTAACACTTAGATGCCCAACTCCCAATGGGGTCCAAACCCCAAATAAATCCATTTTACCCTGGATAAAGCTTATACAGGGTAAACTTATAAATTGTTTGCCCTCTCTAACACTGATAGAGAGAGATGCACTGCTGTTTGTCGTCCCCCTCCTCCCTCCCCCCCCAGGTATTAATGCATAGTTTGGTTTAATTAATTTTACTTTTTGTATTTAACAAAATTACTTTTTACTTATTAAAGTGGTTTCAAGTAGTAACAAACAAAACAAAGTAAATTACCAAATAAAATAAAACACGCCAGTTTAAGCCTAATACAGTAATAAAACTAAATACAGATAAAATCTTACCCTTAAAAATGTTTTAATAAGTTTTTTTTTTTTTTTTTTACACAGACTAAATGCCTTTCTAGTCTGGGCACAATCCTTTCCCCTGGTACAGCCCTTGTTTTAGCTTAGGTGGTAGCTAGGGAATTTTTAATAATGGCTGCTTTCATTGTTTTGTTTTACCCACTTATATATTTTTTGCATCAGGCAAAAATTTGTTGTCCCTCTCTGGGTTCCCACCTCCTTCTCAATAAAAAAGCACTAGGTTAAAAATAAATTTTAGTTTAGGTAACATAATCACATGTCACTGTAAAACTTCATTACCCACTTGCCAGCACACACACCTACAAAAAAAACTTGCAGTAAAACAAAGCCATCTACAATTAACTGTTCTGATTAACAAAAGTCATCAAAATTTTAAACCACCATTAATGGCCCACACTTTGCATAATTACAATAGGCCCTTAAAGTTATATTTTTAGTTTTTAATACAAAAGTAATACATTTATACAAATAAAATAACCACACTTAGTAAATTATAAACTTTGTAATACCTTACAAAAAACCTTTTGCATAAAGCACATTTCAGTTACATTATATTTACACTTATTAGCATATTTTTATAAAATTATATAAAGTGCAGTGTCACAACGAGTTTCAAGGTAACTGTCTTATTTTACCGTGGGTTCCAGGGGGCAGCCGAGGTGATGTTTGCTTTGGCTTTAAAATCAAACATAATCAGAGGCTTCACGTGCCCTTTCTGCCTTGATGCAGTAAATAAAGATCTTGTAAAAACTGCAGGGAGCAACTTCCAGCTGAGAACTGCTAGGGTCAGTTCTCGGAGAGGGGAGGCTCTCTGGCCTCTCTCACCTGAGAGAGACGCTGCTGTTGGGACACAAGATAGCATGCAAATGGCAGACACACAAGATCCAATCAGTTGTGAATCTCTTGTGCAGCCAAGCCATGGTGGGAAGACTCGAAGTCTGATGTGAAATCCCCCTGTTTGGTTTCTAGTGCAGTGGAAAATCCTGCGCCGTGCAGGCGGATGGACTAAGTGGCTGGAGAGGCCCCTTCTAGAAACCCATAGGAAGATTGCTCTGCTGTTCTCCCCACTCCAGTGATCAGCGGTGTTCAGGGTGGAATGGCAACTCCCAAGTCCCCCTAAAGTTCATCTCATGAGCCCTGCCCAGGATTCTAAGGCAGGTCCTATCTGTAATGGAGCAGTCAAGGTGGGCATTGCAGCTACAGTGTCTTAAGAATTGTTTAAGCTTAGAGGAGTGAACGTTTGTTACACAGGCCCAGCCCAAAATAAATAAATAAAAAATAAATGGAGATATCCCATCTCCTAGAATTGGAAGGGACCTTGAAAGGTCATAGAGTCCAGCCCCCTGCCTTCACTAGCAGGACCAAGATGCTACAGATGGGCCTGTCCCGGGGGGATGTCAACAATTGTATGTGATGGGAGGGGTCAGAAAATTGCTCCCTTTCCTTTCTTCCAGGGGGAAGCAGGTTCACCCAGCTGTGTGCAACCAGGTCCTTCTCAGATGCTGGAGGGGTCAAACTATAAACCAGTTCCCATGGCAGTTCTTCTGACAAGCCCATGCTAATGAGTGAGGAAGGATATTCTGGGATTCCTCTTGGTAAGAGGTCCAGGGTAGCAGCAGCTGAATGTGGGTGGCAGTGTGAGTATTGCTGGAGTTCCAGGCAGGGGCGCTGGAACAGTTTGTACAGTGGGGGTGCTGGGAGCCATTGAACAAAACTGTAAACCCTGGATATCATGGAAACCACTTCAAGCCAGGGGGTGCAGGAGCCAGCACCCCTAGTTCCAGCACCTGTGATTCCAGGGCTTAGAGAGTTCTCCTCTGAAGAGCATCTCCAATGTCGTTGGCCACCTTGTGACTAAAAAAACTTCCTGAGGGTCTTTTGAAGGGGGGGGGGGGAGAAAGAAACCATATGCTGTGATTGTGGCAAAAGATGTTTTAAATGCTCTTTTAGACAAAACTATGTATCTGGGCAGTGGCGGATTAGCCACTGGGCCAATGGGGCCCATGCCCAGGGGCCCTGGAAAAAGGGCACCCCCACACCCTGACCCACTCCGTCTGCCCATGCCCGATCCCTCTCCCTGACAGGAGCGCCGGGCAGAGCGGGGCAGGCCCCCATACCCTGACCCCATTTCCCTGGCAAGAGCGCTGTGGGGACTGCAGGTGGAAGGGGTGAGGAGGGGCCCCCATTTGCCTGGGGCCCCACAAAACCTTAATCTGCCTCTGTATCTGGGGCTTCCTGCTGTGGTGTCACAGGGGTGCAGAGATTGGGAAAGGCTAGAAGCCTGTAGAAGCTTAGTCAGGAAACAGATGGTAAAAACCATCAATGTCTCTGGTGTTAAAGTGTGCGTGTGTGTCCTGTCTGTATCCGGGAGGTTTTACACCATTGTGGCTAGACTGTGCCCATTAGAGATGTGCTGCGACAGTGTAGTACAGAGCTCACACAGGTGCAGTGTACCTTACTGGGGTAGATCACTCAAGCGGAAGCCCCATTGTGCACCGTTCTGTTATCCTCCAAGCTTGGGTCTGATCGCACAGGCTGCCTTATCTTCACTTGTGTGGGCGACTTCCCTGAAATTGCCTTTCTTTTGTCAACTGAACGGTATGTAAATACTGAGAAGGGGTGTTGTTGTTTTGCTTGGCCTTTTCAACTGAGCTAGGGAAAGGCACTGGGTTATGTAGCCGTGGAAAATGTATCCGATCTAGCCCTTCCAGCACCCGTGTGCTATTGGCTGTGTCTGACTCTGCCAAGTCCAACTCACTCTGTTGGTTTAATTTCTGCGTTTATTTTATTTTAACCACACAGAACAACTTTAAATCAGGACACGTAGGGTGACCAGGCGTCCTGATATTAAGTTATTTGTCCCGCGTCCCGACCGTACATCAGTCAGGACGCCATTTGTCCCGACATTTCGGTGCGGGCCCCTCTGTGTACTGGCTTGCATGTACCTGGGGTCCCGGGCTGGCGGCGCTTACATGGGGCAGCTCCAACTGGGGAAGCAGCTAGCAGGAGCCTGCGGCCCCTAGGCACAGAGGTGGCGAGGGGGATCTCCGCATGCTGCACCCGCCATGAGCGCTCCATCGTGGCCAATGGGTGCTGCGGGGGTGGGGCTTGCAGGCGTATGCTGCGTGCAGACAGCTGCTGCGCCTTCCCTCCCCCTCCGCCCCCCCAACCCTACCCTAGGAACTGCACCACTGGGACCTCCCACCTCCAGCCCTGGGAGGTCCCTCTGGCTCTTAGGGCTGGGGGGGCAGGAGGCTCTGCACGCTGCTCCCAACTGCAAGCCCCACTCCGGCAGCTCCCATTGGCACTTTTCCCGGCCAATGGGAGCCATGGAACTCGCGCTTGTGGCGGGCGCAGCACGTGGAGAGTCGGAGACCTCCCGCCCCCCCATTGCTCTGACCCTAGGAGCCAGAGACTCACAGCAGGGCGGTGAGTGTGGCCAGGGAAGGGGGGAGGGCATGATGGAGTGAGTGTCTTGGAGATCTGTGGTGGGTGCTGGGCAGTGGGGGAGGTCTGTGTGGGGCATTGTGTAGTTGTGGTGGTGGGGCTGTGGGGAAGGGCACCAGTAGGGAGGGAGGAGAAATCTGTGTGTATTGGGAAACCAGCAAGTGGGGGGTTCTGTGTGGGGTGCTGGGGAGCTGTGGTGGAGCTGTGGGCAGGAGCGCGCTGGGTAGAAGTGGTGGTGTGCACTTGTGGTGGAACAGTTGTGTGTGGGGGGCCCTCTGGGCATAGTGGATCCAGGGGGCGCTGGGCAAGGGAGCTGTGTGGCGTGGCATGGGCCCACCCCCAACAGGAAGGGGACTGCTGGTAGCACAGGGCCAGGCGGACCAGTGTGCCTCTGGCCATGCCATGTCATGCATGCCTCATTGCCCCTGGCCGGCCCAGCCCAGCCTGTTGCTCACCTCCTCAACTGAGGGTGGGGGAGGGGGTTCAGGGGTGGGTCCCGGCAATGCTTACCTGAGAAGCGGCCGGCAGGTCCCCAATGTGAGTATCAGCTGGGCTGAGCAAGCAGTATGGCCCGGGGCAGGGAATCACTCTTGGGAGCAGCGTGATCAGCCAGGCCAGGGCCTGCCCCTGCCTGGCTTCTTCAGGACCCACTTGCCTGGAGGGGCCCAGCCAAGCCGCCCCACACACTCCCTTCCCCCCACTGGCCTGCACCGGTTCCAGGCGGCTTGGCTCTGAGAAGACAGGCGGGGCCCTAGAGGTGGCGGGCACGAGACTGTCCGGAGCTAGAGCTGCACTGGGATCTGGCCAGAGCAGGGGGCAGAGAGGAGCCAAACAAAACCACCACACACTGCATGCCATGCAGGAGGCAAGTTGTTCTGTATGGATCCGGATTCACCACCTCTCTGGGGACACACATGGCGACCACCACACCTGACTGACTCACACCCGAACGCCCTGACGTGCTGGGACGGATGGACAGCTCCGGAAAGGAGCCCCAGCCCACTCCACTGGCCTCACAATGACACCAGCCGATGTCCAAGGGAAGAAATAGGTCCGGGAGGAATAAAGCTGAGGGAGGGGGACGGGGAGAGAGCTCCAAGAGGGGACAGTGTGAAAAGCACAGACCTCCTCAACCGGGGCGGGGATTCCCAGGGGCCCAGCAAGCGGGGAATGGAACTCAGGAAGGGAGGAGCCCTGGGAGGGGACCGTTGGAGCCCATGAATGTAGGGGGCTGGAGCCTGCGAAAATGTGGGGCCTACAGAGGGCGCTGCCTGGGGGGACAGGGCCCATTGGTGTGGGGGTCACTGGAGCCCATGAAGCAGGGGACAGAGCCCATGGGGGGGCAGGCTGTGTGAGGCAGCTGGGGGAGAGGGACAGCCCTCCCCCAAACATGGACTGCTGCTGGGTGCAAAGCTTCCAGGCTCGTGCCACTGCTGCCTGTCTCACTTGCTCCAGGACGGGGGAGGCTGCCTGCTGTGTGCACATTTGAACCTTGCCCCATCCTTGGTGCTCGCCCCCACACTGCCGCCAGGGGCCTCATGCCAGCACCTGGGAGTGCCCACGCATTGGGAATGTCGTGGAGCATGCTCCGGCTGCTGCTGCTGCAGGGACAGGAGTGGGCTCTGCACGGAGTGTCCCGGCCCCTGCGCATCAAGCGGAGGGGGGAGGGGGTGGAGAGGAGCCAGCGGGCTTGGTGGGGTCTGGGGGCGCAGCAGAAGTGGAGCGGGCCATGCCAGGGCACCTTCTGAGTGTGGGTCTGGTGCCACTGAGTCACCATTGTAAACCCGGTACTGGAAAGAGCTGCCCTTTCCTTGAGGCTGGGAACAAAAGTCACACTTCACCTGTCACCTGCCAGCTCTTTGTGACCAGGCTTAGCATTGCACCAGATTCAAACCCGCTCTCAACAGAATTTTCCAAAGACCCCAGCAAGCCAGACGATCCCTATTTCTCAGTTGCCACAGGTGCATCTGACAAGGGCAATGTGAAAACTTTCCCCTTATCGCTGAGATACTGGACACCCGAACATGGGGTCCAAGCTAAACTGTTCGACTTCTATGAGCGAAGTGAAGAGACTGCAGAGGCAATAAGCAACACATTACTTGAAAAACTTGCGACACACAAACTAGACCTGAACAAAGTGTCTTCCTACTGCACTGATAATGCAAACGTGAATTATGGAAAGCGACAATCAGTGTACCAGAATTTAAACAAACAAAACGTGCTAGCAATACCCTGCAAGTTGACATTGAGACTCTGGTGATGAAGACATTCAGTCATTTCAGCAGTTCTGCTAAGAGAGTAGCAGCACCGAAGGATATGTTTGACTTTGTGGATATGGAGTATGCCACTTTACTGCGCCACGTTCCGACCCACTGGCTGTAAATATGTGGCAGGCTGTTAAGTGCTACTTTGTTTCAGCTGTCAGTGGCTGAAGCTGGGGCTGAAGGAAGGACTGGGGGCCTCCCTACTGTGACTGCGGCTGGAGCTAGAACTGGGACCCTTCGCTCCCCTGCCCTGCAACTGGGTCTGACTTTGCAACCAGGATCCTGCACCCCTGTCCTGCGGCTTCAGCTGGGGGCTGGAGCCGGGACCCTGTGCCCCGGCCCCGTGGCTTCTCCTGGGGGCTGGAGCTGGGGCCATGAGTCCTTGCCTGGTAGCTTCTGGCACAGGCTGCAGCAGGGGTTATACACCCCTCTTGCAGCTTCCTAGGGCTGTGCGCCCCCCGTCTCCCATGGCTCCGGTCACCTGTGGCTCTTATCTCCCCACCCCTTTCCCCAGGGTGTCCTGATATTTCACTCTTGCAATCTGGTCACCCTAGGAACACACAAGCCTCTGGCTGGAGCATTATCAACGTTTCCCCTTTGGTGAAGACTGAGGCCTGTGTGATTGAGGCCTGGTCTACAGACAGATGGTTGTACGCGTAGAACTACGTCAGATAGGGGGATGATTTTCTTTTCCCAACATAGTTATACCAGTACAACCCCTACCGTGGACGCAGTGTGTCCGTATAAAAGTGCCTTGTACCATGCTTATTCCCCTTCCCCTGTGGAAATAGCAATACGAGGCTCTGTCTCTGCTAGGAGCGCTTTACCAGTGTAGCAACACTAGTGTTCGATACTGACAGATGTACTACACTAGTGCGGACCCAGCTGGGCTTGCGAAGCTGCACTTTGTACCACTCTCGTAAAGCCACCCGCCACAAATGAAACAAGCCAGTCCGGTAAAAGCACAGTTTTGCTGGTACAGTTGTTTACTCTAGGTACTTTTGTCAGCACAGCTCTGTCAGTCAAGGATCACACCTCTTCACAGCCCTAACCAACAGAGCTATGCTGGAAAGGGGGAAATGCTAGGCCAGTATAAGCCGTTACTACCTCCTTGTGTGGATGCCGTTATAGTGGTATAAAAGTGCTTCATACCAGAATAGCTTATTCCCTTTATACGGGTATAACTGTCCACATTCGGGTGAAACCAGTACACCTTGAGTGTCCAGACAAGGCTTTACTAGTGACTAGACTCCAGAGTGAAGGCTGGTTTTAGATAGATGGTTTTAGCACACTGGAGTATATGGCAGATAACCAAAGCCCAGGGCATACTTCAATTTTCATCAAAAACATTTCCAAGTGGATTGACATGCTGTAAAAAAAGAATAATGCTTTGCATTTATACAGAGCTTTCATCCTTAAATCTCCGGTTGGTGAGTGAAGACCAGGATCCCTGGTTTTTAGAAGTCAGCAAACTAACTCCCAGAGAAGGGAAGTGACTTGTCTGAGGTCTCCTAGGGAGTCAGCGGCAGACTCCCCGGGAATAAACTCGGGATCTCCTAACCCCCACTTTCCTCTAACCAATGGACCACAGAACAATAATAGCTTGATTTTTCCAAGATGCTGAGCAGCCTAGACTGCCAGGCCTTGGAGAAAGACATCTCCCAGAAAGGTGACGAGAGGGGGCTGGATTCAGACCTCACTAGTTTGATGCCATGGTTACGCTCCCAGTCCATGGAGTCACTCCAGACTCACGCTAGGCTGAGGGAGGGAAATGGGAGCCCAGGGCTGAGGTGAGATGGCTCAGCCTATGGATTAACGGGGCGGGGAAGTGTTCAGACAAGACATGCTGTCAGACGGGGACGCTGGCTCCTTATTTTTTTCAGAAGAGTGTTTGTGTCCATGGTGGTGGTAGGTGCCAGCTCTGTTCCCTAGCCAGGGTTGGCAGGGGCTTCGTCTGAAGTGTTGCTGGAAGCTGCTACTCAGAAGGCTGTATCAGGGCAGAGCTCAGTGGTTTGGATGACAAGGCCACTTTGACTCTTGCTCACATTTTCCTGTGGAAGAGGCAAGATGGTGAGAATTAGACCAGGCTGCTGGACCCCCTCTGGTGTGATTTAGGGCAGGAGGCTTGAATGGCACGTGTCTAATTCATTGGTACTCTAAAGGGCCAGTTAGGAGGGGGGCTGGGGAGGTGCAGTGGGGCCTTTCAGCTCCAGAGCCCTGGGTTCAGCTCCCAATCTGGATTACAGCAGGGAATGGGATTCGTGGGTTTCTCAGTCTAGTGCCCGTGTTTGTGTCCCCCACAGCACCACCATCTGAAATGCCTAAGTGCCTCTTGGTTTCTCTTGGACTCCTCTGCTCATCACCCTCCATTCTCCTTGGCACTGTTTTGCTGCCTCTGGTGAGGCCTCTGGTCCTGTGCCCGAGAACTCTGCTATCCTCTCTGGGCAGCCTGGATGTCCTTAAAGCCTTTAGTGGTGAATGGCTAGGCTCCTTCTGCTCCATCTGGTGGTGAATACTTTGTGGAAAGAGGTGCCTCGGGATACTGGTTGCAAGACTGCCTGTTATCAGCTAATGTAAATTATCACCTGGGCTTTCCCACTGTGCCCCCTTTTTGTAAGGCTATAAATGATCAGGTTACGTTATTTTTGAGAGGATGCTTTAAAAAAATCCTCTAATTTCTGATTACCGCAGGGCTTCAAAAAACATGATTACGTACATAGATAGGCAACTTCAGCAGTTCTGCAGAAAAGGACCTGGGGATTACAGTGGACGAGAAGCTGGATATGAGTCAGCAGTGTGCCCTTGTTGCCAAGAAGGCTAACGGCATAGTGGGCTGCATTAGTAGGAACATTGCCAGCAGTTTGAGGGAAGTGATTATTCTCCTCTATTCAGCATTGATGAGGCCACATCTGGAATATTGTGTCCAGTTTTGGGCCCCCTACTACAGAAAGGATGTGGACAAATTGGAGAGAGTCCAGCGGAGGGCAATGAAAATGATCAGGGGGCTGGGGCACATGACTTATGAGGAGAGGCTGAGGGAACTGGGCTTGTTTAGTCTGCAGAAGAGAAGAATGAGGGGGGATTTGATAGCAGCCTTCAACTACCTGAAAGGGGGTTCCAAAGAGGATGGAGCTCGGCTGTTCTCAGTGGTGGCAGATGACAGAACAAGGAGCAATGGTCTCAAGTTGCAGTGGGGGGAGATCTTGGTTAGATATTAGGAAGAACTATTTCACTGGACTGGGTTATCTCGGGAGGTAGTGGAATCTCCATCCTTAGAGGTTTTTAAGGCCCAGCTTGACAAAGCCCTGGCTGGGATGATTCAGTTGGTGTTGGTCCTGCTTTGAGCAGGGGGTTGGAGTAGATGATCTCCTGAGGCTTCTTCCAACCCTAATCTTCTATGATTCTATGAACTTCCCTTTCTAAGCTGTATCCTGATTTCCCGCTGCCCAATCCTGAGCCTTCTTCAGTCTGCCTAAACCTCCTGCCACGCCCTAGCAACAGACACCATCCCTTACCAACTTCCTAGCCTTCCTGCTACACAGGACAAGCATTCCGGGACTGGAATGAGTGGCAGAGCTGGGGCTCAAGGGAGTAGACTTGGGATAGCAAGGCTTGCTGCAGGTCAGAATTGAGATCCATCAGTAGAGCTGGTAAGGAGCTCCAGGACAAGGGAGGAGATGAGGGGAGGACTTTAGGCCAGGATTGAGCTGCTCTGGTATTGCTACAGGTGGGGAAACTCATCTAGTGCCTGACTTGGCAGCACTGCCTGGCCTATTCACAGAGAAATCTGAAAGCCAAACTCACCTGAAAACACTTGACAAAGTCAAACCAATAGATTTCCCTACCGCCCGTGTCCTGCTCACAGAACTAAAGCACTGCCTTGCAGTGTCACTGGTTTTTTTCCCCTTGTCAATGCAATTGGGAGGGCCCCTTGGGAAAGCAGTGCCAGATGAGGCCCATGCCAGCTGACAGGCTCCCATTGGATGGCTGAGGCTAGGTGTTCGGTCTGGGGCGTGAATGTGTCAGATCCCCCATTCCAGACTCTGCTCAGAACAGAGCGTCTGTTCCATGCTTTGTCAGGCCACAAACACGCAGGGCCGTCTAGTTCACTAGCAGCAAAGAAAACAGCCTGTGGTAGAAGGAGAGAAATACATCTGGAGGAAGGGAACAGCAGAGATTAAGTAGAAAGATTGTATTCAAGGGTGATGTAGGTCAGTGCCTGGCTGGCTGGGGAGTTGCTGGATTTCCTGTGCTTTAAGCAGCAGAAACCAGAGGTCTGCTGGCCTCAAATGGCCCAAATACCTGGGAATTTGGGAGTGTTTGCAAAGCAAATCTGAATTTTGCAAATGGCCTTTTCTCCCCATCGTGCTGAACCAGGCCCCCCATATCCAAGCGTTGATGGACTCTGGATGTGTTTAAAACCCACTTGGAATTTTGTGGCATGAACCCATGTTTATTAGAAAGGAGTTTGATGCAGAGAGAGAATGAGATGGGGCGGGGGGTGGACTTCATGCACCTAGGAACAAGATGAAGGTCAGGTCTGAGGGTTTTAGGTTCCGTGCCAAAACCTGGGATTCATGACTCAACTGGTCACTTCAGAGGGATCCATTAAAATCACATTTGTTTGTTTATATGGAGAGGAGGTCCTACTGTCTATGTCCACCCACCCTGAGCTTCAATTTGAGAGTTAGGTTCTCACAGCAAATATCAGTCAAAATGAATGTGCTTTCACCTGGATTTGCATCAAAGCCAACAGTGGACCTCAGAGCACCCCGAAGTAGAGAGGGAAACCAGCCCCAGAATTTGGAGGGGTGCTTTGGGGGTGGGGGGAGAGGAGTTGTGTATAGAGTTTTCCATCTGGTCCATTGTAGAGATCGGGCCAGCTGCAGAATTTGGATCCATATCTGGGTTCAGATTCCAAACCATTCTGTTCCCCCTTCCCTCATTTAAGAGTGCACTGGTCTATGCCTCTAGCTGGGTTTGTCTCTATACAGATGGCTCATGGAACCAAGACTGGGACGAAATCCAAGCCCTGAAGTGCTTCCTGTGGTTCTGGGTTTCATAGCCTCAGTTGTGCCCAGTCTATCCCGTGGTGCATGTCTGTAGCAATGCACTTCTGGCATCCTACTCTGTTGGGCTGGCTTATTATAATGTGTGATATACTGGAGGGATATTTCATTCCTTTGGAAGTCTCTGCACAGGTTAGCCTGGTAACCTAGGACCAAACTGTGCCCTGGAGTAAACAGGAGCAACTTGCATTAAAGTCAATGGGAAATGCATCTGTTTGCACCAGGGCTGCATTTGGCTCCACATCGCTCTCTGGTTTGTCCCTTCACACTCATTGCAGGAAATGGCAGGATTGCCAGTCAGGCTCATGACGAACAGAGGGTTATTCTCCTACCCCGAGCTTGTGAGCCAATACTTGGAGCATTGGGAAAGTCTCCTCTTGAAGGCAGCTGGTGCTTCTACATATACCTCAGTGGACAGAAATGCAGAGCGACCTCCCTTTAACGAATCATGGTCTGCGGAGTGAAGGAATAAGTAAAAGCAATGTATATATTGCTGGCCTGGTTGTCAGTGGACGGAATATCTGATGATGATCGTTGAGGAGCTGCCTGTAGCCACAGCAAACTGGCACCGCATCCCTGTCTCCCTGCAGTTTACCGTAGCCTGTTGCTGATCAGTATGATATCCCAACCCAAGGCACCTCCCAGGCAGGATACCGCAGTATGCAAATTCTCTGTCAGCTGAGTGAGGAGGGAGAGGCCCCATCCTCAGCATCACAGGGATTACTATGCAGGGTAACAAAGCCCCATTGGACAAACTGTCTCAGGCAGTCTTCTGATCCTCTGCCCAGCCTGTGCCACTTTCCCAGTTGGGGAACCCACTACCCACCCACTACTTCAGGTTACAGCCCAGGGACCTTATGCCCAGCAACCAGTCTGCTCAAGCTCCCACCTTGTTGCTGTTTCCCTCGGCTCTTTCCTACCTTTTTTCACTATCTTCGGCCCACCTCTGCATTTATCACTGCTCCCGTGGCTACTGCCCCCTCTCGGCTTCTTGCCTGAGTCTGTAGTCCCAGGCAGGATTCCTGGGTTTGCTGTCCTAGAACTTCTCCTTCCTCTCTAGAGAGTGAGTGCAGAGCTCCTCACTGCAGCCCCTCTCGTACCACCAACTTCCTATCTATAAGCCTATCCCCGCTCCTCCCTGAGCTGGGCTTCATCAGCTTTTAGGCCTTACCCTTGGCTCCCCTCCAGGTGCAACCTATAGGTTAATCAGCCTGTTTTAACCTATTCAGGCCTTTGTGTGGGGCGGACAGCTCATCACACTCAGGTTTTGCCTTGAGTCTCTGTGACAGGGCTTTGATGTTCCAATGAACTGATCCCATTTGGGACAGATTGATCCAGCCATAGTTTGGGAAAACACAGTACAGAGGGGCTGCTGGGAGAAGAGGGCGGGGAGTTCCATTAGTAGTTAAAACCTTGGCATTTCCGGACTGCCAGCTATAGCCACGGAGGTTGTCAGTTTGGAGCAACTAACATGCATACTGTAAATATTAGAGATGTGTCAGAGCCAGAGTTTGTACTTTGTTCCCAACTCCCCTAAAGTTTTGGGGGTTTTGGATCTGGCATTTTGGCGTAGCCCATTATTGAGATGGGGACCAGCTGGAAAGTTTGGGTCCAGATCCGTGCTTCCCCTGTGTTGAGGAATGTCTGGATCTGGGGTTTTGCTGTATTGTGAGGCTTTGTGCTCAGCTCTAGAGAGAGGAAAATCCGGCTGATATTGCACTGGGTCTTTTCCCCAGTTGGTGAGCGGGGATTTATTTCTACAAAGTCCATTCACAGTCATGCGTATCCCATCTGCAGCAGTGTCCAGTCCCCCTTCAGTAACACACTTGGCCAGCTGAGCAGTGCTTTCCGTGGGGGCTCCCTGTGGGTGTTAAGTTATACCCTGAAGACTGAGGGTTGATTACTCCTACCTTAGCATGTGCAAGTACAAATGTTGACGTGTCATTGGCCATAAAATGATTCCTCTGTGTATAAAATCCAGCTGCAACGTACGACTCTTATCTCAAGTGCATCTTGTCATGAGGCTACTTAGTGACGCCAGACATGTTAATGGCAAGAACTAAACTGTTCTGGTTTGGAGGTAAACAAAGTTTGCAAACTCTTATCAGTACTCAGACATCTGGGTGGTGAGCCACAGCTGTGAGGAGCTTCAATGCATTTTGTCCCAAGCCCTTGCTTGGAGAACAGAGAAGCCTGTTTGGAAGGATGCAAATCAGGATTGTGCAAGAAGGAAGAGTGGCTAATTTCAGACTGTTGCACATGAGCACTTGCATGTCGGTGAAATCCTGCAGTTTAATGTGGGGGAAAATGCATTTCCTAGGAGGAGGCTCTGAGCCAGTGGACTCAGTGTTACAGGAAAACCTTCAATGAAACCCAGTCAATTTCACTTCCTATTTCCAGTCAGTTTCACTTCCTGGGTCTCCTGCACCAGAGAGAGACTGTTGTGTTTGTGTTTACAAAGCTGCAAAGACTGTGTGAATTTAACAACCCAAGCAAATGAGACAGTGGATTTATGGAAATTTTTAATTTAATAAGCAAATGCCTTTTTATATTACCGGCTCTTTAGAATCACTAAATTATCAACCTGAAGTTTAATAGCAAGAGTCAAAGTGGGCGAGCACATCAGTTTTCAGGAGGTGGCTAGCTTGTGTTCCAAAATCTACATTTTCATTTAGAAATTAAAAATGCAGCTGAGGTGCATCTCCCATTGACTACAGGTGTGACTGAGGGCGCTCAGCACTTCTGAGAATCCGGGCCCAGGGCTCTAGTCCTTGTGGTTGTGGAGATAATCTTCCCAAGAGTGAACCCGCTATGAACCTATGCAGTGAAGTGTGAACAAGTTTGCAGACAGCCTGAAACAATATTTCTGAGAGATGTGAACGGCTTTTATTAATCCCAATGAGGTCTAAACTCTGAAGACTAACGATGGCAATTTAAATGCCAGAAATGTTACCCTTTTTCACTGCTGATCAAAGCACACAAGAAAGGAAAGGGTCAATTATATTATGAAGATCAGCACAATGTACTGTGATTGGTGGCTTGTTTGGGTGCATTGAGTGGGGAGGAGCTCGGCTTGTAGGTGGCGCTTCAGTGAATGCTACTCTTCCACTTCCCCAATTTATCTGCTGCTTAAGAGTATCTCTAAACAAACAAAAAGATTTTGGGTATAGATAGATATAGAGCTACTGATTAGAGCGCAGAGCTGGGGCCAGGACCTCTTAAGTTTTTAGTCCTCGCTCTGTGTAATGTTTTTCCTAGAATATCAGGGTTGGAAGGGACCTCAGGAGGTCATCTAGTCTAACCGCCTGCTCAAAGCAGGACTAATCCCCAGACAGATTTTTGCCTCAGATCCCTAAATGGCCCCCTCAAGGATTGAACTCACAACCCTGGGTTTAGCAGGCCAATGCTCAAACCACTGAGCTATCCCTCCCCCTGGGTGACCTGTTTTGTCTATTTGTCTATTGTCTATTACACCCCACCCTCACCCCAGTGCCTATGCTCCACCCCTCTAGGCAGATCATGGCTGTATAGAATATCCATTATGCATGCACGGACCATCGCCCTGGGAGGATGCTGTTGCTGCCATGCTCTTTCCATACAGCGTCACAGCTTCCAGACATCAACTGGAACATCATCATCATTCCAGCCATCATTCAAAAACCGAGAAGGAAAACTGAGCTCAAACTGCAAAATGTCTGGATTTTTCACTCTGCTGTGCAGAAATATTTTTCCAGTTTTAATTCCTCTTGGATCTTAGAATTGAAAATGGGACAATCACTAAGCAACAGCTGCAGATCTCTCCCCCCTCTCCCCATTGAATACTATGGTCCCGTCTCCTTTCTTAAATTGGATCACAGGGTTCTATGTTTCCATTTTATTGTTGCGGTTACTTTGTTAACAAGGAAGTTGCTTTAGTGGGCTGGTGCTTTTATTCTTGTAATCAGGGCTGGTTTCTATTTGGAAGTCACTTATCCACCAAAACCACGCCCCCCCCAAACTTGCTCATATTTCGGGGGGGGTGGGGGGAGTAGCAGCAAAATTTGGAGAAACCAATGGCCATCAAGGATGACAAAGAGATCTAGGTTCTAGTCCCAGTTGTGCCCCTGACATGCTGTGTGGTTTCAGGCAAGTCAATTAATCCTTGTACCTCAGTTTTCCTGTCTGAAAAATGAAGTGAAAATGCTCGCTCACCTTGATAACGCACATTGAGAGCTGTGAATGGAAAGTGCGAAGAATTCTTGTGTATGTCACAAAATTTGAGGGCTGCTTTGGAAACAGCTGTGTCACATTGCTGTTCCTGTCCAGCGCAGCTCTGCTGATGCACCTCAATCCTGACCTTCAGACCCTTCCTGTTCCAGTCTTGGACCAACATTGATCACTCTAGGTAGTAGCTTTTATTTGCATGTTAGGGCCAGGCACAGAGAAGTTAAATTCATTTTACTTGGTACCCAAACATGCTTCGGAATGCAGGTCTCCAGAATGAAGGCTGGCCTGCTGTGGGTTTTCTTCAGTGGTTTTTCCTTTTGTCTCTTTTTTGAATCTTGTTCAAAATGTTGACAAAGAAAAGAGAGAAGCTGTCCCCAGAAAGGGTGACTTGAGGCTTGCCATAAAAGTGGTGTCTTCCTACAATACAAGCAGTTCCTCCCAATCACCTTTCAGACTCTCCGCCTCCAGGAGTCACAGACCGTAATTAATGCCCAAGGCCATAATTTCTGACTTCCAGGAAGAGCTATCATTTCTTCTCGTTTTAGGTCTTGCATAGACACAACAGGAAATGAGGGATAAAGGGGGTGTGTATTAGGCAACAATATGGAGATCAGTGCTTCTACCAGGATTAACCCTTTAGAGAGAGAGAGTGTGTGTGTGTGTGTGTGTGAGAGAGAGAGAGAGAGAGAGAGAGAGAATGCCCGTTTTCTAAGCACTGAAGGCATTGGTTCCTGTGGCAGAACACTTAGCACTGTTCAGACATTAACCAGTCTGCACACCCCTGGATAGGAGGTAAATATCGTTTATTCCCATTTTACTAATGGGGAAACCGAGGCAAACAGACATTGAAGGTGCTGAGGGCTCACAAGTTCTATGGGGACGGCGGGTGCTCAGCACCTTTGAGAATCAGGTCTTCAGTGACCTGCCCAGAGATGTCAGTGGCAGTGCTGGGAAGAGAACCCAGTTTTCCAGATTCTTACTACTGTGCATAATAATAATTAATACCCCCTAGGTCTGATATAGTGTTTTTCGCCTGTAGGCCGCTAAGTGCTCTTCAAAGGAGGCAAGTTTACAGATGGGGAAACTGGGGCACAGGGGGAGAAGTGACTTGTCTAAGGTCACCCAGTAAGCCAGGGTCAGAGCCATGAATAGAACCCAGGTCTCCTGGGTCCTAAGCCGGTTTGCTGGCCTCTGAGTCACACATCCCCTCTGTTAACCACAAGCCTATATCTCCTCCCCTGGGAGCCAAAATGAAACCTTTAATCTGAACGTTGGCTGCTGAGATAAAACAGAATCTGGGTCTGAATCACCACTGGTGTTGGTTCTGCACAGCCCATATCAGCCTCGTCTGCCAACGTCTAGCTTTATTTAGGTACGATTCCAATCTGTGTTTCCAAAAACGCCATCTGCATCTTCAGAACTCTGACAGCCCTCTTTTGTGGTGTGGCTTGGTCCTGGGTTTGCTGTGGAAAAAGTCTTTTCTGTGTTTTCTGTCCTGTGTCTTTTCCTACTTTCTCCTCAGTGGCCTGGCACTGTAGGAGTGCAAAGGGGTTAGTGAATTGTGGTAGCAGGCCAAGTGGGGGTAAATTAAGTTGGGTTGGGTGCAAGCAGAAGTAGGTCGATTCCCTGGCCTTTTCGTGCTGTTAAATAGACTGGGACTTCAGTGGACTGAAGAGGAAAGGGTAGGAAATGGGTGTCTGAGACTGGCAGAGATGTTAACAATGCTATAGAAAAGGCAGATAGACTGGAAACCAGTAGGGTGTGGATAGGTATTGAAGATACAGTCACCAGAAAGCTAGGTGTCTTGTTCCTGTTTTTCAGTTAATAGAATGGCCCCATGTAAACTGTGCAGGTTACAATATTCTTTACTCAAACTTCACCATAGACAACAGACTCATAGAAGCAACTATAAGAATTCAGCTGGTTATAGAGGAGGTACCATGTACACACGTAGCTTGGGTACCACCTAGACATGGTCTTGCTGCCTCAGACAAGTGCTCTGTCTAGCCCACTTCCCTGTCTTTAATAGAGGTCAGTGCCCAATGCTTCAGAGAGGTGCAAGAAACCCCATGGTGGACAATGGTGCCTCCCTCCTATTGGTTTTCTCTTAACCCTCATCAATGGATAGCTCTTGCCCTGAAGCCTGAAAATGTACATCCCTTGTGTTTTTATCCTCACTAGTACAACTGCATGTTGTCATTACCCATGTAAATGGCCAGTCTTTCTTCTGAATTGTACTAAGCTCTTGTTCTCATTGATGATACAGATAGTACCTAGGGAGTTCTGAGCAGTTCTCATTCTGTCTCGTACAAGGTAGTGGGTCACCAGCCAGTTCATTACAATAATACTTATCTAGCCCTTCCTCTTCAAAGTACTAGCTAGCAAATCCTCACAGTGCCCCCATTAGATATTATTACTCCGCTTCCCATGGACCCTTAGAATCTGTCTCCCTGATGCGAGTAGTGGTTTGTCTCTGCAGCGTCACCGCAGTGCAGGGAAAGCCTGTTGCTGCCGACGGCCATGATGTCATCTGCTGCTCTCAATGGTCTTGGCCTGGGATTCTGGAGAATCATCAACCTCTTTCCCTCTCCTTGGATCGTTTCCCTGGAGCACATGGACTCACTCTGTAAAACAGATGCTGAGGGAGCAGGGGGAAATGGCGCCATTGGAGGGCTGCTTGCCATGCCTTTTGTTTCAGCACTGAAAGCTCCTAGCTCCTCCTCCAGCTGAACAGTAGGCCCTGGCTGCAGGCCCTCAATCGACGCATGGAGCAGCTTTTCCCTGCTCGCTCTGTGTCGGCTGCCCGTTGACATCGGACAGAGGGTGCAGATGTTCTTCTCTTGACTGTGGCCCAGTATTTCCTGTGGGTGCCCCTGGCCTGCCCTGAGCAGTAGGGGGTTCCAGCTCCTACGTGGGGGACAGCTGCCCCAGTTCGTGTGTTCATTTTAGCATTGCACTCGCTGTTTAAATTCCCGCCGCTTGGCTCCAGACTGCAGTTCATGCTTCGTGTACAGCCCAGCCCCTCACGCCAATTCATTCTCTCCTGTGCAAGGGCCGAATTCCTTGTGTGCTCCTGGAACCTTGTCACTGCCTCATGTGGCGGTTTCAGAATGCCTATGGAATATGGCTGCAATGCTTCCTACATATTCCACAGAGCAAGAATTGCCAGACCAGGGCACTTATCTAATAATCTATCTAGTCTGGTATCCTGCTGCTGGTATCGTTACCTAGTTACAGGGTGGTATCAGAGCCCCACAGACCCTTGGTGTTTGGAAGAGTTTGCCCACTCTGCAGTGACTGCCCTCTGTACTGCTAGATGGAGGAGGCAAAATACATAGATAAAAGCGTATGTAACGCCCCCTCTGTGGTCAACAAGCATGATCAGCAGGAAGAAAAAATCCCTTGCTGCTTCAAAAGGATGTTGTACAGCTCCCATGATGTGACTGGGCAACAAGGAGGGTGGGGTGGAAGATTTCTTCCTGACCAAGCTAGTGATCAGCTTCTGCCCTGAAGCATGGGGGTTGATAACACTCTTAATATCTTTTTCCTTGGCTAGTCTCACTGTGGAAGCTGTTCTTATTCACATAAATACTTAATTCTTTTTTTAACTTACTGAATTATTTCACACCATTACATCCTGCACCAGTGAGTTCCACAGGTTAATTATATGCCACAAAAATAAGTTCTCCTCTTGATTCATCTTTAAACTTGTCATTTAAATTGATCCAGGGTCCTCTCATTCTTGCACTGGGAATATTTCACAATGATGTCAACAAGGCTTTATGCTATACTGGGCTCTGTTCAGCAGCTGTGGAGGGGCCAGCCTTTTCTGTGACTTGCCTTATTAAGAAACACAGAGTGCTCTCCAGTTTATCAGAATAGCATAGGGATTGCCATAGTGGATCAGACCAGTGGTCTGTCGACTCCAGTATGCACTCTCGGACAGTGAACAGGATCGGGTGTTTCAATGCAATATGGAAGGACTTCAGATGTCTCCTGGGAATCTCTAGGGGACATTGGGCCAAATTCCGCTCTGAGTGACACTGAGGTAAACCCAGAATAACTCCCCTGAAGTTATCTGCTTGTGTATTTAGACACAGGGTGGAGGAAAAGATTTATCTTGTCTGCCGAGATTGTAAGCTCTCTGGGGCAGGGCTTCTCTGTTACTGTGTTCATATAGTCCCAAGCACAATGGGGCCCTTATCTTGGTGGGGCCCCTACGCGCTACCACAATAAACATGCTAATCAGAGCTGCTCCAAATTGACACCAGCGTAACTCAGAGCAGAATCTGACCAGTTCACTGCAGTTTGGGTACCACAATTTCTGTTTTGTCTCATTGTACTGTTTGACTCAACAAACCTCCCATGGTTCTCCTGCGTGTGGAGGAATAGAATCAAGACAGGATGCCTGAAACAGGGCTTTCCCTCTCACACACTCTTCTGCAGTGCAGAAAATAGGATTTGATAGCAGCCACCCCTGTTTTCTAAACATCTTGTTTTTCAAAGCATTCCCTGGGACATCTGCGTCCTGTAATACTTCTGCCCACTTTATTGCCTAATAAGCCTAGAACTTCCCTGTTAAATTGATTTCCTTCTACTTTTCCAAAAAGAGTGAAGTGAAACAGCTGAACCCCAGACCGAGAACAGTTATTGCTATCAAGCTGCTGCAGGATAATAGCTTCTGTGTTCGATGGAATATTAGTAGAATTTGGAGTGTGGGTTGGTTGGTTGATTTGTTTTTCAAGCTCCACAGGGAAGATTGAAAGCAACAGCAGCACAGAAAACTCTAAAAAGTACCTGCAAAAAGAAGAACAGGAGTACTTGTGGCACCTTAGAGACTAACAAATTTATTAGAGCATAAGCTTTCGTGGACTACAGCCCACTTCTTCGGATGCATATATAAAAAGTACCTGTTTCCTTCTTGTCTCTGATCACGTGATGGGTACTGATTACCTCTGGTTTCTTGACAAGTGTTTTCTCTGCCCCTTCCCATCTCTCCCAATCACACACCCGCTGTGTCTCTTCTGTCCCCCTTTCCCAGTCTATGGCAAAGATAAGCCTTTGAACTTTGTAACCAATCCAAACACGCCCCCTCCTGCCCCTGGCCCTTAAAGTTTGGCACTGGATTCCAACTTTGCATCTTGGTCTCATCCTCACTGGTCACCCTCATTGTTTTCTTAGTGGTCTGAGAAATGGGGTGGGGCAGTGCAGAAGTATGAGGTTTCTTCCCTACAGGAACTGGATCTAGCTGGCTAAACTGTATTCCGGTGTATGGAAACAACTGTGGCTGTGCAAAACCTTTCTGGGATTTCCATGTGTGGAGGGGGCTGGATGTGGACTCTGGGAAAGTCACTAACGGGCTCTAAAGTCAGAACTGGAGCCAAAACGTTATGATCTTGGAACAGCCTGCGTGATGGAGCATCCGCTGTACTTGTGGCTGTGATCCCAAAATGGAGAGGGATCCATGAACCTACCCTGTTTCCCCCACTGTCGGCTATTCCATTACCTGTTGGTTCTGTCCCCTTCCTCAACCTCTTAGAGCCCAGAGCCCATAGCAAGGGTACCTCCTGCCTGGCAACTTAGCCACTATAAGATACCCAGCAGAACCATGGGGGCGTTTTCTTCCACTCCGTCTCTTGAAGTGAAGCCAAGGTAACAATAAATGTTCAGAAATATAATTCCCCACCGGCCCCCTCCTCTAATTCATGGTTCATTCCCAACCTAATGGAAGAAACAGGTTTGAATAAAAACCTGAGACTTTCTCCCCCTCCAGCCATATACTTGGTTTCCAGTTCAAGGCTCAGTCCGTGCAGTTTAGCCAGCGTTCAATAGGAAGCCACTTTATAGCTCTGCTTTTGCAGTCTGAGCCATTGTCTGCTTTGGCTTGTGTGGGAGGAGCTGTCTGTAGGGAGGTTCAGGACTGGGGGCCATAGGGTGAGAGTGAAGTACATGAACAGAGCTGTTGGAGGGAGTTGGTTCCAAGAATAGGATAGCGGGGGGGTGCTGCAGCTCAGGAGCAAGGGGCTTCATCAGAGCTGTAGTTGGGAGTGCGGGTGGCAGACCCAAGGCCAGAGGAGCAGGGGGTTCTTTGTTACACAAATACACTGTGGAACCCATGTAGAGTAAACTAGATTCAGTGACCTCTGTTGTCAAGTAGAATGAGTGTTCCATGAAGTTTCAATGCATGGTGCCATCACCTATGCTCTGCCTTGCTGCTGCACCGAGGCTCCTTCCGACTACGAGGCCTATGTCCCGTTGAGCACATCTTCATCTGCTACTGTGTGAGTTGTTAAACATTGCCACCTGCCTCTGATTTTGCAGCTCCGATCCCGCCTCCAAGAGAACGCACCCCCTCATTACTGTTCAGCAGCCATATTACTTCAAAGCTCCTGTCCTGCTGGGGACTGCTGGGCCAGCGAGCGAGGTCACTTGCGGTTGTGTCGGTGCTTCGGCCCCATTGGGCGCGGGTTTCAAACTCTGCTTTAAACATGGCTGCGAGCTGGGACTCAGATGCGTTACTGTCCCAGCCGGGACGCTCATCTACTTTTCTTCTAGGGAATTAGTGTAAAGCAAACAAAAGTTTTCTGGGGTAGGATGCTTCCTGTGGTGCGTGTGCTTGTAAAACCTGAATTGGCTCGGATGTCAACCGTGAAAGTTTGGCAAGGGACTAGTCCAGGGGATGGCGTAATCGCTTGTGAAAACTAAACCAGCCGAGAGCTACGAAATGTTGCAACCTGGCTGCTGCCCGTTGGCAGCTCAGAGCTCTAAGGCCCCTCCATCAGCATTGCAACAGCCGTTTTTAAGTGTACACAGTGCGTGCCCCGTGGCCAAGCTGACCGGGCTGTTGCAGGTATCGATATCTATGGAAGGGGGGTATTCTGGGCCAGATCTTGCTCTGGTGCAGGGACAAAGGGGAGACAGCTTGCAGCTGCTCTATTCAGGGGCTTTCCGGGGGGCACTGCGGCACACAGTGCAGGATAGGGAAGTCCTTGGTCTAAGTTGCAGCTCTGCTTCCATGGCTTTGCTGCTGTTGCCTTCAAACTTACCCGTAGCACTTAAAACCAACCCCTCTCAGGCTCCAATGGCCCGGCCGCGGGAGCACCGAATTGCTGGATCTGCCCTGCCCGCAACTCCTTCCACTCCCCACGCACCCCTCTGGCTGGCCTGCAACATGCTGCTGTTCTGCTCAAAAGTGCCTCCTGTGCCGGGGCGGGGGCTCTTACCGGCTGAGCACATAGCCCCCAGAGCCGGCTCTTCATATGACCCACAGGACCCTGTACCAATGCTATTCACTGGGGTCCTTATACCGCTGCTAAAGCCCCCTTGCCTCCAGCTTACTAAACTGAGCCCTGTGTACTCGAGGGCCCCAGGTCAACCTCAGCAGTCAGTCTTTGGTGGTACAGTTATTTCCTGCAGCTAGACATGTGACTGTTTGTGAGCACGTTCTTTTCCAAAGCAAATCCCTCCATGCTGTTTTGAATTAAAGGCAGTGCTGGCCATCCCAGTGCTCACAAGCAACCACCGTGCATCCCGCACAATCACAATCGCCGGGGACCCCGACAACAGTATTGCCAACCCCAAATGTTCAAAAATCATGAGTCAGGCTCAACTAAAATCATGAGGTTGGCTTTAAAATCAGGAGATTATAGACAAATAATAGATTTGGTGTGTTTTTTTCTTTGCCTACTGCTTTTTGAGCCTTTAGGGTGCACTGGGGTCACATTTTGAAGCTTTCTCCACAGTCATGAGGCTAGAAACGTACTTTCTCTTTAAGAATGAAGACTGACATCATCACATAGCCACTTGATTCCAGGAGCTGGGACTTTAAGGAAAACAGTTATCATGAGGCTCTTGACAAAATCATGAGAGTTGGCAACACAGCTAACAACAAGCCAGTGTGAGTGGCTTAGTACTCAAAGCAGCCCTACAATAACAAGGGATTTAAAACTCTCATTGGGAAACAGACTTGCAGTTTCAGATTTTCACTTTTTAAAAATTATTATTTCTTTGTTGTAACAACAAGGTTTTAAATAATGGATTTTTAAAAGGACCAGGACCATTTGCCTTTCGACTCAGCCTGGCAATGCAAACTCTTAGCCCCTTGGGCAAGTGTCGCAGCATGGCACTGCATGCCTCAGGCCCGTCCCTCGGCTCTCCTCACCACAGATGTTGTTACACCCACTTGCGGGGTAACGGTTACATTGGATGGAGGAACCTAGCACCACTGCCTGTTATCTCCTGTTGAGTAACCCCTTGATCATCTAATGCTGCCGGAAGTGTCATTTCCTATGTGTATGTGGATTTAGCAGTGGTTTGTGCTCAGATCTTAAAGTGTGGTCTTTTTTTTTTTTTTTTTTTAATGCTATGTTTCAAAAGGACTACAGATGCGTGTCTTAGACCCCAGATTAGCTTGCTGAAAACAGGTATATTTACAAACCCTAATATTAGCAGAATTCTTTTCATGCTTTAACCTCCATGTGACATGTTCTCTTTGCATTTTAAAATGTCCCTGCAGCAATTATAACCTGCATCCTGCAATGTTGGGCTGCTGAACTTTTTGGGGTGTCCTCATCTTATGGAGAGGACCAACTTGCAGTATTACCAAGGGCTATGTGGTGGGAGGTCACAAAGCTAGGGCTAGCCCAGGTGCAGGACTTAGTGCATAGCGGAGTGCGCAGTGATGTCCTTTCAGGCTCGATCCTGTCACCCGTTTTCACATGAGCAGCCCCATTTACTGGGCTTGCATCAAGAGTTGGTATCAGGCTGTTTGGGATTCAGGCTGAATCAACACGGGGTATTTATTCAGTGGCATCCAAATCTTGGGAGATTTTGACCAAAAGAGGCAGAAATCTCATCACATCAGGTGAGCCAGGGAGATTTTCACATGTCTCGTCCAGAACTGGAAAGCAGGCCCCTGACAGTTTGGGGTTGTGTGTGTGGGTTTTTTTGTGTGCAGGAGGTAGGGGTGGGATTCTAATCTGAACTGTTACCTCTCATTTATCTCCCCTCCCCACCAAAACATCTGAGGGGATTTGGAATCAAGATTCTGGTTTGAATCCATCTCTATCAGTAACTAAATGTTTTAAAGGCCACTTTCAGTCCCAACGTAAGCCAGAGCAACTCCCCTTGACATCACTGGGGTTACCCAGGGCCAGATATGCTCCTGTGTTAGGAATACAGTGATGCAGGACACCCCCTGCCCCAGAGGCACCTCTTGCTACCTTCCCCCCCTCCTTCCTTTTTCTGCTTCTCTCTCTTTTTATCTGCCTTTTGGTCTCCCCTGCCTTTCTCCCTCCTCCTCTCTTCTGTCCCGGGGTGGGGGTGACTTGAATTTAAGAGGATAGATCTCCTAGACCTCCCCCACTACTCCTGATCCGCCTTCTTCCTTTTTTCCTTCCCAGGCCTGAGCAGGGACGTTGTTGTGCGGAGCAGACTTTCTCCTTTCTCTCCAGTCTCCTGATCAGCTCCATCTTGCTCCCCCTCTCCCTGAACGCTATCTCTGCCTCCCTACTGCACTGAGCAGGGATCAGAGAGGGGGAGGATGAGCAACAATTACCATGTCCCCTAGTGACCAGAGAGGAGAACACCCAAGGGAAGCTTTCCCTGCTCCCCACGTTTAATCTTTGTCACCCAGGCAGGGAGTGGGGCAGCCTAGAAGCCAGATGAGGGAGGGGGAAATAGGGCCGCGCTCTGGGGTGCCACCACTTACAGCAGGGCAGTTTTTTAAACTGACGGGGCCTGAAGGAGCGCAGCTCATAGCTGCCCTGCATCCAGCGGCTGTGGATAAATGCATGAGCTGGATGTTTCTGCTAGACCAACCAGCAGTTTAAATGGTTAACCATGTGCATGTTTAAATTGTTGCCATTAGGTTCCAGAGTTAACATAATCCGACATATACAAGGTATCTCACTCTTCCTTGATAGCTATTGCTTCAGGCTGTCAGCAGACTCAGGCAGACAGCACTGCATCAAGTCACATTTGGAATGTTGTGAAAAACTCTAAGGGCTAGAAACATCATTGTTCTCGTAAATGAAAACTTTTCCTCAGTATCTCCACTTGCCTTGGAAACTGGAATAACACAGCAGACGAGTAGGATCTATCCTGGAGTCTGACACCAGTTTAAACACCCCTCCAGTACAAAAGGAGTGTATCTATGTAGTACAGAGAGAAATAAAAACTGATCAGGAGGTTCTTTTGTTTCAAACACTAGAGCAGTTTTTTAAAAACAGCAAGTAAGACAACAAATTTATAACGGTTAAGTATCTTGACAACTTCCCTATTAATTAGCAAGTGACCTGAGCCTGGAAATGTATACCTTAGTCTTTCCCCTTGTTACTGCCTAGCACAAATGCTATTACACCCTTTTGTCAGATAAAACGGTTGGGATTGCTCTCTGTTACCTCCTGTTGAGTAATTTCCCTCATTGATCCAGCCCAGTAGGCAGTGGCATTTCTCATGTCCACGTGGGTCAAGTTACTCGGCAGTTGCAATTGAAGTTGTGAAATGCAGTTGCCTTTTATTTGTGGTTTTATTATTTTAAAAGGACATGCATGAAATGTTTGTACCCCGAACTTCGGTTTTGTTTTATTGGCAGAAATATTTTGAAGATAGATGCATTTTCTTGCATTCCATGTAAATAGTATTTTCTTTGATTTTAAACATGACCCATGAAGCGTTTGCAGTTCAAACATTGCCACAGTTTGCTAGTATGGAGAGCCAGAAAATGAAACTGACGAGAAGAAACAAAATAAAATGAAACTGATTAGGCTTGCAGTCCAAAGGTAGTGAAATACAGAAAATTAAAACAAACAAACACAGCATTAGTCCTGACAAGTAAATTTAAGAATGTTAGTTCTGAAAACTTTCAGGAATTCAGATGTTACAAAGAACAGGGATAAGGAAAGTTGTAATACAAAATACACTTATTAACCTGACCAGGCTCTTTTAAATCTCAGAGAAAGAGCAGGGTGTATGCGTGTGTGAGAGAGAGTGATTCGTGTTTATAAGGCCATGAGTTTGAACTCAGACTTCTAGGTCTATTCCTTACTCTCTCACTGATTCAATGTGGGCATGTCACTTACGGCTTGATTTTCCTAAATCCCGAGCACCTATTGCCTCAGTTTCCCGATGTGTTATATGGGACACCAACAATTTAAAAATCACATATCGGTCTGAATTTTATGAATGCCTGCAAGATGTCTAGTACAATGGGGTGCTCAGTACACTTTTCCAAGACACCCTAGGGCTGTTATGATGTCATGTATAATGTATTTAACCATCCGCTGGCTCCAGAACTTTTATGTGGTGTGTAGGGCCATATACAGACCCGGATCTTTTTTAAGGCCCGGCTTGACAAAGCCCTGGCTGGGATGATTTAGCTGGGAATTGGTCCTGCTTTGAGCAGGGGGTTGGACTAGATGACCTCTTGAGGTCCCTTCCAACTCTGATATTCTATGATCTGCATTTAGAAATCTCACATGTGGGCAGCAGCAAGAAGCGCATTGACACCTTTGAGTATGTGATGTGGGACTTGAATCCAGTAAATCTTAACCCAGAGGTGACCACCTTTCTCAAGGCGTCACACCCAGGGTGACAGATAGCTTGGCAAGTGGTGGAAGGGGACAAGTTGCTAGTTCAGTGTAAGAAGCTGAGTGGGTCTAAATAGAAGGTGACACCAACTCCTATTTAACCTAGACTCTCGTCCTGGGAGCTCTTTTCTCTCCGTCATAACATCTCAAGAGAGCACCCGAGAGGTAGTAGCAAGGGAAGTAAAATGCTCTGCTTTCTTCTCCAGCTGCAGAGGATAGGATCCTGGGGACCAGCTGGCACGGGAAGTCAGGCCGAAGTCCACTCCAGGCACTTTACGACAGTGACCAGGTGGGTGAACGTGAAGAGGAAAATGAAGGATCTGAAAAGTGGTGGTGGGGAATCTGGCGGGGTTTGGTGGGAATTGACCCATTATTTAATGACATTTTTGTGTATCCTAAAATTGCAGCCTCACACAGGCTGCTTTGCAGTAATGACCTGACCTTGAGGTGTCAAGGGTGGCGTCTGAAAAAGGTCACAACCTTCTAGATAATTATCAGTGATAAAAAGTACTCCAGACCCCTGCTGCTACTTGTGTCAAGCAGTTTCATTAGCCTTTGGCCTGGCACAGCCAGGCTGAGGTACAGTAGTTGAGGATCCAACAATGGTGCTCTAACTGAGGATTTCAAAGCAAATTCTACAGCACAGAAGATGGGTAAAATCTTCCCCAGCTGAACATGTGAATGGCTATACTGGGTCAGACCAATGGTCCATCTAGCCCAGTATCCCGTCTCTGACAGCGTGCAGTGCCAGGTGCATCAGAGGGAATGAACAGGACAAGGCAGTTTTGAGTGATCCATCCCCAGTTGTCCACTCCCAGTTTCTGGCAGTTGGACACCCCAAGTATGGGGTTGTGTTCCTGACCATCTTGAGATCACCCCAGCCATGTTTTCCAAGATAATAACTGAACAGGGCACCATTGTGCTAGGTGCTGTACAGACAGAACAGAGTCTACAGTCTAAGGCCTGGTCTACACTGGGGGGCGGGATCGACCTAAGTCACGCAACTTCAGCTACATGAATAATGTAGCTGAAGTCGATGTACTTAGACTTACTCACCGCGGTGTCTTCACTGCAGTGAGTCGACTGCTGCCACTCCCTCGTCGACTCTGCCTGTGCCTCTCGGGGCGGTGGAGTAGAGGGGTCGATGGGAGAGCGCTCGGGGATCGATTTATCGCGTCTAGACTAGACGCGATAAATCGACCCCCGTTGGATTGATCGCTACCTGCCGATCCGGCGGGTAGTATAGACATACCCTCAGGCTACGTCTACACTACAGCTTATGTCAGCAGAATTTATATCCCTCAGGGGTGTGAATAAACCATCCCCCTGAATGATATAAGTTACACTGACATAAGCGCCGGTGTGGATAGCCCTATGTCAGTGGGAGAGCTTCTCCTTCCGACGCAGCTTCTGTCGCTCACGGGGGTGGTTTTATTATGCCAACGGGAGAGCTCTCTCCTGGAGGCATAGAGCATCTTCACCAGATATGCTGCAGTGGCGCAGCTGCAGCACTGTACGTGTAGACACGCCCTTAGTAAACCACAGTCATCTGTGGATTGTGTTGTAGCTGTCTCATCTCCACCCAAGCCCTAGTCCCAGCAAGACACCAGATTAGATGATCAACTATACCACGCCTCACAGACGCCGACTTTCCAAAGTGATGAGGAGTGCTCGACCTCCGGCTCTGCCCCAGGCCCCGCCCCCACTCCACCCTTTCCCCTAAAGCCCTGTGCCCGCTCCACCCCGCCCCGTCTCTTCCTGCCTAGTCCAACCCCCTCCCCAGAGAGGGCTGTGTCCTTATTCCTGCCCCCTCCGTCCGAGAGCCTCCTGAATGCCGCAAAACAGCTGATCATGGTGGGTGGGAGGCGCAGGGAGGGAGAGGGAGGCACTGATTTGCGGGGCCTGCTGGTAGGTGAGAGCTGCTGGGGGGTTGCCGGTGGGTGCTCAGCACCCACCATTTTTTCCCCGTGGGTGCTCCAGCCCTTAATTCTTTCACTCTTGTAAAGTGCTATGAGAGCCTCACGAGTTAGAACAGGGAAAAATAAATGCAGGATAACAGCCTTGTCTTGCTTAACACTATGTCTGTTGCAGTCAAAGCATTCTTTAAAAGAAAGCGCCCACCTGACCTCCCATTCAGATGGCCAGCATCTCACTGGAAACCAGGCATGTGCTGTCGCCTTTAACCGTGTGGCTGGAAGGCCAGACCCATGTATCATGACAGAAGACGTGCGGACACCAACTGCCGTTTCTGAAACCTTGACGGGACCCATCTCCCCAACAATCCCAGAAAACGCAGGGCCACTCTCAGCCTCTTCCTCACCAGAGCTCTTGGTCTGCTTCTTGCCCTCTTGGACATGGGCTCTGGGCTCCCAGCCTTCTGAGTGGCTGGCAAGCACATCAGTAGCAGACGCTGCCAGAGACCAGCTCAGCATTCAGCACATGCCTCCCCTTTGGGTTCCTGTCTGAGCACTGTTGACTTTACAGATGGTTCGCAGAGGGGGAGAATGAATGGAGCGCGGTCCTTTCACTGCACAGCCCAGGTTTCCTGGCTGCCGGCAAGGGGAGGGAGAGGACACAGGCAGGCTTCTGACATGCTCCTGCAGCCAGCACAGAATCCCAGTGGCCCAAGATAGCAGGGGTGGTAAGCACAGGCTTCTCCATTCTCCCAAGTTTGGGTGCTTGATGGTTACTGTCAGGGGCTTGCATGCTTTGAGGCGTTTTCATCTTTTGTTAGCAATCCAGGTAAAAGGCTCAAGAATGAGAGGACAGTACGCCCCTCCCCTCCCCCCATGAGCCAGGAGCAACAGCACAGAGCAGAGAGGGACAGTGTTTTGATGAGGGGGCTGAGGGAAGGCCTTGGGGGGGAATCCTGTGGGATCTACCGCACCCTCAAGGGTTCCCTGAACTTTTCCACAAATGAGGAGGGCTGGCCCCAGTTCTCTCCAGAGCCTGACACAGCTACCCAGCCGTTGACTTTTGGGGGTGTCACTTGGGGGTCCGTGGAGATGCTGTTAGCCACCGCTGACCCAGAAACTGAGGGACCAACTTCTGCATCAGCACTGCTGAGCAGAGATCTGCTGCTCGCTGTGGTGTTTTTCCATTGACCTTCCTCCCCATAATGCCCAGGCATAGCATTCTGAGTGTCAGAGAGGGGCAATGACATGTCAATTTCCCCTGAATGTCATAATCCCCAGCAGGGGTCTCCACTCAGCCCCCCTGTTCTCTAGGAGAGTCCTGGTTTGCCAACCGCCCAGCCAACTAGCCCATTAACATGCCCCCAACTGGGTTTATGGTGCAGTGACTCTGCATCACCATGACACTGGGTCGTGATGGCATGACACCAGCTCACCTCACCAACTCCCAAACATGCCATAAACGCATTGTAACGGGGCAGTAGTGCCACTCGGGATATCATAGGTATCAGCCCCTACTCACAAGTCTGCTCCGGGCCAGAGTTCCTGGTTATACTCTACAGGTTATACTCTGTCACGTGGCTGGCAAACTGCTAGCAGCCATGGAGGGACCAGAGGCCTGGAGGCATCAGAGATCTAGAAAGAACTATCCATGTTATCCTCACCATGTTGATCTCTGAGGTGTGTGCGGGGCCAGCCTAAAACTCATCCCTCTGAAATCAAATTCACCCCCCACAACCTCATTGTGCAGCATTATTGTTGAGAATGAACATGAACACAACTCCAGGAAAGGCAGTTAATGGTTCCCATGACAACTGTAATGAGTCCCTCTTATGCCCATGTAATGGCTTTTATGCCTTAATGTGGCTGCATTACATTTGCTCTGGAGAAGTGGTAAATGTGGAATGTCTTGGCTCTGGTGCATTCAAAGTCTCAGACCTACTGCTCCAGGAATGTAGTTGGGGTTTTGAAAAACTGATACTTAATGTCATTGGTTTTTAAAAAGAAGGAAATGAAGGGAGCAGTTTTGCACTGAGAGAAATACAAGACGTGCACTTTCTCCATTGGGTAACTGGTGAAATGCAGCTGCATTTCTTTGGGGCTGTGCATGCATACTTTTAGCCATCCCTCCATCCCCCATGGTTTTGAGCAAGTACAAAAAAACCCACTTGACTAACTGTCTTATAGCATGAAACACTCTGTACTGTTTTCACTCACAGAAATGGCTACGGATGAAGGAAAAAACAACAAAAAAAAAACAACCCTCTGAGCTGAGACCACACAAGAGAAATTTCAAACCAGAGGGTGATTGTTTTCAGGAAGTATCTGAAATCCAGGCCTAAGAATAAAAATGCCTCTTTGGCCATATCTGTAACACCACAAACAAGATGCTAATGGCGTGACTTCCACGTAGCCAGCCAGGTACAATGGGGCAGAACCTCAGTTGGTGTAAATTGTCATAGCTCCATTGGTGTCAGAGGAGCTATGACAGTTTATACCCGCTCAGGATCTGGGGTATTTCCCTGTTGGGAGAAAAAAATGAGTTAATAGCAGAGAACGGATATTTTATTTTAGCCCTGCTTCCATTTACAATGAGTATGGGTCCTGCTGACTATGTTTTTGAACAGAGATGTTGCGTGTGTGTGACGGGTTGGATCACAGAAACCCTCTTGGGAGCTGCTACCTGATGTGCCAAGACTACCCCTGCTCCTGTTTTCCCTGCCAGCTCAGGACTCCAGCACCCTGTCTTGCTGAGCCAGACACTCCCGTCTGCCTCAACACAGACCCAGGGTCTGAATTACTTGCCCCAAAGCTGCAGGTTTACCTGAAAACAGCTCGCAAAAGTGTGCTTGTCTTTAGCACTCGGATGCCCAACTCCCAATTGGGTTTAAACCCAAATAAATCCGTTTTACTCATAAATTGTTCGCCCTCTATAACACTGATAGAAAGATATGCACAGTTGTTTGCTCCCCTAGGTATTAATACATACTCTGAGTTAATTAATAAGTAAAAAGTGATATTATTAAATACAGAAAGTAGGATTTAAGTGGTTCCAAGTAGTAACAGACAGAACAAAGTAAGTCACCAAGCAAAATAAAATAAAATGTGCAAATCTATGTCTAATCAAACTGAATACAGATAATCTCACCCTCAGAGATGCTTCAGTAAGTTTTTTCTCAGACTGGACACCTTCCAGGCCTGGACACAATTCTTTCCCCTGGTACAGCTCTTGTTCCAGCTCAGGTGGTAGCTAGGGGATTCTTCATGATAGCTTCTCTCCCTCTTTGTTCTCTTCCACCCCTTTATATATCTTTTGCATAAGACGGGAATCCTTTGTCTCTCTCTGGGTTTCCACCCCCCCTCCCCCACTGGAAAAGCACCAGGTTAAAGATGGATTCCAGTTCATGTGACATGATCACATGTCACTGTCAGGGGCGGCTTTTTTGCCTCCCCAAGCACGGCAAGCAGGCAGGCAGCCTTCGGCGGCATGCCTGCGGGAGGTCTGCCAGTCCTGTGGCTTTGGTGTACCTACCGCTGAATTGCTGCCAAATCCGCGGGACCGGTGGACCTCCCTCAGGCATGCCGCCGAAGGCTGCCTGACTGCTGCCCTCGCAGGGACCGGCAGGAGGCCCCTTCGTTCCTCCCAGCCTGACTCACAGGAAGGCTTGCTTGCAAACAGAGCCCCAGTCAATTGTCCTGGTTGATGGGAGCCATTAAGATTCCAAACCACCATTAATGGCCCACACTTTGCATAATTACAATAGGCCCTCAGAGTTATATTTCATATCTCTAGTCCTAGATACAAGAGTGGTACATTTATACAAATAGGATGATCACACTCAGTAGATTATAAGCTTTGTAATGATACCTTACAAGAGACCTTTTGCATGAAGCATATTCCAGTTACATTATATTCACCCATTAGCATATTTTTATAAAACCATATAGACTGCACAATGTGGTTTCAGTTGCCTATATGGTACCCACATAAACATCTACAAAGGTTATGGGCCTGCTGTGGGGGTGAGCTCTTTCCAGTGAAAGCTTCCTCCCGCACAGTGCAACTTGTAGCGATGAATCAGTGGGTTTCAATGTAGGAGCCTGAATGCAAAGCGTCAACGGGATGGAAGGTTTGTATTGGGTCCCAGGGTCCCAAGTGCTGTGTTTAGAAAGCTCCCAGCTAGCAAAGCACCCACAGCTTTGCCTGTCCAGTCTAAGAAGGAGCTTGAGGTGAGCCTTACAGGGACTGACAGGCTGGCTGGGGTCCATGCAGGCAGCCTGGGCTAAGCAAACGGGCTCCTGGGGGAGGGAGGGTGATGTAACAATGGCCGACAGCTGTCAGGAAGCTTCAGGAGCAAGAATGTGAGGAAGGCAAAGGTCTGGTTGCACCTTACCTCATGAGGCGGGAACTCTCTCCATGCGTGGTGAGCCGGGCTGACAGAATAATGATCCCAGTCTTGCTGGCTACTGAAGGAGCATCCAGCCAGAACCTGATTACAGGGATGGGAATGTTTTTAGGGCAACCTTTTTTATTATTATTATTATTGAGTTTTTAAGGTCCACAAATATTGGGGAAAACACCTGGAGACCCAGAAAGAATACGGGGCATGTGTTTATCAAATGGAAGGGTCATTGTGTAAGCTTTCCCTGCACAACTTTGCCAATGCACCTCCGTCCTGACCTACAGCACCCTCCTAGTCCAGTCCAGGGGTTGTTCCCCCCATCTTAGCTGAAGCACCTCAAGCCTGACTTCCAGTTGTTCCTGTTATTGTAGTCTGGGGTCCCCATCCAGCTCCCCTGCACCTCAGGCCTGGCCTGCCGCATCCCCTGCTCTCCCCGTGGGACACCCGCAGGAGAAAAGGATCAGTTTGCCAGAGCACTGTCACACCTGTGCAGGTCGACCCCTGTGGTGGCTTGGAGAGCAGTAACTGGAAGGGTATTCCTTGCGTGGGGGTGGCATGGAGAAAAGGGCAGGAGATGGTTGTGGGAGAAAAAAACTAAGACTCTGAGGCATTATTGGTGGGGAGGAGGAGGGGAGGCAGGTGGTGCGATAAGCAATCAGGTCAGAGAAGTAGGCCAGCAAGGAGCTCTGTAGGGCCTTGTAGACAAGGCTGAGCAGTTTAAACTGTAAGGGATGCTCAGAGGGAGGCCAATTCAAATGCCAAGCCATGGGGGTTGTTCCCAGTCCTGCGGAAGATCCATCCCTCTGTGGTTTGGGTGGTGAAAGGTGCAGGAACAGAGGGATGTGAAGGGAAACAAAGTGAATCCCAGGCTCCAGAAATAGGACAGTGAGCAGCTATTTTCCCGGACAGCGGGGTGCCTGTCTGGAGGAGCAGAGTCTGAAGTGGAAGACCCCCTCGGCTTGCAACATGGGAGCCATCATCGTGGTAAAGCGACAGCTGCACAAAAGCAGGTTTCTTTTCTTTTAGCGGTGGGAGTGGTAGTTACTTAACTGTCATCGTAGTCTGGGTTGGTAACACTCTGGGACCAGCCTGGAAGTTTCCCTTATAAGGCCAGCCCTGAGTGGTATGGAAAAGCCACAGCAGTTGTCTTCTGCCTCTCGGCCAGCATTGATGGGAGCGGGTGGGCAGGAGAGGGACGGGGATCTCCTCCTGATAGCTTCCTGGCAGTGGTTTCCCTTTGAAATCGCATGGTTCTAGTGGTTTGAGACATTACAGTGTGAGAAGTGAATTCCTGCTACAGAGCTCAGCGATCCAAACTTCCCCAGCTCTAGGGTTTACAGTTGGATCTGATCTTACCCAAAGTTTTGGGGGGGTCTGTAGCTGGGATTTCGGTCCAGAGACATCTCTGTTTGGCTTTTAGCAAAGCAGTAGAGCTGGTGGGGGAGGAGAGGAGGATACAAAGACTTGAGGGATATGAGAGAAAATGTAAATGAAGCACTCCTGGGTTGAAACCTGAGCCTTCTGCCTGCATCCTGCTGCAGAGCGGGGCTGTGTTGGGGAATGTGGCACTGGAGGAGGAGGAGAGACACGTCCCTACCATGCATGGCAGCTGCTTTGTGCAATGGTGGGGGAAGAACTCGAATAGGAACCTGAGCCTCCCGTTAATGAACTTGCCCTGCCCAGCCCAGCCTGGGGCCACGTAGCTGACCGCTGCCAAGCCTTGGCTCTGCAGACAGCTCAGGCAGAAAGGAATGCAAAGTGAGGGGAATGGGGGAGGGTGTTTGGGTTCCTGGAGGCATCTCAAGACAGGTGTGATCACAATCATGTCATGCTGCCGATGGGACCACTCCAGTTACAGATGCTGAGCTGGCCTCATAGAAAAGGGATGGGGGCGTTGAAACGACTCAGGGGCATCTGCTCTCCTTGTCTGCTGACCCCAGGAGAATAATTGTGAGAGGGGAGAACTGAGGCCAATGCAGGTCTAACCCCCCCACCCCCACCCCTCTGGTCAGGGGGAGCCGTGGGTGTTGCCAAGCCAATATCTCAGCAGGCAGCCCAGCAAATGGCTTTAGCAGCAAGGTTGATGCTGTCTGGCTCTGCGACAACAGCCTCTCATCACCCCCTGCCTTCCCATCTCTGTATGGAGTTTCTTCGCTCCCCTCTGCACTGCAGGAGGCCCTCAAGGGGGCTGTTCCTTTGCCTATCCCCTCTGCAGGGCAAGTGCCAAAGGCCCCCTCTTCGCTTCCTGTATTAGGCATAGGGCAGGCCTCAGAATGGTTTGTGCCTTCAGTCCGAGCCGCTCTACGGGTCACGCTCCCTTCCAGCCACAGCCCATGCAGGCCCTCGTCCCTGCAAGGCGTGCACGTTCAATCCCAGGGGTGCTAGAGACCGAATGTTCTTCCGCTCCCGGAGCCATAATTGCCCCTCCCACGAAACCCAACGATGTTCTGACCCTACAGGCTCCAGCCTAAGGAGTGCTGACAAAGCTGGGTGATGCAGGGCTCCTGACTCTGCCATCCAGAGAGCATGGGACTTGGAAACAGCTCATTCTCCCTCCCAGTTCCCTGCTGCTCCCAACACCTCTCCGAAAACACGCCCTTGAATCTGACTCCAGAACTGCCCCTAACATGGGAGCTAAGCCATGTGTTGGAGACTCCCCTGGGAACCCCAGCTGCTCACCTTCACCCAGCCTGCCCCCAGCCCTGAGAATATCCCCAGACCCCATCCCACAGGAGGCTGCGTAGGCAGGCTCCTAAGCAAGGCTGGTGGTTGAGTCCATGAAGCTTCCTCCAAACTCCCCTGCCCCCAAATTTCAAGGAGAGATTTCCAAGGACACGAGTGAGGGTTGTGTGTCCAGTTCCCTTTGACTTTCAATGGACGTCTACCTGGCTGCCCCTTGGGCCTTTACAGATCTCCCCTCTACATTCATGCTTTTTCCTTTATGGGTGACTCAGTTCAATTTAATTTTCCCCTAGCCAAAGGGAAGCCAATTCCTTGTACTAGGAACCTCCCTCCTGACCCCTTAATCTGTGCTAGCACAAGTGGCCAGACTATACTCAGTATGTATATATTATAGCAATTTTAAAATTAGAATTTCACTTTGCTCCATTTTTTACAAGCCCGTGCGTTCTCTCACTCTCTATTTGCTTCCACCCTCCTCCCTTTTCCCCACTGGATCTAAGTGTCAAGTGCCTCACAGCAATCGAAGCTCAGAACTAAGGCAAAAAGCCCACACAGGTTAACTCCATAGCCTAGAAGCAGCACCCAATGCTGGGAAGGGGAACGCATGTTACACCACAGCAGGGAGGGAACATGGACTTCATGCCCTGATTCCCGTGTCTGAACTCAGTGTGTCTGGCTGGAGCCCAACTCCATGTTAAGTTCAGTCGGGCAATGACGATTTCCCTCTTATCTCTCCCCAGTTCGAGCAGTCATCACTGCAGGCCACTCACCAGCAGAGGCGGGACCTGCTGAGCAGCGTTTGCAGCCGCTACACCCGCAAGCGGCGCCTCCTGACGCCTGATGACTTGCGCCACCTGGTGGTGGATGATGTGCATGGGCTGCTCTACTGCTACGTGCCCAAGGTGGCCTGCACCAACTGGAAGCGAGTCATGATGGTTCTGACTGGACAGGGCAAGTATCGGGACCCTCTGGAAATCCCAGCCAATGAGGCCCATGTCTCGTCCAACCTGCGCACCCTCTCCGAGTACAGCACTCCCGAGATCAACCATCGCCTGCGCAACTACCTCAAGTTCATCTTTGTGCGGGAACCCTTCGAGCGCCTGGTCTCGGCCTACCGCAACAAGTTCACCCGCCACTACAACACGGCCTTCCACAAGCGCTACGGCACTAAGATCATCCGTCGGCACCGGCAGGAGCCCAGCAACGAAGCCCTGGAGCGTGGTGATGACGTGCGCTTCGAGGAGTTCGTCTACTACCTGCTGGACCCGCGCACACAACACGAGGAGCCCTTCAACGAGCACTGGGAGCGGGTGCACTCGCTGTGCCACCCCTGTATCATTCACTACGATGTGGTGGGCAAGTACGAGACACTGGCCGAGGACGCCAACTATGTCCTGCAGCTGGTAGGGGCCGACGCCAGTGTCAAGTTCCCCTCTTCCTCCAAGACCACCAGGACCACAGACGACATGACAGCCCAGTTTTTTGAGGACATCAGCCCCTTCTACCAAAGGAAACTCTTTAATTTATACAAAATGGATTACTTGCTCTTCAACTACTCCATCCCATCATACCTGCGCCTCCGATGAGGGTGGTGGTAGGGGGGCCCTAGAGAACTGGGGGCCTCACCCGTTCTTAGCTACTCAAGGCACCTCCCACCTTCCCCCACATCCTCGCTGTTTGGTTAATTCCTTTCCTCTCTGCCTCTCCATTCCACCTCAAGCACGTGCATCACATGCTGACGCCCTCATTGGGACTGACCATGTGGCGAGAGGCTGCCTTGTTGATTAGCACGTGGAACGCTTGGGCCGAAGCACCCTTAGCCCATTCCAGTGCCTGCAGTTGATTGTTCACAGAAGCAGGCTGCTATTGTTTAAACGTTCAACTTTTGTGTTTCCTTTAGATGCTAAGAGAATTCACTGCAGATCTGAATCTCGGGAAGGCTGCTTATTGGGGTAGGCTCCCTTCACGGCCTGTCCCATTAACTGGGTTGTTTGCAGCCCTATCACAAGAGGGATCTCAACCTTTGATGGGCACGGGGAAGAGGACTGTCAGAATTTTGCAGAGGATGATGAGAAAAGCAATAATTTAATGTGTATTGTTTTCTTTGTTCTTCTCCCTTCCCCCAAGCTGCCCCCTTTCCCATTGATTGAGGAAGGGGGAATGTGAGCCATCGATGTCTTCTTGTGATCTAGTATTTCTCTGTGGCAAAGCCTGTTTTTATCGCTTCTCCACTCGCGCTCAGTTGGGATTTTAAATACTTTGTTTTATGTATGTATAGAAAGAGAAGGACAGATTCATAATTGTAAATCGATGAAGCTGTATTGATTTCAGTGGAACTGCACTGATTGCCACCAGCAGAAGATTTGGCCTAGATTGTGTGTGTGTGTGTGTGTGTGTGTGTGTGTGTGTGTGTGTGTGTGTCCTGATCAAATATGGTAATTAAAGACCCCATGACCCTTGTGTGTGAGAGTAGGTGTCAACTGCTCTTTGGGGCAGAGACTGTTTTATTTTCCATCTGTTTGAGGTCCCATTGTGTTAGGTGCTGTATAGTCTGGTTGCCCTCTAAGGACTACCACAATATAAATGTTCAATAGTAATAATCCTTGTGTCTTGGCCAAATTCCAGTTTGGCTGCTTAAATGTGGCCTACCGAATATGCTTCTTCACCTCCTGCCATACGGTGTAGCTGTATGCTGTTAAACAGCTGCTGCTTCTCACTCCAGAGGTGGCTGCATTTCACTGCTGGATCAAACAATTCCCAGGCATAGTTTGTGTATCAGTTTGTTTGTAAAGCACTTTGGGAGGGGATGCACTATAGAAATGGGAGATAACTATAGTTATGAAAAGATGACGCAGACTTCTGGAAAGTGTGGGGGGAAGAGAGAGAGAGTCTGTGTTTGTGTGTATGAGAACAAAACAGAAACAGGGTCACCTCTGGAAAGTTGTTGGCTGGCTGGCTTTGGACAATTCATTACTTGAAGAAGAAATAAGAAAACCTAGGATTTTAAATTCCAACCAGTCCAGATAGATGGATTTCCTTAGACAAAACAGCACTTCAGTCTTTACTCTGTTAAATTCAGCTTTGGTTCTGCATATAGAGCATCTCCTCTGTAAGTAAACGTGCTGATAGCAGAATTACTGTACAGTGTGTCTGCTGATTCTATTGTGAATACTTGATTTAGTGCAATACAGTGGCAAGGTTTTTATAAAACTCCATTGTGCTCAGACTTAGTCATTTTAAAACAAATATTTTCACTGAGTATTTTTCAGCTTGTTATTTCTCAACTTCTTTTGCCCTCTGCCTTTGAACTGTTCCTAAAATGCTGACGTCCCGTCCTTGGTTATCACACTCTGTAAGGCCAAAGTGAAATCCAACTCTGGGACACTCTCATCAAGTTTGGTAGTTGGGTTTGGATGAGCACTGGAAAAGTTCTCATGATCATCTGAAGTCTCGGAACTGCTCTGCCAGACTGGATCTGAGAGCTCATGAAAATGGCCTTTCTTAGGCTATTTTGGCACTTCTCTATCTACCTGAAACCCAGAAGCACAGAAACATAAAAATATTACAAATTTTGGATTTTGAACTTCTCAGAGGTTTGGATTGAATTTTTGCATGGAGGTTTTGGTTGCTCATTGGTCTTACGTTACCTGGCCATCTTTTGCCCATGCCTGTTGAAAACCTACCTTGCTCCCATTTCTATGACACATTGTCACGTTTTCGATAATGGATTGTAGTCATGGGTCAGACTTAGGACACCAAAAGGCTGATACCCGACGCAATTCCAACCTCCACCCACGGCACCAGAGTAGGTGGCCATTTCTTCTAAAATCATCAATAGTGACCTAGGACGAGATTGTAAAGATATTTTAGGCATTGCTGTGTTGCAATGTCAAAGTGGTTTATGAGCTTAAACCATTTTCAGAAGTGATTTAGGCCGTTAGGAGTCTAAGTCCCATTGACAGTCGATGGGATTTAGATTTGCAAGTGCCAGATCACTTTTTGACAAGGAACATCTCTGTGTTAATGGACTCCCTGTGATTGTATTTGGGGACTAGGTGGCTCAGGAGATGGGGAATGGCCTGCATTGCCTTTCATCTTTAAGTTGTCACAGTTTGATGGCTCTTTGAGCTCAGTCCCTGTCCTGGCAGACAGATATCCACATCAGCAAAACTGGGCCCCTGAATGACATTACTTAGCCAAGAGTCCAGGGCCAAATGGACCCACGAGACAGAAATATCCTACCACCCTTAGACATGGTCCCTTCAGGAAGGAGACAAAGGAAGGAGGAAGTTTATAACTCTTCTATACAATGCTGAACTGTCCATTGAAAGTCAATGGGACTTGTGCTTCCAAATAACCTAGGTGCTTTTGAAAATATCCCCCTCATTGGGTTTTTTTCACCAATCGTTCTGCATGATGTTGCTGTTGAATTCTTGGTTTTACTCTTGCCAAAATAATGCCTTTAGCATTCCCCCTGATGTGAAGTGAAATCTATATACCCTCATGGAAAATGGCCTCTTTTTATTGCAAAGATAAGTAAGTTCTCACTGGGTTGGAGAGTTCCATCGACTATAAATGCTTTGCATTTGCCAAGCCAAACCAGCAAATTCAGCCCATGACCAAGGGCCCATGAGTCCAGGCTCAGTATCAAAAGAGAACAGTGAGGACTACCCGTTCCATCAAGAGGAGACAACACACTGGTATCATGCTGAGAGGTGAAGAGGGACAGTAAGTTACATATTTCCATCCTTATGCTTTCCCCTACCACAGCTACAAGGTGTCCACCCCTTCTCATGTCCCTGCTGTCAGAGGTAAGTATGGGAAAGCCGATTTGTGTCTGTTAGATCCAAATGGAGTTATGGAGACACCATGAGGCCAGCTAGGAAAATTGCAATCCTTTTAATTTCTCATGGGATTCTGGGCACTGATTTATGAATGGTATTTAAAAATTGAGCCGTATCCACTCTCCTCCATCTTCCTAGCAGCTCTAAGCCCCTTCTCCCACGGCTTAAGACATTTTCTCGGGAATTCAGACTGCATAGAAGACTTTAAGCGACTCAAAACTTTGTCTTCTCTCGGGAACATGACTCTGAGATGGTGGCTGTTGATGGACGACATGCCCACAGAAACCCAGAGAGTGAATCAGAAACATGGGGTGTCGGCCAACTCCAGAGAGAACATGGAGATAACAGGTTCTGGGGAAGTCAGTGGTTCTGGGCTGTCCAAAGGATTCTGAATCAGGGCAGTTAGTAGCCTGCATGTGAATGCATCCAAATGGAACAAATGCTGGAGCCCTATCCTAGCAAAGTGATTTACTTGTAGCAAACCTGCTTCTGACTATACATGGAGGCACAGATTCTTTGTATGCTGAGAGGAGCTAGTCTGGTAAGGATGAGGCTGAAGGGAGGTCAGGCCAGAGAAGCATATTGGGACCCAGAGCAGAAGCACCGTTTCCAGGGGCTCTCACTCCCAAGAACACCCTGTAAGCATGGTGCCTTGTGCCAAAGTTCGCTGGCAGCAGAAGAGAAGATGCAGGAGGACAAGGAGAGCTCCAGGAACACAGCTGAGCTGAGAGGGGAAGAGTCAAGGTCCTACCCTTCCTTCTAGGCAGGGTGACTGACTGGGCACGCATGGGGAGACTCCTGGTGCAGCTGGCTGGCTTTTTGAGTGAGCCCGTTCTCCTTAATTCTGACCATGTCCAGACTCTGCTCTCTGGGCAGTGATGGTCCATTGCCCTGATATACTGCAGATTTTCAATGTAGATCTAATAGCATCATCACGTTCAAAGCTTGTGCATCAGGTGAGCTGGGACGCCGTATACTAATTATCTACCTTCATTTTTATTTAGCTCCTGTCACCATAGTATCTGAGCCTCACTCTTCTCTAGCAACATCCAGCCAGAGACCTGCATGTGCTTTGCAGGCATGAATTAAACCTCGTAACTTAAGCTCCTGCAAGATTGACATGTATCATTCCCATTCCACCTGTGGGAAGCTGAGAAGCAGCCCAGAGTCACCCAGCAAATCAGTGACAGAGCCAGGAATAGACCCAGGTCTCTTCATTCCAAATCCTCTGCAATAGGCACAAAGGCCCAGCTTTCTACTCCTTAGTTCCTTTCTTTAAGCGCCTCCGACCTACTCTTCTGAGGAGATCCACGTTTTCCAGGAACATCATGGTACTCCGCTTTCCCACCTCCTCACACCCATGGTGCCAATGCGTTTACGAATCCTAGGAAAGCAAAGGTTTTGGCTGATGAGTTTGTTGAGGTGTGTAGCAGTATAGCATCCAGCTGCTTCCCCCCTAGCTAGCGGGAGGAAAACCTGTCTTTGCAGAAAGCTCCGTAGATGTGACTTGAAGATACAACCAAAAATCGATCTTTGGAGCTAATTGGGGCCATTTTTACACAGTCACTTTTCTGTGCGCCTGGCTTGTCACCGTATGTGAGAGAATCCTATTTCTCCTGACCCGATTGGTGCATTCATTGGAATTGCATCAATTATCTCTCTCTCTCTTTCTCCCCCTCCCCCCAAAACCCCCACTTTGGAGCAGCTGCAGCAAACCATGTATCATTCCCTTGTGCTGAGGAGTCCAAGGCACTTCATGTGGTTTCAATCTTTGTCCCACAGAGTACAGTGCATTGCGCAAAAGGATATGATCTGTCCCCTTTCTCGCTGCACTAATCAGTAAACTGCCACCAAATGGCCAGCCGTTCATCCCCTTACTCTGCTGGAGAATGCAGTGCTCTGCAGAGGGCGCTTCCCATGGAACTGTCATCAATTCAGTTCAGCAGAAAACCAAAGATTTCAGGCAGCTGAGTAATAAATCTTCCCTCTCCTCTGGCCCCATCCTGCTCCCCTGGGAAACTTCAAAACTGGATCTAATTACTGGAAAGAGCAGAAGCAGCTGCTGTGATAATCTCACCCTGCTGAAAGGCCAGTGTGTAGTACGGGAATTGTGACCTTGTCTACACACACAGTCGCACCGGTGCAAACCCCTGTGTGGACACTCCTATTGTGCTTTAAGAGCGGATTATTTTAGTTTAATTTAAGCCTGTTCTCGTTTGAAGTAAACCAAGAGCATCCACTCAGACGTTTGTGTTGGTTTAGCTAAATCTATTTAGATTCACACTGTTAGTTAAACAGGTACGACTCAGTGTGTAGAGCCCAAGGATTGTCCTGGGACTCGGGAGACTTGGGTCTAATTCCCTAATTTGCCACAGCCTTCCTGTGTGACTTTGGGCAAGTGTCATCTCTCTGTGCTTCTGTTCCCCATCTCCCTCCACAGAGGGCCCACCAAATTCTTTAGAAATCAGTCATGCTTTTTTCAATGGAATGCTCCGCGTGAGTGTGATGGTAGGTGCCCAGACTGGTAGGCACAAGAGCGCTACACATTGGTCACCCATTGATCCAATTCTTCTGTTCACTGCCTATGGCTTTTGGCTGCACGGACCACGCCACGGGCTGGACCTTTGCTTTGAGACTTGCCGTTTTCCACAGTGTGGTGTGAGGAGAGAGATTTTTGCTCCACTTTAATTCTCTCTCTTGCAGGGCATGGCTCTCTCGCATTCATTCGTTCTGGGCGGGTCCTTAATCTTGAGCTGCTTCTGCTGGAGAAACAAACCTTTGCCCCAGCCTCCTCCCCACGGGGTGAGAGCAGCAAACTGAGCACTAGCAGCTATTTAAATAAAGTGAAGTTGGCGCCTAAATTTCCTTTAATGGCCCCATCTGCGCTGACGGAGTGACAGAGTAACCCCCTAGCACCGTAAGTAACTAGCCGTGCATTTGGAGAGCCAAATCCTGTCCCATTGGAATAAAGGGATTTGTGCCTAGCTGAAGGGGGAATGTGCTGTACTTTTGGCACGGTCTGGGCTGAAATCACAGCCAGAACTTTGGTAGAGTTTGGATCTGGACTGTGGCTTGAGCTCATCCCTAATGAACGGCAAATCCATGGGTCCTGAAGGCAGATTCTGTGCGAACCCTCGGTTTTGGCTGAGTGACACCAGCAGGTCCCCCGCAGTCAGCTTAGCCGAGTGCGATGTACCTTAGCTGTGTACTGGAAGGAAAATCACTTCAAACCCTGGAAAGCTAACTCTGGGTTAGTCACTGTCGGAGAGTAGAAATGAATGGAAAATCCAGGTCAGATGAAATAATTGCATGCAGCTCAGCCAGATGTGAGGAATGAACGTGCAAATCCTGCTGTAAAAAAAAAAACAAAACCAGCAGCCCTCTCACATTCTGGGGTGCAGTGCAGACTAGTGAGGGGTTGTGTCACCCCCTGCCCTGCAACCGGGGCTGTCTCACAATGCTTTGCTGCTGTTGCTCCTAACCTGGGCACCTCATAAACAGCATGGAGGTCACACCCGGAAGTGTCTGGGTATAGCCACAGCCCTGGCCCCAAAAGGCCCCAGGGCTGGTTCCTCTGTTGTCTTAGGTGAGAAGGCGCAAGCACGTGAGAGAGAGACTGGCGTGGTTTTGCCCCCACTTTTATAGTCCAGTCCCCCTTTGAAGTGGATTTGTCTGAGGCTTACCCCTGAAAGCAAAATTTATTCAAAGAAGGCAACATGGGGATGGGGATACAGGTGCCCCCATGTTCTTTCTTTTCTCCTGTGAATGCTGAAATGCAGATTTGCCTTGTCTCCCTCTTGTTGTCTCAAGGACCCTGTTTACTACTTATACATACACCTCTACCCCGATATAACGCGGTCGTGGGGAGCCAAAAATCCCTACCGCGTTATAGCTGAAACCCCGTTATATCAGGGTAGCAGCGGCAGGGCTCCAGCGGTGATTTAAAGGGCCCTGGACTCCCCGCAGCAGCCGGAGCCCCGGACCCTTTAAAGCGCCACTAGAGCCTCACTGCTACCGCGCTATACGCGAACCCATGTTATATCGGGTCGCGTTATGGGGGGTAGAGGTGTACATTGAGATTAAACCACTCCTGCCTAAGCGGGGCTACGTGGGTTTGAACATGTGTTGCCACCATCATATAGGGGAAATTTGTAACTTTAGAGATGGTGTTGCTACATCTATTTCACATTTCATGATATCATTGACCAGTGGGTTATTAGTTTTTGATTTTGTACAAAGATTATTACAATAGTGTGTAGGCTGTGAATACAGGGGTGCATTCAGTCACAAACCCTAGGATGGTACTTATTTAAAAATTGAATCCTTCCCATTGATCATAAGATGCTTCCACCTGTGAGATACCCATCAGGCATTCTGAGACACAGCTCTGGAGTCAAGGTGTTGAAATGGCAGAGGGCGAGCTCTGGGGAATGCTCAGTGCCCTCATCATCAGCAAATCCTTAAACAAGAGGAAGGTGGTGTGGGCTAGTGATAAGGGTGGCTCAGAAGCCCTGTGTTGTGATCTGTAAAATAGTGATGTTTCTGTCATGATCTTTACCAAAGGGGCTTGAGATTCCTGGATGAAAGGTGCCGTATAAGTGCAAAATGAGGGGCAAAAGATCAACTCTCAGGCCTCACACCCTTGACAAGTTTACACTGCAATATGAAGAAACTTGGGCTTTAGTCCACTGATTCACTGTGTGACTCTCTCCAACTCACTTAGGCCCAAATTGGGAACAAGTGCCATGTGGGTTTTTTTAAGCCCAACTTTAAATGCCTACGGCCTAATTTTTCAGTGCTGCGGCGCAGCCACGCACAACCCAGCGACGTCAGTTGGCATTGTGGCTGCTTGACACCGCTGAGCAGTTGCGGTTGGGCATCCAAAAATTAGGGGCCACTTTGGCCCTTCTCTCCTTCACCAACTCAGTGGCTCCAACTGTAAAGTGGGTGTGCGGGTACTTACTCCAGCTCTAGAGAGGAAAAGCTTCCTGTAAACGTGTTACGGCAGGGGCCAGGACCTCCTGTGTGTTTCTACAACATCTGACACAGCCAGGCCTGATCCTATTTGGGATCTCTTGGTACTATTGCAATACAAATTCATAAAAATGCAAATTACTGTATATATTATAAACTAAAAAAAGAGGGGGCAGCCAACTGCTGGCTTTAATGCTCTGCTTTTCTGGCATCACAGTGGCGAACGGAAAGACAGAGCCTTACTCTAAGCAATCTCACCAACTCTGTGCTCTTCATGCTTCAGACCATAAACCATATTTCCTGTACTGCCTGATGTTAAACACCCCCCCCCCCCCCGCACAGCGGTTTATTTAACGATGTGAAGGTTCTTCTGCCAGTGAAACAAAACTGAGATTCAGTGATACCAAGGTTTCCTTTCAGCGCTTCTTGGGTGACACTGATTGGCTTGTTTACCAGCTGCAGGAATAAACAGGCTTCCAGTGAAGGGGAAAAAAATACAGCTGTGTTGTCAAGTATGTCTTTGGAGGCAGTGTTAGTCGTGAAGGTTTTTTTTCCTCCTCCCAGATTTGCTTGTGTTTACCTGTTGGCTCTTGCACCCCGGGAGAATGCTGCACTTCTAACAAGGTATTGCTTCTGGAAAAACACTGGCTTATGCTATGACCGCCACTTGTGGAGGTAGCTGGTGAGGCTACTGGAGTGCTGTATGCTGGGGAATACGGCTCCCCCCGCACCATCCCCATTCCCTCCTCTGGTAGGAGGCTGAAGTCATCACCTCCTTTGCCGGAAAGCAATTTTTGGCTGCATTGGTGATGCTCCTCAGTTGGCCACGCGTGAGGCTGTTCCTGCAGGCCCAGTCCTTTCGTTCCTCAATGTTGAAGGCCTAATGGAACAAGAGGGGGATCTTACCAAGGGAAAGGGGCAACTTCTGCTCTCTTACACGGGGGTAAAGCAGGACTAACTCCACTGAAGTCCCAGATCTGCAATAGGATGCAGGATGCTAACTCCCTGTGGGTTAGGCACCCAAAGCCCTTCGAGGTTCTGGGTTTAAATCCTCTAAACCAGATGCTTTCAGTAAATAAGGCTAAATGGGGCAAGGTGCTCACCAGGCAGCTCAGGGCACCTGAACATGAAATCGGGGGCCCGAGTCCCCTCTCACAATGGGTTCACACTGCTGTAACACCTTTGACTTCAATGGTGTCATTCCCAGAGCAGAATCGAGTCTTTCCCCGCCATTTCTCCCTCCACCAGGGCTCTGTGTGGTCTAGTTACCCCACTCCTCTCTCCATACCAGAATATCCGATTCGCCGCAAGGGCTCTGTGTGCTGCCCATTGCCTCCTACGTAGCGTGTCCATACATCCCATTTTGGCCAGGACAGTCCCCCTTTTAAGCCCTGTCCTGGGTGTCCTGTCTTTTTTGGCAAAACGGGGCATTTGTCGCATATTGCTCTTGCCAACTGCTCATCAGTTGCCAAGAGCAAAAGGAAAAAGTGCACACTTTGCCAAAAAGTGGGGTGTGTCCCCAGGGTGGGAGGGCAAGGTGTCGGAGAGTCGGCCCCAGCCCTAGCCCCAGGCGGTGTGGGGTTCAGCCATGCGGTGAGGCCAGGCGGGTCAGGCCAGCCCTGCGCTGTGTCCCATTTTTTAACTTTGGGAAATATGGTCACCTTACTCCGATGCCTATTACAGGGTCTCTCCTTTTTCTTTTCCCTTTCTGCCCCCTGGCTGGCTGGTGCTTTCTCTCTTGCTTTCCCTCACCCTGAAGCAGGTTTTGTGGAGGCAGTGTGCTGGAGAGAGGAAGACAAAAAGCTGCCTTGCCTCTCTTCGCCCTTGGGCTACCTGGGCTCGTTTTGGTCTTGGCTACACTATAGAATTTTGTTGACAAAAGGTATGCTGATGTAACCCACACACCTCCTGGGTGTGGTGCTCTGTTGCCCTCTAGTGGCACCTCTAGAGGCTCATGCATTTAGCTCCAGAGGGCCCACGTTCAATCCTGCCTGGCAACAACTGGGGTCTGTTGGTGTTACAGTGACATATAGCAACAGTTTTAATTAAACCGCTGTTGCATGTCCATACTATGCGTCTTGTGTCAGCAGAGCGCATCCACACTAGGAGCTCGTGCATTCACACAGAGAGCAGGGCACTGTGTGTAGCTATCCCACCGTGCAACTGCCGCAGGGCGCTTCAGGAGGGGTTTGCAATGCTTCATGGGGCATGTACAACGTCCCAGGATGCAGGTTTTTCAATCCCATCATTCCATGGACATTCTATTAGACTGCCAACCGCTTTTCAACTGAAGGGGTTGGGAGAGGAAGAGAGTGTGTGAACTGGGACAGTGTGTGTGTGTGTGTGGGGGGGGAGTGTGTATGTGAGAGAGACAGACTGTGCGCTGGGGGAATGTGTGTGCTGGGGGGGGGGCATGCTGTCTCTAAGGTCACACAGCAGCTGGAACAAACCAATCCGGAGGCAGGAGAAGGGGGACACCCCCCATCAATCGACCCCAGCTCAGCCCAGCAGTATCTCCCCTGTGTGCCCCCTGCAGCAGTGCCTGCCCCTGTGTTCCTGGGGCGGGAGAGCAGGATTTCAAGTCTGGGCTTCCCTCCCAGTTCTCCCACAGACCAATGAGCTGCACCCGCCGCTGGTGGCAATAGCGGATTAGCCACTGGGCCAATGGGGTCCTGGCCAACTCGGAGGCCCTGGAAAAAAATCCACCGCTCGGTGCCCCGGCCACTGGGCAACGCCCCCACGGCCCCGCTCTGCTCCCCAGCAGAAGTGGTGGGACAAGGGAAGACCCCTGCTCCCACCCCACCCCTGGAAGAAGCCTGGCAGAAGCTGTGGGTTGGGGGAGAAGACCAAATGCCGACACCCCCCCGACCCTTACAGAAGCCATGGGGCAACAGGAGAAGCCCCCAGCACCCCGACTCCATCCCCAGCAGATGCACTGGGTGGGCAGGAGATGCCCCAGCACCCCAACCCCAGTCCCCACAGAAGCCCTTGCTGGGGCCCTGCGCCTGGAGGAGCTCTCACTCCCTGGCTCGGCCCTGGCAGGGCGCAGGGACAGGGCATCTCCAATCTTGGGGCTGGGGAGGCCACAGTGGGGGGTGGGGGTGGGGGTGGGGGGGGCGAACACCTTTGACCCGCCCCTGCCCCTTCTCCGAGGCCTCGCCCCCACCCCACCCCCCCGCTCACTCCATCCTCACTTCCCCCACCCTCACTCCACCCTCATGTTCAGCAGGCTAGGGCAGGGGGTGAGTGTCCAGGTGTGTGTGTATGGGCGGGCGTGAGGGGTTCGGAGTGTGGGAGGGGGCTCTGAGCTGGGGCAGTGGATTGGGGTGCAGGAGGGGGTGAGGGCTCCAGCAGGGATACAGGCTCTGGGGGGGCGGGCGTGGGGCTGAGTGGTTTGGGGTGCAGGAAGAAGCTCCAGGCTGGGGCCGAGGAGTTTGGAGTGCAGAAGGGGGTTGAGGCAGGAGGTTGGGGGTGCAGGCTCTGGGAGAGAATTTGGGTGCAGGAAGGGGTTCCGAGCTGGGGCAGGGGATTGGGGGCACGGGAGAGGGGTGCAGGGAGCTATGGGCTCTGGGTTAGGGGTTAGGGGCTCGGGGTGGGAACAGCAATGACAGGGTCAGAGTGCGGGAGAGGGCTCTGGGCTGAGGCAGGGGGCTGGGTGCTGGGGGAGGACTCCAGCTACGGGTTCAGGCTCTGGGGTGGGGCGAGGGAGGCATTTGGGGTGAAGGAGGGGGCCGCCAGGTTCCCTGCAGCTCCTAGGCGGGTGGCCAGGAAGGCTCTGTGTGCTGCCCTCAGACCCACAGGCGCCAGTCCTGCAGCTCCCATTAGTCGTGGTTCCTGGCCAGTGGGAGCTGTGGAGCCGGCACACAGCGTGGGGGCAGTGCGCAGCGCCTCCCTGGCCACCCATGCGCCTAGGGGCTGCAAGGATCTGGTGACCGTTTCCGGGGGCCGCGCAGTGCTAGGGCAGGCAGGGAGCCTGCCTTCGCCCGGGTAGCTGCTGCACTACCGACCGGACTTTTAATGGCCGGGTCAGCGATGCCAAATGCAGCTGCCAGGGTCCCTTTTCGACCGGGCGTTCCCGTCAAAAACCAGACGCCTGGCAACCCTCGGCACTTGCCTATGTAGTTGGAATGCAGGGCAGCAGCGTTCAAAACAGCGAGCAGAGTGGTGACGGTGGGCATTGTGGGATGCTGGGTAGGCCAGTTATGGCTACATAACAAACGGCAACATCTACATTAACACATTGTTGCTTTAACTTTCCCGCAAACAGCCCTATGCCCTCTTCCTAACAAAACTGTAATGGAGAGAGGGCTTGAGACTGCACCCCACAGCTGATAAGAAGCTCTCAGCAGGGAGACGAAAGAGCAATTTTTCAAGTGCCATGGGGTTCAGCCCATGGGTGCCTGGCCCAATCCCTGCAACTCGGGAATTGCTTCGAAACGGGGCTCAAAGGCTATCACTTTACATCCAGGCAGAGAAATGTGATTCAGGTTGAACGTAGAGCTTCTCTTCAGTCAGCCAACTATATGCTTAGCTTCCAGGGGTGGGGTTTTGAGGCTGAGTGACGGGTTAACTCCCATTATTACTGTTAGTAATGGCTGAAGGAAGGTTTGAATGGGTGCTCTGACTGCTGGGTTTTGGTTGGTTTACAACATGCTGGTATCATGGCAAAAACGACTCTCGAAAGTGAACTGGGCATTTGCTACGAAGATAGGGTTACCATATCTCATAAATAAAAAAAGAGGACCCTCCACGGGCCTTGGCCCCGCCCATTTCCGCACCCTAGCCCCGCCCCTTCCCCACCCTAACTCCGCTCCCTCCTCCCTCCCACTCCCAGCCAGGGGGAAAGGGCTGCCCCAGCGCTACCGGCTTCAGGGTTTGCCGGGCAGCCCCCAGCCCCTGCGCCCCCAGCCGGCGCTTCCCCAGCGCAGCTGGAGCCCGGGAGGGGAAGCGCCCAGCCAGGGGTGCAGGGTCGGGAGGCTGCCAGGCAAACCGTGAAGCCGGTAGCGCTCGGGCTTTGGGCAGCCCCTATGCCTCCGGACCCCGCACCCCCAGCCGGGCACTTCCCCGCCCGGGCTCCGGCGGCGCAAGGTCTGGAGGCACGGGGGGCTGCCTGAAGCCGGTAGCGCTCGGGCAGCCCGGCTCTTAAACAGAGCCGAAGAGTCGGGGAGGAGCAGAGCCGCCATTTTCCCAGACATGTTCGGCTTTTTGGCAATTCCCCCCGGACGGGGGTTTGACTGCCGAAAAGCCGGACATGTCCGGGAAAAAGAGGACGTATGGTAACCCTATACTAAGAGACAAGTGCCTTTCACATTCCTTCATTGGAAAAAGCTCATTCTATCCCTGCCCGAGGCAATCCGTGTTTTTCACTGTTCTTACAAGAAAGGCTTAAAAATTGAGAGAAAAGTGGACTGTCCCCCTTCCGCCTTTTAAAATTGGATACTAGATTCATCTAAATGCAGGCTCACATGGCTTTTCATGGAGTTACTCCTAGTTCTGGGACCCTGAAGTCCCAGTGCTCTAGGCAAAGAATTTCCACTTAAGCCAAGAGGATTTTTATGCCTGGAACAGTTGCAGGTCTGCGTTTTTGGGGCTTGTTTCCCCACTGCACTAAGCTTTGTATTATAATATCGTTGCAAAAAACGCTACCACCGCAGAATGGTAGAAAATCCACTTTGCACAGATCTGAAAGACAACACAAAGAGCAAGATACAGAGAATCAGGACCTCTGGCAGTGATAAATCCCAGAAATGAGTTAAGAATTTAGCACCGAGATCAGGTCTGTAGCACAAAGGGACTTGCTTGTATTTTCCCCACATTGAGGCCCATTTTCAAATTTGGTCACATGCACATCAGTCAACTTACCTGCTGCCTTAGCACTAAAGCTTAAGTCTTGTTATAGAGGCTCTTTTGAAATAAGGTCTGATTATATATATATAAAGAGAGAGAGAGAGAGAGAGAACAGGTTTAGAGGACAAATAAATGTCCCTTTAATATGCACTTTAAAAAGCCCCTTGTACAGAAACCATTTTCTCCTGTTTTCAGCGGTTCTCAAACTTCATTGCACCGCAACCCCCTTCTGACAATAAAAATGACTAAATGACCCCATGCGGGGGCGTGGAGGAGCAGGGCCAGAACCGGAGCCCTGCTGCCCTGGCGACTCCGTTAAAATGGGGTCACAACCCACTTTGGGGTCCTGCTCAACAGTTTGAGAACCGCTATGTTATATCATATCTCTGGAGGATAGAAAAGAACCACTTTTAAGTCCTAACTCTGTTCCTTCCAATACAGCAACAGAATTATTTTGCTGCTTGGCCAAACAGCAAGAGTTTCAGTACAGCCGGACCTTAGCAAGCAGCCCCTCTACCAGTGCCATTTAGGTCCCAGGCATACTGGCCTCAGCCACCGAAACACATCTGGGATTGCCAAACCCTCCTGCACAAAAACACGCCAGCCAAAAGGTATAACGTTTGCTTGACAGTCATGCCCATTTTACATAAATAGGACACAGCTGGGACTGATTACATGTTCCAGCCCAAGGACACTGTCAATATTTACAATCAGAAAAAGCTGGTCATTAAGAAATATTGTTAAATAAAAAAAATTAAAGCAATAATTCACTCTTCTAAATTCTAAGAGCGACCATGTGTCATTTACTGGGGATCATAAATCAGGAGCGTTACTGGCCCACAGTCACTAGGGGTAAACTTCAACCCCATGCAGAGAGCCAGCACCAAATAAGTTCTCAACATGGGTGCAGTAGGCTTGTGCTGGCCCTTTGCACCAGCCTGAATTTCCCCAGGTGACTATCTGTAGGGAAAACTGCTGTAGGGTCGGATGATGGGAGCAACCACCTATTTAGTGCTCCTCTTAAAATAGGGAAAGATTTCTCATTAGGATCCCACCTGTAGGTTCTTTTTTGCCCTGCTGGACTGTGCTAACACACTAGGAAGAAGCTAGCAAAGACAACTTGGGAGTCCTTAGACAGTCTGCACGGGAAGTTTGCCCGGCTGCTGCCCATGCTGTACTTGTTCTCTGGTGAGAGGACTTTGTTCTGTAGGGGCTCTCAAGCCAGCATCACAGTCACTTCTTAAAAATAATTGGTTATAGGCTTCAGCTCTGCAAACTCCTAGACTTCATGGCGCCCCCTTCCCCACACATCTGTAATTGCTCAGGATAATTTGAATGCAAATAACCCGTCTTCCTGTCTACGCTGCTGCAATTACCACAGGTCCGCTCGTGGTTGAAACTGAATTGTGCTGACTTCACGCAGATGGTTAGATAACGCATAAAGGGCTGTGATTAGAGGGCAATGTGACGTGAATGCTGAAATGCAACCATCCAGGAAGCTAACGTACCATTCAACCTGCGCTGTAGCACTTGCAGTTGTGAACGAACAAGGGGTCACCGGAGCTATGTTTTCAGACAGAACATGGCCTCAGGCAGTACCGCAGAACTGAACAGCCCAGGATTTTAGGGGTGTTCACAAACTAAACTGGGATCTGAATTTTGCAAATATCTTTCTTTATAATGGTCTGTCATAGGAAGATCCAGGCAGCACTAAGGCTGGGATGTGCAACAGGGCCTAACAGAGTTAGGCACCCAAATCTGTTCATATTCAATGGAGCTGGTTGCCTAATTGTCAGTCTAAAACTTTAGGGTGCCCAAAATCCAGATCAGAAGTTTAGGGTTTGATTCAATCTTTAAGCCACTGAAACTCAGTTTGCAATCTCTCCAGCTGCTGCATCCGTTAACTGTCTCGCAGACAAAGCACCTAGGCACTTCTGAAAATCCCCTTGGGTGCCTACCTGCATATTTGGGTGCCAACGTTTCTTTAAAAATCTGGCCCCACATAATTTGCCTAAGGTCACAGAGGAGGGCTGTAGCAGAGTAAGAAACTGAACTGTGGTTTTTAGACTCCCAAGCTAGTGCCCTCAACCCCTGTTCCACACTTCCTCTCTTAGGGCTGGGGAACACGACCAACCAAAGACTTCTATAGAAATCAACAACCATCAACAGTGTGACCTAGTGGACGCTTTTAGAATAGGTTGGACAAACACCTGCCACGGATGGTCTAGGTTTACTTAGTCCTGCCTCAGCATGGGGGGCTGGACTAGAGGGCCTCTAAAGGTCCCACCCTGTCCTACATTTCTATGCTATATGGTATTTTTTTAAAGAGGTGGCTGGATTATGTATCCTAGCTGAAATGTGGCCCAAGCTGTGAAGGGTCCATACTGTGCAGTACTAGGTGCTAGTGCTCTAACAGTTCCTTAGTCCGGTGCCAATAAACAGTGATTAGCAGCAACAAAATAATGGCAATAATCCGCCCCAAACTATGAAATGGTTTAAATTTTATTTGTGTGTTTTGATACACCATAAAAACTACTGAACAGATGTTCCTTAAACTGTCAAACAAAGAATAATCCACCTTGTCAGTTAGAGATGTTTGTTTAGGCAGGCCCTGCCCTGGATGATTTTTCAGTGAGTTGCAATCCAATGGGGAACATGCTCTTTGAGACCCTGAATACAGAAATTATGGAGAGAGAATTTTAAGGTCCTTATTGATTCTCCCCCGCCGGGGATGTGGTGGGGAGGGAGGGGGCAAGAAAATATTACTTGGGCTCTAACTGCTGATCAGAGACATTGCAACATCCTCATCTAGGATCTGATCCAAAGACTAACTGAAGACAATGGAAAGACTCCCACTGACTTCAATGGGGTGTGCATTAGTCTCCTACTTACCAGGTGGTTACAGTCATACATTTTTAAGCCAATCAAAATGCAGATTTCCCAAGATATGACCTGTGTTCCTTAACCCCTGGTTTTCTAGATGCACACACGGACAGAGTATACGGTTTTAAGATGGCTAGGTCGCTTTCAAAGCTGGATAAGTCCAGACAGGTTCTGCTTCTTTTGATCTGAATTCGACAGCTGTAAGGCACTGAAGTGGTCAATAGGGGTGGGCAAGGATAGCAGACCCGTTCAGTTTAAAGACTTAGTCTGAGATGTAGTCTCTAACGATCTTGTTGGACCATGTTAAAGCACCATACTGAAAGACTTGCTTGGTGGAGCAGCAATGGGCCAATGCTGCAGCAGATGTCCTGTTAGTTTCCCAGTTTCATCTCAGTCCCATTGACGAGCCAAACCAAGCGGAAGCAAAGTGCCAGGAATCCCGTGCCTAGGAGGTCGCCCAGGGCAGTGAGGTAGGGGATGGAGAAGTTGTCTGGATCCAAGGCCTTCCTCCACACCAGTCGCACAATTAGATCAGCCATGTAGAGCAGGATTCCCACCTGCCCAGAGAGAAGACAGACCCAGCTGTCAGTGAGTGACAGGCATGCAGCAGGGATACGGTACCTATTGCTAGAATACAGTCATTGTGATGGAGGGATGGAGTTCCTGCCGCCAATTAAGACAATGGGAGATGTAACTGTGAGCAGGATTGGGCCTAAAAAAATGTAGGGAAAAACAATCAGCCAACCCATAGAAGGTAACTTCTGTAGGCAGAGGTTTTATGCTTCTCTTTTACATTAGCGATTCAGGTCTTGTCTGCCTCGTTTTTCTTGGCAGTCTCCCTGGTCAACTGGAGAACTAGTAGGTTTTTATCACATCAAAGATACCAAGCAAGTGAACCCTGAGTCATTGAAAAGAGAAGTGATTTTTTAAATCTAGACTACTTAAAAATCTGTGTGATTTTTTTCTGTTTTTCATTCACATTTAACTCAAGATCCCGATAACCAGCTGGAGGAAAAGCTTTTGTTAAAGATTAAAGACTGCCTTTTTAATTCAATTAAATATTGAGAGAGTTCTCCCACTCCGTATCTCTCAGTCCTCCAAGGGACATCTCAGTACATCATGGACCACAAGACTGTGCATTTCTAAAGGGAATAAACCAAGCAGAAAAAATACCAAGCGCAAATTCCCTCCCCGCATCATTTCATAGATCATAATGCAACCAAAACGAGCACAAGCCTAGTGTTTTCTTCTCTACTGGGTCCCCTAGAAATCAGCTGTGATGTTGCTGAGGTTGTGTTACGGGTGCTGTAATTTATTGCATGTATTTTCATATTTGGCTCTGACTGTGGGAGTGGTTTTGCCATGGTGCATATGTAGAACTTTTTTTTTTTTTTTTTAATTAAAACAACTTCAACTGTGGTGCCAGGGTTGTGGGTCATATAAACACAGGCTGAGGATGGCAAGGCCAAGCCAACTGTTCACACGGGCACAGAATTCACACACAGCTGCAAGCCTGATTGTAAAGGGAAGCAAAAAGAGGAACAAAATATTTTACCCTGCAAGGTAATGAACTTGTAGAATGGTTCATTTAAAAGGCAGAACCGATCGAACTGGTGGTCTGAGGTTTATGTGTGGCTGTTATTTTTGAATGTGGGACCTCTCGCTATCTCAGGCCTCTTGGTGCTGGGTTTTCTCCTTACTGAATGTAGCTCTGACCCACAAAGTCCAGTTCCCCCACCCCACAGATTTCCACTTCGGCATGTGAAATCAGCCTTGCAGAATTATCATGGATATTTAACCAGCCTAGCACAAAATCTGCTCGCTCCCCTTTGGCTGTGATGACCAGCAATAATGGGGGTGAGGGGGAGCAAACAAACTAGAGACCACTAAATATATTCTATTGCTGCTGCAGTGGGACAAAGAGAACTACATGAGCTACGATGTAGCCAACATCTGGCACAGGGATGCTCCTGCCACTAATAATTCCTGGGATTATGGAGACTGGGAGAGGGTGTCAGTGGGAAGTGACCAGAACTAAGGGACAGCGATTGGGCTTTTCATTGCCGGCTGATAAATTCACCCTCAGCTTAGCCGGGCTCTTTTTATTACCTGCAGCAAAGCAGCAGTCAGATAAAACATCACAAAAGTGAAGGTGATGGCTGTGTGCCCGCCCTGCAGGAGGCGAATGGTATACAGGAACACCAGGTGTCCGGGGATAACAAGCAGGAACAGGACGCGGGCTGACTTGGAATTCACCCCTGCAGAGAACACATGGATTCAAATGAATCAGAGCGGGTCATTGCTTGAGGGGGAAAGCAGCATAAAGTTGTACATCTTTCAATGACCACAGACATATTTGTGGATGTTAAATACCACTGCCAGGGGAGTAGGAGAGAGACATGGACTGCTGACAACTCCTTTCTGAATGATACTCAGTTCCTTAATATAACATTAGGGATTATGAGTAACTATCTACTTGTTTTATCCATCCCTCTGGATCCCACTCATATCACCATATGAAGTATTTCTGGTACTGCCCCCAGCAGCTTTTTCTGGCATTAACCTTATAATAAAACCATGTTCTACGTACATATTCAGCTCCATGATTCTCTCCTGATCTCTTGCTTCGCTTCCCACAGCTGTTCCATTCAGCTGTCCTACACAGCTCCGGTCCCCACTCAGCTCCTGCTATGAATCACTTTGATCCACTTTCCTAGCTCTGACTTTGCCCTATCATCAGCGCACAAACTTCCAGCGGAAAAGCAACATGAGCCAGTCCTCTAAAAGTAACAGACCAGATTCGGAGTTTACTTGTGCCAGTGCATCTCCATTGCCCTGATTTTCCCAGCATCAGCGAGATCAGAATCGGCCCCACTATGTGCTACAGTCTGCTACTAATTCATGCACTGGGGTATCTAGGACAGCCCCAGTTACAATGGGCGACTCTCCAGGAGAGTGAATTTGAAGTTTCTTTTCAAATTATTTGTTGCCAGTGACAGGTACTCCGGAGGCCAATGTTCCCTGTCCACTCACAGAGCAAGTACTGCACGGGCAGTAGGAACAAGCTTCCCTCAACCTGCCCCTTGCCAAGGTACCTCAACCCTGCCCTGGAGGTTCCACTCTACGGAAGGAAGAGGCGCTCACTTGCCACAACCCATTCGGTCCTTAGCCAACCAGGGTGACGGGTTTTGCAATGTGCACACCTGGAGTTCATTGTCTACCTGACGTGAAGAACGTAGTGCATGGATTAGGCCAGTTCTGCCTCATCTTGTAGGGCAGGACTCCAGGCGTGCTCCAGAAGTGCAGGAAAGTGGAGATGCGGCTGGCTTGGATGGCTACCAGATTCCCACCAACACCTGCAAGCGCAAAATGCAACAATCCCATAAGCCTCTCTCCTAGTGGCAGCAAGAAGCACACACGATGCATTGGTCTCTAGGGACTTAGCAGAAGGTTGGCCAACCTGCATCTGCTCAGATGCGCAGTGGGAGTGGTGGTTAAGGAAAGATCAACCCAAACCCATGTGTCATTGTGGTGCTGTTTTATTCACATGCTAGGAACACACAAAAATCACAGCAAGAAGAAAGTTCAGATGAATGTCTCTTTTTGGTGGTTTTATATAAAACATCTCCCCCGGACCTTCTGCTTGCTATGACAAGTCAAACGTTGCATGATCTCCAGCGATGATGTAAGTCCAGCCGGCATGAACTGATCTCTGGGGAACACATGGTGCAAACAGCCGGTGCAAAGGCAGCTGCTGCTCTCAGTTCTGCTTCTCGGAGGGACTTAGCTAGAGAGACTTTATTGTTTAAATCACAAGTGAAACAGACAGTGATCATCCTGTTCATTTGGAGGCACCTGACACACTTATTAAGTGAGAAAGCATCAGATGAGAATGAATCAGCCCTAACCATGTTGGTTAATTAAAAGGCAATTAGTTCCTTCCCAATTGTTTAATTCTGGCAAACATGAAATAACAGCTACATTCTCCATTAGACCACTGACTATATTCTAGTGAGCAATCCTGCATTGCCTATGGGTCTATATGTACACGTGTGTGGTGGAGGGAATGGGATGCACTGGATAAAATAATAATGAGCTAAATCCTGCAGCCTTTACTTGTTTCTTTTCTCAGGCACCCTCTCTCTCTCTCTCTCTCTCTGAACATAAGAGCATAAGAACGGCCATTCTGAGTCAGACCAAAGGTCCATCTAGCCCAGTATCCTGTCTACCGAGAGTGGCCAATGCCAGGTTCACTCCCTCTGGGGCACCTAACAAGTAATGATCAAGTGATCTCTCTCCTGCCATCCATCTCCACCCTCTGACAAACAGAGGCTAGGGACACCATTCCTTACCCATCCTGGCTAATAGCCATTAGTGGACTTAACCTCCATGAATTTATCCAGTTCTCTGTTAAACCCGATTATAGTCCTAGCCTTCACAACCTTCTCAGGCAAGGAGTTCCACAAGGTGAAAGGTGAAGGTGAAATTTGCCAGAATTAAAACCAAGTAAAGTCTTCAGGACTTGATCCAACAATAATATGACTGAAAGGGTGATATTTGCAAACTGACTCCCCGAAAGGGAACCCTCAAACTGTTCATGGGCACCTTTGCCCATGCAAACAGGGAGTGCACAAAAACAGGGGCACGCTTAATTCTGCAGATGATTTTGGAACAATAAATTTTCGCTCTGAATTAGCAGTCTGTGTTAGCTTTTATGAACTCTGATCAATGGAATAGCTTTGATTTGATTTCCTAATATAGTTTTTTGGCTGATAGCACTGGAAAAGGTTTGTCATAAAAGGTGCGTCTACACTGCAAAGTAAGATCAGGGTTAATAGAACCTGAGTTAGCAGACCTTGGGTTTGTTAATCTAGGGCTTGAACGTCTACACTCATTTGTAACCCCAGGTTAGGAATTGCTGAACTCTGGGTCCCAGCCTGGAGCTCCAACATCTACACTGCATTATGCAGCCCCGAGTCCAACCACCCATATCCCAGGCCTTGTCTACACTATGTGGGAAAGTTGATCTAAGCTACACAATTTGAATTATGTTAGTAGCATAACTCAAGTTCACGTAGCTTAGATCTACTTACCAGGGGGTCCACACTACGCTATGTCGACGGTTACTCTTCTCGTTCCGGTGGAGTACAGGAGTCGACGGGAGAGTGATCTGCAGTCGATTTAGCGGGTCTTTACTAGACCTACTAAAATCGACCATCGTTGCATCGATCGCCACAGCGTTGATTCCCCAGTAAGTGTAGACGAGCCCCCAGACTTCCTAGCACCCTCCCAAAAGATGGCCGCTCTAGCTCTTTGTGTAGCATGGGAAAAGCTGATTGTCCACCAAACTTGACTGTCCGACGGACAAAGAAAGTTGGCCCATGGGACAGTGGAATACTTCTGGTGCACTCCCAGAGCACAAGCCCAGTGGGGCAGCATCTGCACTGCAAAGCAACAGGGTTTGAACCCTGGGTCCCAGCTTGACTCAGGCTTGGACCCGTCACCCCCGTAAGGTCATGGGACCTGGGTCAGTGCGATTTGTGTGTAGTCTGAAGAGGGGTTAGGCCTGAGCCTAAGTTGGAACCCTGGGCTAACACTGCAGGTAGACAGGTTTAGCAAGACAGCTTGCGGGTGTTAGAATCACTGCAGCTTAAAGAGCCGCTAGATGACAAAATGCTTCGCAGCTGGAACAACGCTGTAATTTCTTAATGAACGTTGGTTTCCTCTAGCATGAGCCTGACTTGCATTCAACATTATATCAGAAATCAATCAATCCAAAAGCCCGGGTTGTTTCCACAGTGGGCTAATCTTGAGCATCACAGTGTATCAGAAGCTTGGACTGATTGCATAGCTCAGAATGTCGATTTGGGATTGGAAGGAAATGGGTTTTATTGTGATATTTTTGCAGTGATTTAATGCTCATGAAGCTCAGGGTATGCCCACAGTGCAAATAAGAACCCACAGCTGCCCCCGTGTCAGCTGACTTGGCCTCGTGGGGCTCGACTAAGGGGCTGTTTAATTGCAGTGTAGATGTTCGGGCCAAGGCTGCAGCCCAAGCTCTGGGACCCTCCCACCTCACAGGGACCCAGAGCCTGGACTCCAACCTGAGCCCAAATGTCTACACTGCAATTAAACAGCCCCTTAGTCGAGCCCCAGGAGCCCAAGTCAGCTGCCATGGCCCGTCGCAGGTGTCTAATTGTGGTGTAGACAGACTTACAGCAACCCCCAGATGTAGTAGGCTGGGGTTATGCCGGCTTCCTCCCCACAGCTCTGCCACCTCAGTCACACCTGCAGTACCTCCTGCTATTCCACTCCAGAGCCTCTCCCAGTCTGAGGGCATGTCTACATTGCAATCAGAGGTATGACTGCAGCTCAGTTTGGCATACTCGCACTAGTTTTAACCTACCTAGCATGGCTCAAAATAGCAGTGATTGGCACAGACCCCAGCGCAGGCTAGGAGCGCGAGTACATGCCCAGGGTTCTGGGCTTGTACAGCCCACGCCACTGCGTCTTCACTGCTATTTTTAGCCAAACTGGCATGATTACAGCTAGTCTGGGTATGCCTACACAAGCTGCAATCACACCTCTGAATGCACTGCAGACATAGCCTGAAACTGCCAATTGTGCTGCAATGTGTGATGTGGATAAAGAAAAACCCAGACGAGACCACCATGTTCTTTGGTAACATGAACTGGCATGTGAACCCAGCCCTCTGGGGATGAAAGGACAAAAACATAACCCCCCCTCAACCTACCATTAATCACGGGTGTAAAAACCGCCATGCCTTCGAAGTTCGGGTCAGTTACAGTTTTATCCAAGATCAGCCCACCAATGCTGTTAAAAATGACACAAAATGAAAGCTTATTACCTATCATCTGTCCAGGTGCAGAATACAGAGACTGAGACAAGGACTAACTGTCCTTTCTGTTCTGTGTTAGCACAGCACCTAGCACAATGGGGTTCTGAGCCACGACTGGCGTTCCTAAATGCTACCACAATACCAATAATCATGACAGTTATACAGGTTGCATTTGACTATGCAGCAGATGTGTATGTTTTATGGAAGACATTGGTCCATCAAAGTGTCTCTAACAATGACAGGTCTTGAGACCAGAGAATTTAAAACCATGTGACTATAAATTATCACTGGAATCTCAGACAGGCAGAATTTTTTTTGGGGGGGACACTGTCCTGGACCTCGGATTAGGTTGACTGTTATCCCTGAAAGAGAAAGAAAGATCTTCACAGGGTGGAGAGTGGGAAGGGTGGTTCCTAGGTTTACCTGCTGATGCTCATTGCAACAATCACCGGCTGCCATCCAGACTTCAGGACTTCAGCAATAGACGGACTTTGCTTGGCAATAGCAACCCAAAGAGGAATCATGATAACAAACACAGCGCAGATCAGAGGCGAAAGGTATTTCACATCTGGCATGGAAAAGAAATTCAAAGTTAAATGCGATTTACATGTCTCCAACTCCATAAGATTGTAAAATCTGACAGGACACCACCATTACATTCTGACTGACTGAAAGAAAGGAAGCAGTGCTTGGGACTGAAGTCTCCATGTTTTCCCCCACAGTCCATAATTCACCTGTGAAACTCAACAGCACAGGACAGTACTGAGGCCAAGAGATTAGGAGGATTCAAATCAAGTTAGGTAGCTAAATGAATCAGGATGTCCACGCAGTTTCATTAGATTGGATAGAAATGTATATGGAATATAAACCCTTTTATTTCAGGGATAAGTCAACCACTAACTCGCTGGGGCTAAGAAGAAACTTTTCCTATCGGCAACTTATGCCATAGATAGATATGAGGGGGCATCTCACCCCTTCCTCTGAACCATCTAGCACTGGCTATTGTTGATGCCAGGGCAGTAGACTAGTTGGACAACTGCTGTTTTCTGATGCTCCATACATCAGACAGCTGAGGGGCAGGATTTTTACTTGCTGGTTTACGTTCATTTCTATTAGCCACATTTCCCTTTGGCAGCAGCATAACCTTGAAACGACCTTCAGAAGCGAATGGTACTTAAAAAATGCTGCCCTACAAGAAAACAAACATGAGACAGCACCAGAAACACCTTCAAGCAACGGGGCTTGTGCCAGGTCTTTTGATATGCTAATAATTTGTCTACAGGGCTCTCCATCTGCTCTCTGTATTAAATCCAAAGCGGGGCCTGCTGCAACAACACAGTTTTTGCAGGTATTCTGATATATAAAGTAAGCTTGATATGTGCATTTTTCCAAAGATATTGTCAGGGCCTTAGGTTAGAAATGTAAGACAGCAGCATTAACTTTCGATAAGAGTAATATCTTATCATTATGAAAGCTTTTTTACACAGGGAGGTACTTATCATAGTGCACGTCACCGATCATTGAAATGCAGCCTCTTCTGGGGTGCAAATGGCAGCTGTTTAACAGCGCACAGCACCCCCTCAAGCTAGCCAGGACAGGAAGCAAAGACGCACGATGGGACATCCAACCAAGTCAGATGCTAAATATCCCCTTGCTCTTTTGGGCATTTGGCGATTAGCTTATTTTTAAACCCCACACATACAGAATGTTCACATCTATAACATACGATCCAACGCCCACTGTAATGATTCCCTTTAGAATCTTTGTGTCAGGCCTTTGGAACCAGTTCTGTCACCCTTCCTAGGAGTAGTATCTTACTCAGCAAGCAGTCCACTGATTATTACTTGTTGAGTGAAATACTACTCAGTGCGAGGAAGGGTGGTCTAATCAGCCCCGAAGTATTTAGAACTGGAAGGAGACATGTTCATTTTAAAAGATTATAAAATGCTCTACTGGAACGAGAGCATTATACCTCAGGGGGAAAATGTAACTTTCAAAGGCATGTAACATTCTGGGCCTTCTAGGATTCATCAGTATCCTTAAGGGAATATATTTCTCTGTGATCAAGGCAGGGTCACATGCCCTGTCCCACTTCCCTCTCACCTCCATTGAAATACAGAAGACTTTGGAAAACTGGGAATTATGAAAACCCACCAATTGGGTGATGTCACACTAGTGACTGACGCAATGTAACCAATCCCCTGCCAGAGGACTGCTGAATAAAACTCCACCAGAATTTCCAGCCAGACTACTTGGCTGCAATGATAGTCTCCTAAATTCACAGCTGCTCATTACTGTATTTGTACACTATGGAATAAGGTGATAACATATACCATAATGCAGTCCCTGAGAGATATTACTGGAGATGGAGATGCTGAAGGCCAAACCCGTTTTGTGTAGGCAGATGCCACGGCATCTTGGGAAACTGCACACTGAATAAATACATTTCTGAAGTATAGGAGAACTAGAACGAAATGACTATTGGACCTCCCCCAGCCTCTCTCTCTCTCTGGGATATGGATTCAATTGTTCCCCTATTTGTAGGCATGTGGAATAAATTATTGTAATAGGAAACAGCTGTCTCACTCACCATTTCTGCTCTCAGTTTTCAGTGAAACTTTGGGTTTAGTTGTTACAAACTTTTTATTTTTTTAAAACAACCCAACCCTGAACATTTTCTCTTTCTAGGTCAGGCCCATGGTACTTTGCTTAGTAATTTTCCAACATCAATTAAAGCATAAATCACATTTATCCCCTTCTCCAAAAATGTATTGTGCATTTTCCAGGCTCATGTAGGAGAAGCAGTTCAGGTGCCAAGGTTTTTAGCCAATTTGTCGCCTCTAGGATTATGTCTACACAGCAAAGAAAAACCTGTGGCTGGCCTGGGCCAGCCGACTCATGCTTGCAAAGATTGGGCTGTGGGGCTGTTTCATTGCTGTGTAGACTCCCTCCCACCTTGCAGGGTCCTAGAGCCTGGGCAAGTCTGAGCCCCGACGTCTACACAGCAGTGAAACGGCCACGCAGCCCGAGCCCGAGTTGGCAGGCATGGATCAGCCATGGGTGTCTAGCTGCTGTGTAGACATACCCCCAGGGCACGGTTAACACAGCAGACACAGCACCGGCCTAGAGCGGTTCTCTTAGGAGAATATATTCTCTCCCCCATTCCAAGATGATGATAATGCTTTGTGCTCCCACAGGATCTGAGACATCAGCTAAGTCTCACAATAGTTTTATGAGGTGGGGAGCATTATTATTCCCATTTACACGTGGGGGTGCAAAGGCAAAGAGAGCATAAGTCACTTGGCCAGTGTTGCAATGAGTTAGTGACAGAATCCCAGTCTTCTGCTCTAACCACATTATCCACTGAATGGTCCCAAAACCCTTACAATAAACTGGACAGTCATAGGACTTACCCACAAAGCCTTTTCCATCTCTACCTCCACAGCCTACGAGACCACTTCCTCTTGTAATGCTGTGTCCAGTCTAGCTTTAACATTCCCAGGAATGTAGATACTTCCCTTCCACAACTGAACAGCTCTCCCTATCAGAAGGCTTCCCCAACAGCTGAGCCGCAAGGCCTCTGCTATGTACTTTACCTATGTATTTAAAGAGGGTGCTGCTGATTCCTGCTAGCAGAGAAAGGGTTATCAAATCTCCAAGGCTTGCTGCTATGGGAGTGGCGACGTTGTCTGGATTTATCCCCACCTTCCTCGCACCAATGATCACGCCGATCATCACCAGACCTAGGGGAGACACAGACCAGGGGTTCAGACTCAGAGGATGATGCTGTTTGTGGTGTTGGCACCACTGCTCCACACTGTGCCAAGGGCTGCCCTGGTTCCGGGATGGCCCATGGTGGCTTAAAGTTGCTTTTGCCCATACTTGGATGTTGCACCAAGTGGAGTTTGGTCGCACTCAGGAAATGGGCCCAGTGTTCTCACTGTACTGAAGAACACGGCTCTTCCACGGGCCCATACACAGCAAAGCAAACACCGCAGCTCACTGCAGATGCCACTGAATGACCCAAATGTAGATGCTTTCATCCCTGTCCGATAGTCTCTACTGGCTTGAAGTGGGACCGGGAACAAAGCACATTCATAGATATGCACACAGTAGGTACTCAAGACCAGGCAGCAGAAGCAGGGGACTAGAGTGGTGCCGTTCTCTGGGGTCACATCTAGATTCCACAGCACAAAGGCATTTTCCAGAACAGTATTCTGTATTATTCAGATTTTTTTTTTACTTGCTTTTGAAACCCCAAGTGGCATGGGGCTGCCACTGCAGGTCATAAGCCAGCTCCCTGTCCCCAGCGTAAGTATCTTGGCTGGGCATCCGTTTCCCCCAGCGACCCCTGGCTGCCAGAACAGCCGCTTGGGGATCACAGCTCTCTGGGCTGCTCTAATTTACAATGGGCCCGGAAGCTGGGCAGCTTCAGGATCAAGGGGGTATAAAAGCAGCACCTAGCCATGTACACTCCCCCATCCTGAGGTGTGCTAAGCAAAATTCAGCTGCAGTTCAGGATCTGGGGCACAGTCTCCGGCTGGTTAGCGAGGGTGGAATTTTGGCTTATTAATATAAGCTGGTGAGACCAAGACTAAACACCAAGGCCAGGTGAGCGTCAGACTGTGAGAACAAGAGAGCGCCCTGCTCCAGCAGCCCAAACCGGAACAGAGTGCAGCAAAACGCTTTGGAGAGTCACAGCAGCAACAATAGTTCATTTCACTTTACTTGAGAAAACGAGACCTTGGCAGAGATCAGACAAAACTCTTGTCCGTGGGCAAGTCACCTGACAGACACATTTACCAGCCTGACTCCAGTGTTCTGTGACTGTTTAGGGCAGTAGCGGATCTCCAGCCTCCAAAACAAGCCCAGATCAAATGTCCTTAGAGCTTCCCATGGCATTCTGTCCTCTGCCCCCACCCCAGGCACGATGCTAACCGCTGATGGCATGGTGTTGGGGACACAGGCCAGGAAAGAAGAACACTCTGGCTCAGAAACGTGTGTCTCCTCACAAAGGCCTGCGAGTGCTGAGTCTTCATGCGTGCCTGGAACATATTCCACTCTTCCAAACACCCCCCCGCCCCAGACAACAGCTCACACACACACAACAGCTCACACACACGCGCTAGCCCCTCCCCTCTAACATGCGCACACAATGCTCCCCCAAAAAGCACACACCCACCCACTATGCCTTCTCCGCATGACACAAATCACCTGGCTCCCCTTTGACGTACAAACATGACCTGTTTCCTTAAGCGCACATGTCCACACAACAGCGACTTGTCACCGTGGCTAGGAAAGACCCTAACATTAGCTGAAGGTGTGTCAGCAAAATCCTTCCTTTTTACATCCAGTCAGATCTTTGGGGAAACAGAGGTTAATAAAAGCTGTGAAGTTTTTATAAACTTCTGAGAACTTGTCTAGTGCCCCTCAGCACAAGCACCTCTGTTGTTCTTGGACTCTGGCCTGGGTACATCTGTAGTCTCTGACTTGTCCTCTTTTTCTTAGAAGACTCCATGTGTGCAGGGCTGCTGCATAGGGTTGCCAATTTTAGTTGGTCGTATTCCTGGCGGTTTCGTCACATGACATAATCTTTACTTAAAGATTAATCTTTAATTCCTGGAGTCTCCAGGACAATCCTGGAGGGTTGGTAACCCTAGATACACAACACATTGCTGCCCACTCAGTCACTAATAAGGATGTCATGCTGCCCTCTTGTGGCAGATTCCTACTCTTCCCTTTAACCAGACCCTCCTTACAATGATATCATTGTGGAACGGCCTGCCAAGAACTCAGCTCTGATTATCTTCATCTCACAGATAGAGAAGTGAAGTGATTTGTCCAAGTTCAAAAAGTGTGTCAGAGACGCAGCCAGGAATAGAACTCAAGAGTGCTGACTCCCAGCTCCAGGCTTTAAACACTCGATCATACTAATCTTCCCATGACCTTCCATGAGGAAAGGGACAGCTCTGACAGCCACTCCCCATTCCTTGTCAAAAGCATACCGTATTTCCCTAGATCGGCATGCTCCTAGAGAGAAGTGTGTGCGTGAGAGATGCTGTAAAAGAGCAGTGTGCGTAGATGTATAGTACCCTTTATACTTCAGATAACCCAGGGCATTTTGCACGGCGTGGTACCAACTTTACCACACGTCCTGGCAGCAAGGTGATTACAATACCCACTCTGCACTCACACTCAGCTCCGAGTGTTACAGGCTATCTTACTGCAAGATGGAGCACTAGAGCTTTTGGATGGCCACTTTTATGTAAAAAGCAACAGAGAGTCCTGTGGCACCTTTGAGACTAACAGAAGTACTGGGAGCATAAGCTTTCGTGGGTAAGAACCTCACTTCTTCAGATGCAAGTAATGGAAATCTCCAGAGGCAGGTATATATCAGTGTGGAGATAACGAGGTTTTATGTGTCAATCAGTGATCTGAATTACTGGTTGGATGGAACACCGGGCTTTGGACCTGCTCAACGATCTTCCCTGGGGCCTTCAAAATGATATATGGATTGGCCAACAGGGAGAGACAGGTAGGGGCTCCTCTGAAGGATGATGCTTTTAACGTAGAGCACCCCTTGGTGCTGCCCTGCAGCGGGAGTGAGCCCCAGCCCTAACTGGTCTGAAGAGAATCCCAGTGGGGGAAGAGTGTCTGAACTTTCAAAGCACTGGAAACACAATGAATTTCTTTTCTTTCTTTAAAACAAATGTGTGTGTGAGTTTATAGTGGATGGATGGTGCCAGATGTTTGAGGACTGGCACTGGGGGCAGAGCAAATGAATGGCCCACCTTTTGGGTGCAGCACAGGCCACAGAACCCAGAAATCAACAGATCATGGGGGACAAAAATGAACAAACAGGGACGGGGGTGCAGGACACAGGCACAAAACAAGGGATTTAAAGGGACATGGAGAGGAGGAGCACAGACAACATCCACCGCTCCAAGAAGGCATTCAAGGAGTCAGTAGACACCACCCTTGAGAATTCTGCGCAGATGTGTGCATGAATGAGGAACCCAAAAAAGGCCCCAAAGTCGCATCCAACGTCCTTCTCTTGGACTGACGGATGGCACCGCCTTGGCCAGTGCCAGGAGGAGGCTGATGAGGAGGTTTTTGGACTTTCCCTGGAGACTGAAGTCTTCTCTCCACAGCACAGGTACAGCGTGGATGAAGCAGGGCAAGCTCCCCCCATCACACCAGCATGCCTCGTCCCCTAACTAGCGGTGCTAGGAGAGCGCTCTCTCTACAGTGCATTCAGTCCTTGGCCACCCTAGGTGTCAGTTTGTGGTGGTGATTTCAATAATCCAGTAATGTTTTGGGGATGTGGCTACCTGTTCACTGGAAGTTCCACCAAGACCCCAAAATCGTTTCACATCAGCTACTGAACATTGTCCCAGATGGGAAAGGAGCAAACAGTTCATGGAGAGCAGGTGTGCATGGAAAGGGCGGTTTCTCACTGGCTCAAGTTACCGGGTGTGGTGGGGTTAACGAGACTCACCTAGGGACAGTGCAGCTATGAATGCTGTTGTCACGCTGCTCGCACAGAGCACTGCGGCCTGATTCAGCTCCACGTGCCCCTTTGAGATCGCTCCCAGGATGACAGCAGCTATGGCAGCCAGCAGCCCCACTACAGTGGCCTGTACCTGTTGGGCAAAAATCAGCTGGTAGGCAGTGTTCCCTGTGGGGTCAGTGACCCTGAACACATACACAGGAGACTGTGATCCCCTTCATCGCCACCAGCATGGCACTAATAAGACATGGGGATAATTCTACCCCACATTCAGGAAACTGCACCCCTGAAAGCCAAACTCCAGCTGATTTCCTCTAAGAGAAAATCCCAATTCCATCAGAACACTCTCTATAGAACATAATGAGCTGGCTAGAGTGTATGTGTTCCATTGCCCGCTACAGGATCCACGGTGTGTCATATGCCTTATATTGTTAATGGAGATTCTCCTTTAGATTAAGTAAAAAGGGCCTGTGCTTCTGAAGCAGGAGGCTCTGAGTTCTGTCCTTGCTGTTGCAATGAAGTTTTGGGTAGGCAGCATAATTATGAAGGGATAGGTGACCCCAGATTTGTTATGCTATTTAGGGGGCCTCCTGTAAAGGCTCCATGGGATGCAGGTTCAGAAATCCCAACCAAGTATTTAAAACCCTTACAGAGGCCTGCAAAGTCCAGATGTCAATACAACAGAAGGCATTTACCCATCAGCTGTGGAATCCCCATCTGCAGAAGTGCCACTGATCGCTGTGAGAGGAGACGAGGAAGGGTTGCAGAGGCATAGTGTAGTACAAATGCCACCAGCACAGAAGCACATCCCCTGATCCACCACATACAACCTCTAGGTTAACTGCTGGATTTTAACACATCACTCCTAGAATCAATAGGTTTTTCATAGAGACGGATTCTGTGCCACTAACAATAAATTTCTGACACAGCTGGCAGGAGACGTGAGCTCCACACTCCACCCCAGTACGAATTCCCGAGACTGAACAGCCTGAGAGGGCAGTTTAGCAAAAGAAAGGAGCCTTTTCCAGCTCCAGATGGAGCTGCTTACCTGAATCAGGGCTAAATTGCAGGTGGCCATTTTCCACTGTTCCTGGGTATCATCCATCTGTCCAGTGTTAGCCTGGAAATCAAGAGAGAAAGTGAAAGGCCTGCTGCTCCTGTGGCACTGGCAGCAAGAGGGTTTCACTTGGACCCTCTAGGAGAGAGCAAGCTAAAGTCAGCATGATGACAGATGCTAGCCAGTGTCCCCAATCTTCCTCACTTCCCCCTTTCTCATTAATGAGAATCCCCCTGCCCTAGCCTCTGAAGGGCAGCAGAGTTCAGCTCTTGTCTCTTGCAGGGGGGGTAGGATTTCAGCAGACACGCTGGGCCAGACTTTCAGAGGCAGGTACCTGAGCTGCGTGCACCGTGTCTGCATGAGCCGATCCCACGCGTGTGCGCCCACCTAGTGCCAACATCCCCGTGCGAGCTCTGCAGGCGCTACAGACGAGTGTGCGAATTCCAGGCTCGCAGCTCAGGCGCCTGCCTTTAAAACGCTGATGTACAGCGTCAGGCGCTCAGGGCTGCCAAGGGACAGGAATACGCTCAGAAAAGCCACATGGTTTAGCCACTTCTTCCAGATACGGGAGGCTGACTGTGGCCTTTGACAGAGCCCATAACCATCTGGGACCATCTCTACTGGTGCTGCTGATGGAAACCACTGGGGTGATTGTGCTGTGCAAACTGAAGAGAAATGACACAATAAAAACAACAACCCACAGCCTTCTTCCCACAAGGGAAAAAAAACACCCTTCGGAATAAGACTCGTGGCAGGAACAGGCTATAGATGCCAAATAGTCTCTTCCATTGTCAGGCTACTCAGATTCCAGTCCAACCCACGTCAGACTCAGCAGAGAAAACCTGTCACCTCACGCACGGAGCACAGCTGGGCCATTTGTTACTATTTATTCCTTACAAACCGTTTTGTGGCCTGGCCTGTCTCAGGGGCAGACCTGCAATAGGGTCATACCCCAAAGCAACAAAAGGACTCCTAAAGGACAGGTCACGCTGCTGCCAGAGGGGCTAGATCATGCCATGAGTTGCAGAAGCTACTGAAGGTCCCAAGAAGTCTTGGGGGGACTTAGGAACATCCACACGCTGGTCTGCTGGGACAGCTCACTGCCAGGGATGGGAAGAAAAGTTTCGGTATCCATAACAGTCAGCGGCCATAGTGAGGGACATCTCAGTAGTGCAGCTCACCACTGTAGACACTTTGCGTACAGCCAATATTCTCTTTTGTCTCTCTCAATTTTTGCAACACCCTCCAACGCTGGCAACTGGACACATATGGATGAATCATCCTTTAAGAGCCAACCAGCTGCAGAATCAGGGCATGAACCTTATTTAACACTCCCCCCTGCCTGAAACACCTTGTTTCAGCTTAGCAGGGAAGGGGTCTCTGTTTCACACACACATACACAGAGAAGAGGATGGGGTCTTTGTTTCACTCTCTTTCTTGGTCACGCGCGCGCAAGTAGGACCTATTGGTCAAAGGATTCCTTCCTGCTCAACCCCACCTCCCCTTACCCCCCAAGCTTCACACTTACAGCAGTAGAGAGTCTGGATGCCAGGGTCATTTCAAGGTTACCCTTCAAGCCAACCAGGGCAGGAACCAGGATAAAAACTTCTGTAATTGTCCGAAACACATCCCAGTGCTAAGAAGGAAGGCAACATGAAGAACGTCAACCTCATCTAATACCATTCTGCCTACTCCTTGTTTTGACTGGATATGGGTTCCCTTCCCACCCCTCACTTCCTGTCCTAAAACATAGGGCATGCACGGTGAACAACTGTCATGCTCCAACCCCAGAGGCAGCTGTAATGTGATGGTGGGTGAAACAATTTTTGAGTTTACAAAGTGTTCTCTGATCTCTTGGGCAGATAGTCATTAATAATACCTCATATTTATGTAGTACCTATTATCATTCAGAGTCACAACAGTCAAAACAAAGATTTTGAACAGGATATAAAAAATACTTGTGCCTTAGGGCTTAAGACAATCTCTATCTATTAGGAATTAGGATGAGACCTTCCTGGAAGCATCTTCCCACTTTGGGTTTCTGGATACTGAACAGGATGGACTGCAGGTCTAATCCAGTATGGCAATCCCCATATTCCGATGATTGCCTTAGAGTTGAGTTACATGAAGCTGATGTTTCAAACTGTGATGTTTTATACGATCTGAAATCTCAAGTACAGTAGAATCTCTGAGTTACGAACACCAGAGTTTCGAACTGACCAGTCAACCACACACTGCATTTGTAACCAGAAGTATGCAATCAGGCAGTAGCAGAGACCAAAAGAAAGAAAGAAAGAAAAAGAAGCAGATACAGTACTCTGTTAAACGTAAAGTACTAAAAAAAATAAAAGAGAAAGCAGTATTTTTCTTCTGCATAGTAAAGTTTCAAAGCTGAACTAAGTCAATATGCAGTTGTAAACTTTAAAAAGAACAACCAGAACGTTTTGTTTTGTTCAGAGTTCCGAACAACCTCCATTCCCGAGGTGTTCATAACTCTGAGATTCTACTATGGCTTCAATGACTACTGCAGAAATACTGTGAGACTTATTTGAATATACTGCATGGTACCTTCAAAGATAATGTCTGGCCATGCACTGAACTACTGTATGTTCAGGAGGTTAACAGAGTCATGCTGTACCTAGAGGAGATCCTATCAGAGAGAAATGACACACCAGAAAGACTTATCAGAAGTTTCTGAAGTCTGCAGAGCTATTCTGAAACTGATCCAAGATCTGCAGCAAGACCCCTTGTCAATTATTGTGGGAAATCTGATTCTGGGATAAACTGTGAGGTGGACTATCAAAGTTCCTCCTAACGTCGCTTCCAATTGCATTGTTGCCCAATACAGCCAGTTAGGAATACAAGGATCAAATTCAGTTCTGGTGTAAGTGGATGTATCTCCCACTGACACCATCGTACAGAGGTCAGTGGCCTGGCATCTCAGCAGACATTAATCCAGCTGAAGACCCTGGGAGCTGCAGGCGTTCAGCACCTTTGAAAATCAGGCCACAAATAGACCTAATTTAATAAACACCCACAAGTGAGGAAGTGGTGGGCAAAACATCGCTTCTGATTCTTCTGCAGTGACGACCTGGAAAAATAAGCTACAGGATGTTAAGAGCTAACGTGAGAGGGGAAGGCATACTAGTCATACTACCTGAAAGTCTTTAACTTTTATTTGATTTTGTCAACACCTAACTCAGTTGAAAAACATTTGGGGGGGGAAAAAAAAGAGATCTTTGTTAAAGATTCAAACACCCCTCCACCTCTTTAATTAAGGGCTAAGCAAGCTTCTCTCTAGTACACATTTGATCCTTCCAGTGAGTCTTCCAGAAAAAACAGGAAAGACCAGACTTGATCTTCTTACTGTAAAAAAATAGGCATAACTTTACCTCCCGCCACCCCACCTCCCCCAAACTTGCAGGTTTTATACATAAAAAGGAAGCCAAAAAAGGACAGAACACAAGAGTTTAATTTCTTTTGCAGGCCAACTTTAAGGAGCATGGTTTTGTCATACCAATATGTTCTTGAGTTTCTATTGTATTCTTCAGATTCCTGTATGGATCTTGCAGGCTTCAAACCACAGTAGGCTAAGTTAATGGAGTGCCTTGTATGACTGGCAATGCTTCGCTTTACATATTGTATCTTTTATATGAATTACTTTGTGGGTCCATGGACAATTAATTACAAATGAAAAAAAGTAAAAAAGAAAAACAATATTCAGGTCACTTCGTTTTTCCCCCATTAGAGAGTCTCATTGGTAACATGCCAGGAATCCAAGGGCAGTATTAATTATTATTATTTGTACTGCAGTAGTGCCTACACTAATGTCGCAAAACTAGGAAGCGAAACTCATGAGAAACCCAAAATAAAACTGACCTCCCTCTTTCACTGTCCAAACTAATCCAAGCAGAAAAAGTTAAACATAATACATTGCGTAAAGCAAATAATTTTATAAAAATCCCTGTCAGTGCTAACAATCTCATGTGCTACTAGCAACAAAAGATGAAGAATACTTCATGCATATGGCCATAATCTGGACAGCATCTCACTGAAGATGAAAGAGAAGCTTTATTCCTGAATTTTCATGCTTGAAATGTAATCCTCCTGGATCAAACTTGATTCCTCACATTAATGGAACATAGTGGGCCAGATACCGACCCATGGTCTGCAAGGTTTGTGCTTCTCTAGCAGTGCAAAGCCGTCTGCAAGCCGGTTCAACAAGTTGGCTGCGAATTCCTGTGGGATAGGTGGAGGTGTCTAGCCAGAGCAGTTCTAAGCCATACTCCACCCGCAGTGCAGGGAGCACATCATGGGCATGACTAGAGCACTAAGCCATTCTAGTTATCCCCAGAGGAAGGAACAGACTCTGGGGGGCTGCTACCAGTCAGGGCATCTTAGAGCAGCCTTGCAGCTACTCATTGGGGATCCATAAAGCCACCTTCCCAGCCCCTCTGGTTGTGTCAAGCACAGCTGAAGATTTGGGCCTCAATACAAATTCTATCTGTTTAAATTAAAGTACAAATAGATTAATTTGCATATATCTCAGATGTGGTATCATTTAACATTCAGAACCCACCACTGTGCCAACGTCAGCCCTGAAATAGGCAGGTGCACAATTCCAGGAAATGTACAATGGGGTGACAGAGTACAGAACAGGTCTCATTGACTCTACAGTCGATTTCAAATTCGAGCGGAGAACAGTTCATTTCTCCCTTGCCTACACGTTTTAATTCCTCTGTCCCCCTGCTATTACTTAGCTGGTAACCTAGTAAAGCAAATGGGATGCAGTTAAAAAAGCAGTTGCTTTTACTCTTGTTTTTTGCTGGTGTATTAGCCTCTGATTTGGGAGCTGTTCATTTGACTGTATCTGCTTTTCTATAATCTCAAAAGACCCATGGAGTGCATCTGGCCACTTCCTCTCCCAACCTGTTATCACCATGGATCAGCTGATGCTCAGAAGAAACAGTGTGGCCTCTCTCCCTGGCTAAGCTTGCAAAGTGGAATAAAGGAGTTATCTTGAAGAGCAGCCAAAAATAGAAAGCATCGCTTAGTGCAGTTCCCATCCCCATGGCTGCTATAGGAAGCCAAGTAAAACGGAACGCACTTGCAGGCACAATACAGAGGCATTTACTTTCCACCTGCCTTCCTTCTTCCCCTCGCTCATTCACAGCTTGCAAAATATTGGAAGTGACTCCATTGAAATCAGTGGCAAGACTCTCTGGCTACGTCTACACAGCAAGTGGCAGCCCGCAACAGCGAGTCTCAGAGTCCGGGTCTACAGACTTGGGTTCATGCTACGGCACTGAAAGTAACTGTGTACACAGTCAGGCACGGGCTCCGAAGCCAAGGGACGGGGTAGGCTTCAGAACCTGAACTGCAACGTGTACACAGCTGTTTTTAGCCCTGTAACACTAGACGCAGCTCTGAGACTCGCTGCCACAAGCCACCACTTGCTGTGTGAATGTACCCTGTTAAGCAACTGCTCGCGGCCCTGTGCTTTTGGGGGTTCCATGCAGATTTATAATCCACGGAGTGGAGTGGCAACTCACCTCTCAATCTTTTGGCAGTAGGAACTGAGAAGGAGGCACGTGCCTCTGCGTATCCCTTTATAGTAAGGTAGGGCCCTGAAAATTATATATAGCCAGTCCCAGCTTCCTGCACAGAGCCACTCCGCTGCTCTTTGCCAAAACAAGAGCAGTGTAAGTAAAGCCATGTACACTCACTACACACCATCCACTTCCACTATTGAGATGGTGCTTGTTCGAGAGATGTGAACACAAACCCAGGTACACTCACTACACACCATCCACTTCCACTATTGAGATGGTGCTTGTTCGAGAGATGTGAACACACACAGACAAGGGTAAATAAGGGGATGCTGGAAAGCACTTTGTTGCAGTAACTGGAAATCCTTTAAAACAGATTTCTGAGTGTCAGACCATCTCCTGCTAAAGGGCGGGGCACAGTGTCAGAGTTATGAGAGCTAGAAAGGGCCGCTGGGGTCCGTGAATCTCAATGTTACCAACTCTCACAATTTCATGGCAAGTCTTGTGATATTTTCCTTAAGACCACAGCTCTTGGGGTCACATGAATACATCAAAATCTCAGCCTGTTTAAAAAGGAAGTAAATTTCTAGTCCTCGTGGTTAATGAGAAAAGCTGGAAAACATGAATCTTGCTGGCTCAAAGACCAGAACGCAAATAAAAAGCACCCTGAACATATTATTTTTTGAATTCTCATGATTTTTAAGTCATCTCATGATGTTTTAGGGTCCAACTCATGATTTCTGAATGCTTCGGGTCAGAAATTCTGCAATCTATTGCAGAAACGGTCTCCTCTAAGCTATTTTTGATTCTTAGCAGCAATGATGCCTTAACCACCTCCTCTGGGAGTCAATTCCACTGTCCAATGGTTCCTTTTCCTATTAACTTAGAAACTTTCCCCCCATTATTTTGCTTAATGCATGGCACCATCCTGTGCAAGTTTCCAAGACCCTAATGTGTAAATAAATTAAGTATATATTAAATACAGAGTCTGGTATTTATATCACATATACAATATGTTGGAATGTGTGCGTCAAGTATGCGTCATATATTTTCTACCTAGACAGATACAAAGGTACAGCAATGTTCTCGAACATGGCCCTGCTTTCCAACAAATCCAGAGGATACAGTCTACATTAAGGGAACGTTTACACTTAAAATACTACAGCTGAGCTGCTACAACACTTCTGTACTCCCTACGCTGACAGGAGAAGCCATCCTATCGGTGTACATAATCTACCTCCTTGAGAGGTGGTAGGTAGGTCGACAGAAGAATTTTCCCTAGTGCTTACATAGGGACTTAGGTCGGCTTAAGTGCATTGCTCAGGGGTGTGGATTTTTCGCACCCCTGACCAATGTAGTTAAACCGACTTCATTTTCTAGTATAGACGAAGCCTACAATTTACCTACTTGACAAGGGCTTGGTGAGGATTAGTATTTTAATGTCTGTATCCTGCTCTGAGAGATAAGGCAGCAGATAAGTAAGTGCTAAGTATTATTATATAGCACAGGGGGAGATGGTTAAGGAGAGGAGCTCCTGTAAGACTAAAAGGTAGGTCTGTGCCTTGGAGCAGAGCACAGGCGGGTTGTTAGGCATAGTACAGCAGCAGTTAGCCATTCTTTCTTTGCTGCTCCTCACATCATATTCTCTTGAATCAATTCATTCTTTGCACCATTATTTTCCTTGGTCAAGTAACAGGGCAAGACCGCACCCCACCGCCAAAATAAAGCAATGCCCATACTTGGCTCCTGTTGGGGTACAAGTGCCAGAGAATCCTATGAATTCCAGCTTGCTTTTGAGCACCGTAGAGAACAGTGGGACACAGTCTGAAAGCAGTGGAAGTTGTGCCAACATTTTGATTTGCAAATCCACCCGCATAAGGTACCCAAACAAGATCAAATTTTGAGTTTCTATTTGTGCCACCAGGACAAAGGAAAGCTAGACGGGCCAGATTCTGATCTCAGGCACAGTAGTGTAAATCCAGCATAACTCCACTGAAGTCAAAGGGAGTGACAAATTTACACCCAAGAAAATGGGATCAGAATCTGGCCCAGAAATGTTTAGATTCTAGTCTGGTCATTTCTTATTCTGTGCCTATCCCAGAATAGCTGAGTGCCTTCAAGATTAAAGCATGATCAATGAAAATAACATCTAGTATCCAAGAACTGAAATGATAAACTTGCTTCAAAATGTGAACATGTTAACCACAGCTCTGACCTGGAACTTTCTGGGGGACAGAATGAATATCGTACAATAGATGAATATGCTGTAGCATTCGTTTGATCCCAGTACTGTGGCCTGGCGCAGTTTCATACAAGTTGCCCCAAAATGTGTGGCTAGACACAGAATGGGAGGAACTCTTCCTCTACTGTACCTAGGGTACTGTCTGTCCAGCCACCCATGCCTAAATACAAAGCCAAACACTCTGACTTAAGAAGAACCATTCCTACATATTGACACAAAGAGGATGCTCTTTGCCATCGGGTGCTGCCCAGGCTAATCATGCTTACTAGACACACAAATTACAAATGCATATGCAAGGTCACCCAGGCAAATCAGCCCCTTGTTACTAAGCTGCCTGATCACACATACGTACTTGAACAAGATCCATCAACAGGCCAGCAGCCACCATGCCCAAACCAGCCAAGAGGAATGGCACGAAGATCTGGGAGGCAATGGAGAAGGATGTCTCTGGGAGAAATCCATTAGCCGACCTGGTCAGCTTGCAGGTGAAACCTCTCAGTTTCTTCCCATGGAAGCACAGCTCCAGTTGTAGCTGGGTGACCACCATGGTCAAAGGCCGTTAACCCATATTCAAGAGGCAGAGCACGAAAAAAAGCCAGGAGCTCACACACATCGCATGCCCAGCTACTTGCTCCACAGTTTGAAGACACTGCTCCCCAACCTAGCAACGAAGCCACAGTCCTTTAGTTTCCTCTTCTCCTCCTCCCTTCCAGAGAACCACAGCAAGCTTATCTTCCCAAATCAGCTTGACTTGGTTGAGCTCAGACTGCGAGGAGCCTTATGGAAGCTCTTTCTCCATGTTACATCCAGAAGAATTTAAAAGAGAAGAAAGGACGATTGCTGAGATGTTTGTGGATAAATACTGATGATCCCACCCCTGCTCCAGCTTCCCCCAGCTCAGCGAAAACCAGAAAGACCTGCTCCTCAGGCTATGGCATAAGAGTCCCTGAGCAAAGAGTGACAGGCCATGCAGGAATCCCTCAGTGTTCTCAGAGGCACAGGTGTCCTTTCTCTTCAGGTTACATTTCTTCGCAGAACATGGCTTGCCTTTGATACAATGGTTTAATATATAAGCTGGAGCTGAAGTAGCCCCACCATGTGGGGCATTGAACTTTTCTCACCGTTCCAAGGCCAAGGGGTGGGGCAATTAATATCCAGGTTTTCATTTGGTTTCCCTCAAGGTCGCCGAGAGCAGGAGTCCACGCCTGTTACAACCCCAGCTATTACCCATCTCCCATCGGGAAAGGCAGCAAAGCTATACTGGCTGTGAGAGAACGTTTGCCTCACCTGACCCCCTTTTTGCTCCCCCCTCTCCAGTCTCATCTGTGGTGTACGAGCTCAGGAAGGAATAATCAGCTTATGTCGGCTGTATCTCTGAATGATTGACTTAAAAAAGTTCCACAGAACCAACCAATGAGCTTCAAAGACGAATACCCTTATCTGCTGTCATCACGTCAACTTTCAGCTACCTCTAAAAGACCAAGATAAAAGTCACAGCAGGAGCTTATTTAAGGTAGCTCTATAATCTTACTAGACCATGGGGAAAGAAGGGAAAAGTTTCCAATAGCTAATATATGCTCTTTCATATAGGGGAGGGATAGCTCAGTGGTTTGAGCATTGGCCTGCTAAACCCAGGGTTGTGAGCTCAATCCTTGAGGGGGCCACTTAGGGATCTGGGGCAAAAATCAGTACTTGGTCCTGCTAGTGAAGGCAGGGGGCTGGACTTGATGGCCTTTTGGGGTCCCTTCCAGTTCTATGAGATAGGTATATCTCCACTTCCTGTCCTAAAGCTTATTCCTGCATGCTGCTGAATAGCTTTTGCATTCCACCCCAGAGGTGGCTTCATCTCAGTGCTTCCTGCTTAAAGATACATGGCCAAAGTCACTGGCCTACGCCCATTGACTTCGGTGTGGTTACGCCCATTTATGCTAGTAAATTTGTATCATTCTTGTAGAGATGTGCCTAAATTGTAAAGCTCAAATCCAGATCCAAACTTATCCAAACTTGGGGGTGGGGGTGTTAATGGAACTTGGAAGGTGTTTTGTCAGGGCTCCTCTGTGACAGGATGGATTAATTTAAATCAGCAGACAGGAAGCCTTGGTTTAAATCATCAATTTTAATCATGTTTTGAATTTGTACTTTTTAGTTATTTTCCTGAAGAAAAGTTGATTCTCACTGGTTGATAACTATTAAACCATGTTGATTTGCAACTAAATATAGCCTTTACTCTAAATTCGGTGCTTCTTTCTACTAACCAGGAGGGTATACTATAGCTATATACATTATATAGCTTAACGTACAATTATTCAGATTCTTCATTTTTATAATTTTAGAAAATGGCAAATGATTAATTTCTTATTCACTATCTCGTGATTAACTTTTTTACTTGTTATTTGTGTCAAGTCCTATTTGGATGGAAATGTAAATTCAATTAAAATGCTAAAAAACTGCATTTTGCTTGCTTTAATTAAATAAATGTGCTGGAAACACAAGAAAAAAAAAAGCATACCAAAAAGTGTATCAAAACATATTTTGCATTTAAAACTAACCTGTTTATTAAACGAAGGAAGTATTATCTGTAGTTAGTGAATTGAACCGATTATTTCTGATCACTGTGTCCTTCAAGATTTTGGAACTAGTAGATCTCATCCTCTCACACCTAGTTTCTATTTGTAAATTGGAAGAGAAAATAACAAGCTTTCCTGCTTTTTCAACTCCCAATTGGCTTCTTAATTTTGAATGAACTAGTCACTGAACTGAACTAGCTGAATAAACTGAAATGAAGAAAATATTCTCTCTGCAGTCAAAAGCTGGCTTAACACATAACAACTCTGCTCTCAGGGGCTTAGCCAGTGGCTGCCACCAATTCAGTGGCTTTCTTTCTTTCAAAGTTGGCACCAAATATGTACTATTGAATGTAATTTTTTGTATTTAAATGATTTTAATAGATTATAATATTTAAATTTCAAAATTAATTTTAATTTTTTAAAATAAAGTTGTATTTAATTTAAATAATCTGATTTCAATTAAAAAAGTCTGTTTTTTTTAAATCTTCACTTTATACTCATCCTTCTCTGTAATAATTTGGATGGCATGTTAGGGTCTTGGAGTCAAAAGGTTCTATATAAGTTATTTGTAATGAAAGGGGATTTGGACGGCCTGAGGTATTGGAAATTGGATAGTGAGCCTTTCACTGATTTAAATCCAGCCAGTCAGTAGTGATAGAAATTGCTGGCTGTTTGGTGGCCAGTACAAAGAGTCTGCTTGTCTCAGTCCAGTTCCTAGCATTCAAAATCAACATTGAAAAACCCTCATTACTATATTTGGCACTAGCTGGCCTCTGAACAGGCATTCTCAGCAGGGAGATTTAAGGACACATGGGCCATGTAATCTTAACTAATATTTGTCCCCAGCACTAAACACACTGGCTGGGAGTGTGAATACCTTCCCCAGCCCTAAATTCACAAACACACACACAATTATCAAGTCTATAGGGTTTGGCTGCACAAGGATCTCCAGGTAAGTGTTACAGGCCACAAAGCAAGAGCCCTGGCTCCAGATTCCTGACTCAGTCCTTTGCTGTTCCCAGAAATGATGCACCAGGAACAATGCAGGGAGGCAGTATTCTCAAAGCCAGTGGGATTTGAGACTCCATCAATAGCAGCACATGGTGGCTGTCAGGAAGCAAAGAAGGGAGGTCATTTCAAACCTCCCTGCTGGAGGAGAGCTCAAAGGGAGAGGAACAGGGGGACTGAACAGAGAAGCTCTCTCCAATGCCTACAAATTGGGTTTTATGACCCAGTCTGCTTCTTCCCACCAACAACTTCAAGGTAATAGGATGAAGCTCTGGTTCCACGCAGAAGTCTGAGGTCAACTGAGTAACGAATGCAGGGCTGGTCCTAGGCAGCAACCTCAGGATTTCAGGGGTTTGTATGCATGTATGCAGATAATCAATATACACAGTCCTAAAAAGTCACTGTACAGTGTGAATTGCTCGTTCAGAGGCAAAAGCATTAGTATAAGGAAAGTATCAGATTTTTTGAAAGATCCAGGTGCCATAAAGTGACATAATAGCTAGTATGTCCTATATTAAAGCTTCGGCAAGCTGGGGTGAATGAGTTTATCACTCTCTGTCACGCTCCATTTCTAAGCAAGCACAATAAAAAGCATTCAACTGGCAAATCGACAGGCAGAAAACATAGTTAACTTAGGCGGCCCATGTTTGCACACTGGCTTTTTTTATTGTACACTTAAGGAACCTCTGACAGAGAGTCATATATCCAGAGCCTCACCCCTTCCAGCACAAACTGTCCCACAAGGGAATATTTTGTTTACACTAAGTTCTTTGGGGCAGGAACCACTTCTGGTTATATGCCTAGACAGCACCTAGCACAGTGGGGCTCTTACCCCTGACCGGGGCCTCTAATGAATAACTTTCAAAAAGAAAATCAGAAGCACTAAGAGGAGCACAGGGAAAGACACAAAATGCCAAAGAACAAGATTTTAAACACATTTTGTTTAGATGTGACTTATCCTTGCTGCAGAATGTGGTAGCACAAGCTGTCCCCAACCGTGTTGTGTATACCATTGTGGCTGGCCACCTTCCCGTCCTCCAAGTTCAAATCACTGGAGGGCAGGGCGGTTAAGCACCAGTGGGGTCCAGTACAGTACAGATATAAGATACAGAATAAGAACAGTACAGATACTGCTAGTTCACTGCCAGTTTGGGGCAAATTATTTCATTTTCATTTTTTAATGTATTTATCTCTCTCCCTCTATTTGAACAGCGACAAAAAGGAGAGGGGAGCGTTTATGTCAAGGTGGGCTGGGAGCAGGCAGACCATGAGTGAACAGGGGAGGAGGCCAGAAAGGAGCACCAGGGAAATGCTGAGTTCCTATTCATTCAGCAGAAGCAGCAGCAACAGGTGGTTTGGGATAGGTTAGGTTGGTGAGGAGGCAGAAAAGGGAGGAAGAGTCCAAGCATCAGTGAGTCCATCCGTGCGGGGGTGGGGGGGAATGGAAAGAGCCATACATTCACTTGGGCTGTGCACATTGATCAGGCCAAGTGCTAGCAGCTGGAACACTTGTCTTTCCACAAGTGAGCTTGCATTGTGCTGATTTCTTCCCTGACTGGTTAGGAACTCAGCATGAGAAGGAAGGGTACTATGTATTCTTATTCACATGGAATTGTTTGTAATTTCTGTTGGATGGGGGAGTCATTTCACTTCCTGTTCTCAACGACAGAGTGACGTTGCTGTGCAACTGTTTAACAACTGGCACGTGCTTCCCCAGAAGTGACCGCTTTTCAGGAAACACTTCATCTGCCACTGTATACATGATTTGTAAAGCAGTTGTGTGAACATTAGATAAAAGGTAATTTATATTAAACATCAGTTATTAATAAAAAAGGAAAACAATCAAAATAGAGAGAGATTAAAAATTAAAAACCAAACCAAACCCTCTATATGTTAAAACTCCATTAAGGGGGAGACAAAACCAGGATCAGGAAGGACACTAAATTAAGAGGCCCTCTGCTGAGCTACTGACACATAACATCTTCTGTTCTAGGAGGGTTCTTTTAAGAGTGGATAATGTGTGCTGCAGTATCTGGTATCAACTGGTGAATTAAGGATACTGTGCCAGTCTTAAGAGGCAATGTCCTTCGCTTCAATGGGTCCTAATTGATCTCCTTACGCTACAAGAGTAATCGAGGGGCTGAAGGGAAATAACTCCAACTTTTTGAAAGTTGTCAATACCAGCACGGGGCTTTCAGTGTCACCATATCAGATAACGAAGGGGCACGCTGACCTGATAGCTTGCTAGTCAAATACACAGGGAGGAAAAATAGGAATGCAAAGCTGAAAAAGCATTACCCATTAGTAACAACACATTGTGATCTCTTGATTGTACTACGGACATGAACTCTAAATGTAAATGGCCTACAATCAGTTCTTAGTCTAATCAGAACTTAGACTTTAAGTAGTGCCTATCACAGAAAACATGTTACACAGGCTGGAAAACGACCCAAATCATTCATTAGAAAGCCTTAGAAACAAACATGGAGAGCAACTTGGTGCTCAGCAGGTTGCATTTGGCACTAAGAAGAGCACTAGGGAACTCTGGGGCTTGGAAGCATCATAGTGATGCTTTTAGTCTCCATGGGAGGTGCAGGAGAAGACATTCGACAGGCCTTGCCTAGAGATAGCCAGAGCACTCTGCAGAAGTAGCTGTGTAATGCTGGTTTAAATTTGGGGGTGGGGAAGGAAATGAACATCCAAAATGAAGGGAGACCTTCTCTCCCATATTCACCCAACCTGCTGTAACCCTTTCACTTGTGCATATCCTAGAAGGGAGAAAAGGCAGGACCTCTGACGCCTGGTAACAGCACACCACACACACTCATACAGAAGAGCTTTTCACCCTTACCTGAACATAGTCCAAAACCATCCCAGCCAAGACCATGCCAAGCCCTGCTAACAGGTACGGCAGGAGCACCTGCAGGCCAATTGCAATGGCCGATTCGTCCTGCCGCTTTGCCATGAGCCCTTTCCCCTCGGCTGGCTGCTTCTGCTGTGAGACCAAAAGCACATCCTCTGCTTCCTGGCTGCCAAGTCTGCTGTCTTTGTGTTTACCCTTGCTCTTTGCTTTGTGCCTGGATCGCTCTCCATTTTTCGCCCTGCCCTCCTTCCTCCGCTGCCGAGCTTCCTCCTCCTTCATCGCAAATCAAAGGCTTTCTAAAGATGCAAGACAAGAAACAGGCCAAAGTGAGAGGTGATAAAAGGGAGAATCCCATTAGGTGCTGTTTCCCCCCCCCCCCCCCCCCCCCCCCCCCCCCCCCCCCACCCCGAGAGGTGCCCTTTGTATTCAACCACAGTTAGTTACCTCCTTCCCATCAGCTTTAGGGCAAAATGCCACCTACTCCTCCAAGCAGTGACACAGATTATTAGTTGATCCAAGTATTGGTCCTTAGACTTTCATTTAGCCTCTCATTCCAGGCCACTGGTTTTCCTCTCCGTAATCCCATCTCCCCACACTGGCATGGGGTCATGCCACACCTGCTGCCATGCATTCCAGCACTCACTCAGTAAAAGGCCAGGCACTCGCCAAGGAGACTGCAATCCAGTGCTGTGGCCATGGACGTGCCTGCTTCCCACACTCCGTGAGTTTCCCAATGATTATGAGAGGGGGACTCAGAAGTAGACTCAGCAATTTGTAGGCTCAAGACCTTACCTCGTATAGGAAACAGACATATTATATCCAGTAGGGGGCAGCAGTGCCAATGCTAGCCCATTGGGGGCCCTAGGCAGGAGTATTTTGAGGTCCCCCCCTCACAACATATACTAATAATTAATATGGGGGCCCTTGACCTGCTCAGGGCCCTAAGCAATTGTTTAGTCTGCTTATACCTAGCGCCAGCTCTGGGGGGCAATACAGCACAAATGTATATTACAGCAAGTAGTCACTCACTAGCTGATGAGCTGATATTTATTTGACCATGTGTCAGATCTCCATTATACCATTCTTTCACACCTATCCTAACATACAAATATGGGGACCTCAAGGTCAGGGCTGTCCCTAGACATTTGGGTGCCCTACGCAGCTCCCCCGCAGCCTCCCCCCTCCCCGAGTCTGGGAGGCAGGAGCTGTGGGGGACCACTTTTGGGGGCCCCACAGGCCCAGAGTGGCCCAGGGGATTAGCAGGGGGCTGGGAGCAGCCCGCTGCGCTTCCCTCGCGACGGCCCAGCTGTGTCGCTCGAGGGAGGAGGCTCGGGGGAAGGGATCCCCCACTCACCGGCAGTGGCAGGAAGCGGAGTAGCTCAGCCCCAGCCCGCTCCACTCTGCCAGCTCCCAGCCATGGCGCTCTGCTTCCCACTGCCGGTGACAGCCGGGGGCGGTCCTTTCCCCAACCCGAGCGACATGGCTGGGGCCGGGGCCGGGGCCAGGGAAGCGGAGCGGGCTGGGGCTGCGTCTCTCTACCTCCTGCTGCTGGTGAGTGCAGGGGGATGATCGGGAAGCGGAGCGCTGTGGATGGGAGCTGGAGGAGTAGAGCAGGCTGGGGCTGGGTTGCTCCGCTTCCCGCCGCTGCCGGTGAGTGCGGGATTGCTGGGGGAAGAGGTGGAATGGGGGCGGGCTGAAGGCGGAGGAGGGGGGAAGGGTAAGAGGCAGGGCGGAGGGAGTTGTCTGGGGCCCTACACGCCCCTAGGGACGGCTCTGCCCCTTGAAGCGGGGGGCCGGCCGAGGGATAGGGCTGGTCGCCAGGACTGCCACATATGCAGCACGCAGCTGCTTAGGGCACCATGAAAAATGGGGCAATTTGGTGCCCTAAATTTCATGGTGCCTTACGCAGCTGCGTATGCTGTGTATGCCTAAGGACCGCCCTGCTCAAGGTCATATCTAGCTACAAAGCATCTACCATGCCTAACCATGGTGCCATATTAGTGGCAGATAATAGTGCAATGTGACATTTATTTAATGGCTCTGTGAAATAGACTGGTCTCAGCCCGGTCCTTGGTCATGTGGCCATGTCAAAACTGGCACTAACTGGCCCCCATGTTGGCAGGCTCATTATAGAGGCTACGGAGAACTGACTCCCAATCCCACAGGTCTGATCCAGTACCTGGTCACTGGCTGGCTGATGTTTTGTGATCTGCAGTTCAGAGAACTGTGGATCGAATGCATGGGATGCAGGCCTCAGACAGATTTCTAACCCTCAATTCCTCTAGTCCAGGTAGCACTCAGCTCTCCTCTCAAAAGTCACAGAGTTTAAGGCCAGATGCCTTGGAAGACCAGACCATCTAGTCCAGTGCTGCCCAAACTTTTCCTCTCGTACTCCCCCTTACCAGTAATGGAATGTGTCCGTGCTTCCCCCCTAAACCCCTGGGCCATGGGCGGAGCAATGGCCAGGAGCGGAGGCCAAGCTGTGCCCAGGGGCCGTGGCTGGGAGTGGGGCTTGGGGCTGTGGCCAGGAGCAGGGCTGTGGCTGGGAGCAGGGACCAGGAGTGGGGGCTTGAGCTGAGGCTGGGAGTGGGGGCTGGGGGCCAGAGCAGAGCTGGGGGCAGAGCGGGACTGGGTAGCACTCCCTCCCCATTCCCCATGGGAGCTGGCCCAGACCCCGCCACACACCCCAGATGTTCCTCCCCCAGTTTGGGGACCACTCTAGTCTGATCCCGTGTATTCCAGGCCATCCCCACCACCCAGCACTCACGCTGAACCCATCAAATCAGATTAGACCAAAGCAGCTGTTCTTAACCTGCGGCCCAATCAGCACACAGCTGCAGCCCATTTGACATCCTCAGGTCCATACAGGCAGCATTGGATGCAGCCCACAATAGCAAATAGGTTGAGAACCACTGGCCCAAAGCATTACAGCCCAGAGAAAACAGTGGGGAGGAGGGTACCCACAGCTAAGGGATAGGAAATACAGCTGTGGAAAACAGCTGGAGCCAGGGCGCTGGAACAATTTGTATCGTGGAGATGTTGAGGTCCATTGAACCAAACTGTAAACCCTGGATATGATGGAAACCACTTCAAGCCAGGGGTGCGGGAGCCAGCACCCCTAGTTCCAGTGCCCTGGAGCAAGCAGCTGAGGGAGGGAGGGAGCACCCTGACCCAGCACTCCCCACCCCCCGTCTCAGGCACTCACCGGCTCTTTGTCCTCGCCTGGCAGGGCAGGCCTCTAGCTATCTCCCGCCCCGCGAAGGGGGGGGGGGGGCATCGCGCAGCTGCACAATATGCAAATGAAGGAGGCGAGGGCGCCACATCTGGAGCCGGGCTCCGAGCAGCGGCGGGAGCTGGAGCCCGGGCTGTGCCGCCGCCCGGAGGGCGCTTTAGAGCCGGAAGCGCCGCGCCGGGGCGAGCGGAAAAGAAAGCGGCAGCAGCGAGGGAAGGCCTGCCCCTCCCCTGCCGAGCGGCGGGCGGTGAGTGACAGGCACGGGGCAAGGGAGGCCCGGTCTCAGCGCCGCGGCCGCAGGCCTCCATGCAGCTTGCACGTTGCAATTATAGCCTCTGCTTTGCCACGACTGGTGCAAGCTGCGATGGTGCCGCTGGCCCGCCTGCAGCCATCAGTGCAGGCCATGGCACTGGTAGCATCTGCAATGTAGTACAAGCCGCCCCCCACCCCCCCGAACTTCTGCAGCCGGCATTGCAACTTCTGCATTGACTACTGCTATCCTGCAGTGCTCATCGTCCCCAGACCCCCCTTCCACCTTCCACAGTGCAGCGCCCAGCCGGGCGTTAGTCCATGCGCTGTCTGCAGTGCACAGCCTCTGGCCCTGCCCCCGCAAAGATGGGTGCATAAATGTCGGTGCTCCAAAAACCATGCCTGGACACCTGAGAAGAGAGCCCCGATTTTTCAGTTATGCAGCATCCTCAACTTCCACTAACATCAATAGCACCCGCAGGTGCCCAGCACTTCAAAGTCAGGGTGCTTTCTTTTAGGTGACAGAGGGCTCAGGAGATCTTCTGTCAGTGTAGCTATGTCAACACTGCCACTGACCTAGTGCTGTCTACACCAGGGGTTACGTCGGTATAACTACGTCGCTCAGGAGTGTAGATTTTTCACAGCCCTGAGCAACATAGTTATATTGATATAAGTCTGTAGTGTAGACAGGGCCGATGAGAGGGGGATGAAGCCGGTACAAATTACCAGGGCCCGGCAGTCCAGAAGGGGGCCCGGCTTTCCCCCCACCCCCCCGTCGCCTTACCAGGGCCCAGCGGTCCGGAAAGGGGCCCGGGGTTCGGCTTCCCCCCTCCCCCTCGGCCCTGTTTAGCTGGTCCGCCATTGCTGGGGGGCCCGAAAAAAAATTTTCACCAGGGCCCGAACCTGTTCTCGGCGGCCCTGAGTGTAGACCTGGCCTAAATGTGGAGTTTAGGCATTTACGTTTGAAAAATTTGCCTTAAATGTTTGCCTTAATTGTGACTCAAAACCATAGACTGAGTCCATCATCAGAACTACGATTAAAACTCCAGGAGTTCTCTTTTCCAAAATCTTATGCTCACACCAGGAGATTTTGCTTCTGATATATTAGCATTATTGGGTGCATCACAAGAGACCGGGCTTTATCTTTCTTTGAAGCATTCTGTCTTGGCCACTGTTGGTGAGAGAACCGCAAACTAAATGGTCTATTTTTCTGCTCTGGTATGGCAGCTATTATTAATTGTTTGTTAATCACTAACAGTGTGCTAGGCCCTGTACAAAACGCAGAGGAGGAGATATGATTCTTGCCTCAAGAAATTTACAGTTGAAGACTCGCATCCTGCAAGTTGTTCAATAGATCCTTGAACCCTTTGGTGCCTCACCGAAGTTAATGGAGATGCAGATGCAGAGGGTCCACTCACAGACTGACTTGCAGGGTTAGGGTTTACATAGACAAAACAATTCAGGCACAGGGTACACTGACTGATCTGTAGAAGCTCTGCAGCTTAAAGCACAGTTAGTATTTGTATTGGTTACGATAGGTGTGCAACAGCTTTTTGACTGTTAACAGTGTGTTCCCAGAAGAAGTGAGTTTTAAGGAGGATTTGAAGGAAAAGGGGGTTTCCCCTGTATATCAGGGGCTGGAAAGGGTTAAAAATCTTATGTCTTTTTGGCTGTGAACCAAAATGCTTGCTCCTGGCCTTTTTAATGAGAGATAAAGACAAACAGAAAAATAAAAAGTTAAACGTAAAAGGATCTATGTGCATGCAAAAGTCCTACTTGAGGTGAGTAAGGGATGCAGAATGAGTTTCAAAGGAAACAGAGGCATAAGAGAAAAATGGAGAAACATGTAAGGGTTAAAAGACTCACCACAAAATCCCAGCTCCCCAGAAAGCCATCCACAAAACAGGTGAAAACTCAGCAAAATAATGACAACAATTTACAAAACAGCAAGACACAGTGTTTACCGAGTTACTTTGTAATATAAGGGCTTGTACGTTCACACACACACACACACACAGTCATTTACGAGCTGGACCCAGGCCTGTCTTTCCTCACCAGTAACACTTCTCAAGAGACTACCCACGTGCTCTGTCGATTCCTGAAGCTCAGCTGTAAATTGATCAGCATAATGAGAACGACAAGTCTCTCTGTGACTCAGTTCTCTATCCGTCGCATGAGGATAATAGCACTTCCCTACCTCACCGGGGTGCTGTGAGGATAATATAGCCTTTTGTGAGCTGCTCAGATACTACGGTAATGGGGATCATATAAGTACCTAAGATAGATAATAAAAATAGATAGTAGAAAATCTCCATTAAACATAAACTTCGGCCAAGTACAATCAAAAAGGGAACGTGGCAGTTGCTGAAGTTTCTTTCATCCAAAAACATTTCTTCAGTCTGTTACTTCAAAGGGGAATTTTTTTCCCCTTAGGACAGTAAAACAGTTGGGTATCAAGAAAAATTACCTGACAGTGAGACCTATCACATTGTGAAAGGAAGTAATCAAAGCCACATTTGCATTTAAAACTAGACTGGACAAAGCACTGGAAAATATACTGAAGGCAGCAATCGTGTAGCTTAGCCCTTTGGTGGAGAACTAGATGGGATCTAACAGAACTTTTCTCTCCCACAATTCCATGATGGATGTTGTTAAAAGCTAAAACTTTCAGCATTGGCCTGAATGAATGAGAGGCTGCAGTTGTGAAGGGGTGAAAGAAATTTCCTCATTTTTAAAAGTATTTACATACCTCATGTTTAAAGTTTCCTGGGTGAAATCCTGACTTCATTGACTTCAGTGAGAGCAGGTTTTCTCTCCTTGATATTTGTTTCAACCCTCTCTAGAGTCAATGTGCTAGAGATATGTTTTTACTACTCCTGGCATATAAGCACGCAAATCCCATTAAGCATTTTTAATCATGGCACTCATGCAAACTGATTGAAGCATGCAGCTTACATTTTCAAAATAATTCAAGATTTAGAATCATTACCTCAATGCCAGAACTGTGTTGTATCTGAATGAAGTCCGTCCTGGAGGTTAGGTTGTTATGCTAAAGGTTTCATAAGGACAGAATGGTGTCTCCTGGCCTGGGAGCCCATGGTTTGAACAGGGTAGATTTGAGTGCTGTGAGCCTTTGCAAGTGACAGTAACAAAACCCTGCAGCTGCTTCTGTGCTGGGACCATGCATTACTTCTGAACGTCATTTCTAAAATGATCAGGCTTAAATTTCAGCTCACTGAGCATTATTGTGTGTCTTATCTTCTTCGCAAATGATGCCTCCCTTACAGTGGTCTGAGGAGTTTCTTTTCCCCAGGGGAAGGCTGGGGGATGAGGTGCCAGTTAAAAATAGTGGCCTTGACAAGACATTTTAAGACGTGTAGCTCTTATTATGCTATCAATTTACAGCTGAACCTAAAGAATCTACAGAGCAAGTGGGAAGTCTCTTGAGAAGTTTCACTATGAGGAAAGTCAGAACTGGTTTCAGCACAGATTAAATAAATACTACAGTGTTTTACGGTACTGGTGCAAATCATGACAGCTTCCAGAAATGCTACAACTGTATTATGAATCAATACTATAGGAGACTAGTGTTCTTCTGTGTAAGGGAGTTGTGTGTGGTAGTTTAGATTCTGGGCATAAGGACAAGAAATATATTGTTTGATGGCGGGCAGAGGACTTTATAGGTGCCAAAGTCAGACATCTGTGTGATGGTGTTGACTGCAGCTGACGACAAAGAGATGCAGAGCTGGATATCAGGAGCCAATGGTATCACCACGTCTCCAATGAGTTTCATGTATATGTTGAAAAGGGGAACGGGCAACATAGATTCCTACGAGAGTCTATAATGTGGGTCTTGGCATTTGCCAATTATGAATCTCTGGAATCTGAGAAGTATGAGCAGAGCTGTCATAGTGCTGCACCATCTTCTTCAAGGTCTTTTGTGTGCTGATCAGCAACACCCTTCAGCTAACACTATCAAAGGCAGTTTATGTATCCAAGAGGTTTTCCCATTGAAAGAGATGCCCTGCAGGACCTAGAAAGACTCCAGGTGATTGACTCCAGTTTGCTGTGTTGGAGGAGCATATGGAAGCAGCCAAAGCAAGAAAGATGGACTGTTTCAGAGAGGCTCTTCACATCAGCCCGCTAGAGCTCACAACAGTCCATCTTGCACTGATCAGTCTCAAAAAGTCATTGCCACAGTCAGTGCATTCTTCTAAACGCAGACAACACTACTGTGCTGGTGTACAGAGATCACCAAGGAGCAAAGAGCAGACCCCTGCTGAAGAAGGAGACCTTTCTCATCAAGTAGGGGGAGTTCCACCATCTGTCCATCAAGCTGAAATAAAACCTGAGGGTTAAGCAGAAAACTGATATATGCAAGGATCTCAGTAAGTAAACTCTCAGAGGATAGAGTACAAGCAGGGTACACTGCGTATCGGCTTCTATGGAAAACTGAAAAATACAAAAAATTCTGGAGCAGATACAGAGACAGGTGAGAGGGGTGGTTTCGGATGCCTTCAGGAGGCATTGGAACTTCCCTCCAGTCTATGCATCCTCTCCGATGCCTCTCATTTGGAGGGTAATAAAGAAAGTCATTTGGGATAGAGCCAAGTTCACCCTCCTAGCTCCCACATGGCCAAGAAGAGCATGGTTCATATAAGCTGGCTGGTAGTGGTCGGATTGAGACTTAGTGTGCATTTATCACAATCCAGCGCAGTATATTTATTGGACTGGCTCCTGTGGGAGCGAGAGCAATCAGAGTTCTACATCATTTGCTCATAGCAGAGCCTGGACAGTGTTCATCTAATGGTGCAAAGACAGGAGGCTAATTTGTGCTAAGTTGTTCTCTGTCCCCACCAACCTAGAATTACTGCATGCTGCTTTTCCAGAGTGCGGGTAGCAGCCTTGAGAGCTAAGAAGGAGTTTGAGGATTGTTTCCAGCTAGGATTCCACCCCGTAACATCTCTCTCCTCTGACCTCTTCTATGCTCCCTGCTCCCTCCACAGAGCCTTCACTTAGTGCGTAATAAGCTCTTTATTCCCCCATTCATACTATTCCACTTTTGCTCCTCTCCTGGAAAGTAATTTTCCTGGCAGCTATTACTTTAGCCAGGAGGGGAGGAAGCGATCAGCCCTTTCCTGTATTCTGTTCCCACCCTGACAAAGGAGGCCCCATCGGCTCTGCTGTGAAATAATTTTCTTCCCAGGATCACTTCAGGCTCCCATATTATCAAAAATGTTTCTCTCGTTAATCTATTTTGCCTTAGGCAGTAAAAGTGAAGCCAGCGTTAGCTAGCTAGCGGAGGCTACTTAAGAGATACCTCAAAAGGCACTTTACAGATAAGATATGTCTTCACTGCAGAATTAACTCAGGTGATCAGCACCTGGGTGTGAGCACCCAGGTTAGCCTAGCTTGCATCTGAGCAGCCACACTGCAAAAACCATACCTGAGTTACTGGGTCCTCACTTCCTCATGTATGTTACTAGGACTTCTGGTGGCCTAGCCTGTGGTTCTTTGTGCTGCACTTAGATGAGCTGTGCTATGATTCTTTCCCAGTGAATTTTGGGAGAATCGGTCTGTCCTTCTGGTAGCACGGGAATTTGTGGGAACATACTGGAGGTCTATCAGCACTTAAGTAATTAGCCTGCATCCTCACTGCAAAGTGGATGGGTTACCAGCCCAGGTGAAAGCAGAATCTAAGCTCTAACCCCACTCAGGCCAGCTAGTCTGGGTTTAAAGCACCAGGAACTTGAGCGTGAGGTTTGTGAGTGGATGGGAGAGAGGTTGGGAAAACACCTGAGTAAGAGCCTGTGTTAACTCTGCAGCGAAGACAGACCTTGGGAGGTGTGAGGCCCCTTTCATTCTTCTGAAAGGTGTAAAGAAAAAGAGCCTAGGGAGGTGGCTAGGTGAGCTGGCAGGAAACCTACCTGGTTTCTGTGAGAATTTCAATAGAATCAACATTTTTTTAAATCTCCTTCCTCTGAAGCATCAGGGATGGCCACGGATGGCGATAGGACATTGGATGGGGGGCGGGGGGCTATGGCTTTGAGGTGTTACTGAGCTTTTTCTGCCTCAGCTTAGCTGGCTGGTTCTTGCTCACATGCTCAGGGTCTAACTGATATCTATACGTGGGGTTAGGAAGGAATTTCCTCCCAGGTCAGATTGGCAGTGACCTTGGGTTTTTTTTTTTCCCCTTTCCTCTGCAGCATTTGGGTGTGGGTCACTTGCCAGGATTATCTGGGTATATCTCACTTATTTCCCTGCCTTTATGGGGGCCTTGGGCACTGGTGCATCTTGGGCCTTCCTGTCCTCTGCCTGTGGCACATATAGTTCAGTCTCCTGTGGGCTGTGATACTTTGGTCTAATTTCAGTTGTTGGGTTTAGTGTATGGGTGCTGGGTGGTGTTGGTGGCCTGTGATATACAAGAAGTTGAACTAGATGATCTGGGGGGCCCTTCTAGCCTTAAACTCTATGATCCTGTATTTCCATGGAACGTTTCAATTCTGTCATTTCAGCATTTTCCGGTGGAACGCTTTTCAGCGGAAAGTTTCCCACTGGCTCTGCTCTGAAGTTCCTCACAGCCGTCTCTGTTTTTGACTGACTCAAATGGCTGTATGTCATCAACAAGGTTTGTCACCTCACTGTCACTTTCACAAGAAAGAGAGATTGTGAAATGGACTCTGCGTATACCATAGAAACTGGAAGAGCTGAAAAGGAAGCTTTTCTCTGGGTAACCATGTCTGCATCTTAGTGAGCTGCTTGGTTGATCAGGGGTCATTAGAGAAAGAGCCAGACCCAGCACTGAGTAGGTTCCCAGTATTTAATGGTATATCAGACCCTAGGATTCTGTGTAGAGTCATCTGTTGAGGTATCTTGTTATCCGGTGCTTGAGTCCTACAAGAAGGAGTAGTGGAATTATTGCTAAATCATGACCAGCATGTGGGCTAGAACAGACTGGGCCCTAGGAACAGCCAAGTTTGGAGAGAAAGTGTAGGCTGAGGTTTGTGTCTGTGTCACCAACAAGGACAAAACAGGAAGCGGGTAAAGGTGGATTATGTAGGTATGCTGTCTTCAGAGCAATGTGGCAGCTCCACCTGCTTAAATTGTATTTGTGGTTGAATGGAGCTGGCATGCTGGCTGGCTCAGTTTTCTAGACGTCCCCTTAGAAAATTCTCCCTCCCACCAAAAACAAAATACACTGCAGTGAGCAGGACACTTAAATATTGATCATTATTAGCAACATAGGCCACAGGAATGTGCAGCAACATATATCTGGCTATTGCTTTATACTTCTCATTTTATTTTAGATTTGTAAATTAATTTTAACACAGATAAGGCCCAATACAGGATGATAAGCTCCATGAATATTATTTAAAAAATCCTGTCAATATTGTTTTTACTAATGTAATAATGTACAAAAGACTGTACATCATAAAGCCTATTGTATATCACACATGCATATAATACATTCAGGGCATTAGATTTTAGTGTGATTTCCACCCATTTTGTTGCCCACATGAATTTATTTGCTCTTCTATGATACTCAGGTGAGATGGGAAACTCATATCAACGTGCCACTAGAGGGCAGCAGCATAGCGTGACATGTTCAATCCCACACTCAGTGGAATATATTGTCCAGCATGCTGATTTACTGGAAGGCTCATAGTCTTGGGATTCCAAGCCTGTCATTTGTAGGTCAGGGGTTCAAATCTGGCCCAGGTCAGCAGTGGTTAGAAATCTTTACAATCTGACAGCTGTTCAGTGGCCCATGTGAAATGAGTTTGTGGATTTCCATTCCTGTCTCATGGACAGGTGCCCATATGATAATTGGTACTAACTGGCCCCATTGCAATTTGCTAGCAGCATTTGCAGAGAAGCTAAAAGACTGAATGGGCCACAGAGACTAAATTCCCCTCTCACCTCTCTGGCTTGTTCCACAACGCAAAGGGTTCATCTCTGTGCACAAGCCTTCCCTCTGGAACGACGCCAGAAGAAGAATGCCCTGGCTTTGTTCCTTGTGGGAGAAATCCACTGCCTGAAATGATCTCATTCAGGATAGGGGCACAGAAGATAGGATGGGTGATATGTAGAGTCCGTTAGCAGCTAAACATTAAGGTGCTATTAATTTAGAACATGACACTCAGATATTCTAGCAATGGGGCCATTCAATACCATTAAACATGTCAGTAACGGGTGTTGTTGACAGATCAGCATAGCTGCACAGACAGGCTTTACCCAAAGTAGTCCAGCCATAGTGGTGACCTAGCTTTAAAAAAGAAAATGGATCTGAAACCCTTTTCTCATATCGAGAGTCTTCAGGCTTCAAAGGGTGGGGGGAGAAGGGATCCCCCGCCTTTTTTGGATCCCCCACCCTGGAAGACATTTAGCTGGCCATGCTCCCTACTCACCTCTTTATAATCCCATGTGGGGTTGGAGCAGCTGATACTCTCAAGACACCCCGTGAGATAAGCAATGAGCCTAGCCAGCATGTGACTGTGAAACAGTTCAAGTTTGTGTGTCACATAGCTTGTTCCGTTCAGATTTGAGAAGCATGTTGCTATGCAAATCTCTCTGGGGAGCTGGGCACCTCTCCAGTGCACAGATTTGCCTTGCTGCTAATGAATCAGCCTCTTTTGCTAACTTACCTCCCAAGCTTGTTTACTTGGAAACCAAAGGTTTAAGGAACAGGGCTCTCTCCATGCATAATGACGACCTATTTTAGATAGTCTTCCTCTCTCGGTCATATTTCTGGAGGGGAGGCACAAGTGAGAGTGCCTGTATCCAAGAGGCACTTCCAGGAAACAGTCCCAAACAACATCAGGCCATGTCCACTTTGAGACCTGACATCTCAGGGTGCCAGCGCTTCTGCAAAACAGAAAATGTCAGTGAGAGCCTGCGCTGGAATTCATCTGCCTTGTACCAAGGACCCTATGTGGATTCAGACTCTCAGTGTAATTTTGTTATTTAGCCATTTCCCTATTTTAGTGAGGAACACAAACAGCCTCATATTCCCACACGAGGGCTGATCATTCATGACACTGTCACAGCCACGCAAGGGCACAACGAACACGCCGCCCCCGAACCTTCACAGGGCAGGACTGCAAAGGAGATATGGCATCTTGATGGGGAACGCTTGTAAAGGCGAAACTTTCCAGATGCCATCCCATCTACGGGGTGCAGGGTGCTCTCTCAGAACAGCCCATAGAGAAGACAAAAAGAGCTCCCATTTGTGGTTCCCCCATAGGCATCCCTAAGAGAGAACTGGAGACAAAAACACTCAGTGAAATTAAAAAAAAAGAAAACCTACCACCACATTTGAAAGGGAGATGGGGCTGAACTAAAACCCCTCACCTCACCAACTCTAAATGTGAGGTTTGGATCCCGTTCTGAAACTTTGGCTTGAACCATCTCTAGCATAACACTATTCTTAATCAATACATGCAAGGAACATGGGAGTGCGATGACCAGGGCTGGATTAACTCTCCTGTGGGCCTGGGGCTATTAGATTTTGTGGGGCCCCTGTATACAAGTCTTTTTCCTAATTTAAAACAAAATTATCACAATTATGGCATTGAGGCTATTCACGCTATACTAAACTTGCTTTTTATAGCCATTCTGTGGTTACATTTCAGTCCTAAAACATGTAGAATATAGTTAAGTTAACTCAAAATAGCCTACTTCTTACCTTAGAACAGCTGTTATATTAGTTTCTCTCTGGGAGGGAGTTTGGGTATAGGAGGGGGCTTCAGCCTGGGGCAGAGTGTTGGGGTGTGAGCTCTCAGAGGGAGTTTGGTGCAGGAGGGGATTCTGATTTGAGGCAGGAGGTGGGGGTGTGAGGTGTAGGTTCAGGCCAGGAGGTGCTTACCACAGGCAGCTCCCAGCCAGCGGCCAATGGGAGCTGCAGGGACGGTGCTGGGGGCGGGGGCAGCGTGCAGAGCTGCCTCTCCCCCTTCTAGGGGCTGCAGAGACGTGCCAGCAGCTGGCTGCTTCCAGGAGCGGCGTGGAGCCATGGCATGCAGGCAGCCTGCCTGAACCCGGCTGCGCCGGGGCCCCCTTTAGCCCAGGGCCCTAGGCTCCAGCCACTAAAGCCCCTGCGTTAATCCAGCCCTGGTGATGACCTGTGTCTATTAGGATTTTCACCATTGATCCATCTAATCTAGTGTCCCCAATAGCTGATGTTTCAAAGTAAAGAGAGAGAGAAATGAACAATATGCCTAGCCATGGAGGGGAGAAATAGTATTCAGATTTTATCTAGCATGTTTCACTTTCAAAGTATTTTAGTGATATTAACAAATACATTACATTCAGCTCATAGTCAGTGCTAGCCCATTGGGGTCCCTCAGCAGGAATATTTTTGCACCCCCAACACATATTAAACAAGTGAATGGGAGTTCCCTTCAGTTGCTTATAGATTCATAGATTCTAGGACTGGAAGAGACCTTGAGAGGTCATCGAGTCCAGTCCCCTGCCCGCATGGCAGGACCAAATACTGTCTAGACCATCCCTGATAGACATTTATCTAACCTACTCTTAAATATCTCCAGAGATGGAGATTCCACAACCTCCCTAGGCAATTTATTCTAGTGTTTAACCACCCTAACAGTTAGGAACTTTTTCCTAATGTCCAACCTAGACCTCCCTTGCTGCAGTTTAAACCCATTGCTTCTTGTTCTATCCTTAGAGGCTAAGGTGAACAAGTTTTCTCCCTCCTCCTTATGACACCCTTTTAAATACCTGAAAACTGCTATCATGTCCCCTCTCAGTCTTCTCTTTTCCAAACTAAACAAACCCAATTCTTTCAGCCTTCCTTCATAGGTCATGTTCTCAAGACCTTTAATCATTCTTGTTGCTCTTCTCTGGACCCTTTCCAATTTCTCCACATCTTTTTTAAAATGCGGTGCCCAGAACTGGACACAATACTCCAGCTGAGGCCTAACCAGAGCAGAATAGAGCGGAAGAATGACTTCTCGTGTCTTGCTCACAACACACCTGTTAATACATCCCAGAATCATGTTTGCTTTTTTTGCAACAGCATCACACTGTTGACTCATATTTAGGGCTTGGGGCCCTAAGCAATTGCTTAGTCTTCTTATGCCTAGCACCAGCTCTGATTCACCTCATGTGATTAATTAGTTAAAATTCCTTCCTGAGTTGGATATTGCATCATCTGCGGTGTATATATCAGGCATTATTTCTAGACATCCATTAACTGGGCGTTACACACCGTGGAGAGTAAAGGATGCTAGCACCCCGAACTCAGTCTTTCCTGGGCTTCCAGTGGTCTCACATTTTGTAGTAATTGCTCCTCAGAAAGCGGAACAAGAGCAATCTAAGTTGCCTTACTATGTAATGGTGTGCGGTGCTGACTGTCTATGCACACAGTAGACCACACAGTGGTAACCATGTGTTTTCAGAGCAGATTTACAAGCTGTTGAGAGGGCTTTAGGAAAGGGGAGAGGGACTCTTTTTGCTGCAACAAAGCAGCTCCAAAGATGGGCAAGGATGGTATCGTTTCTGCTGTTCAGTCCAGTCTGAGAATGATTTCCTGTTATAAATACATGGGGCAATGGTTCCGTATCTTTCTACTGCTTCTTTTTTGCACTTGTTAAAATAATCCATCGTTCTAAGGCACTCAGCCCCATGGTATGCTGGGCACCATTAAATACATTTAGAAACACATCATTGCCCTGAAGGAAAACGAACAATGCTGTCTTCCAACCCTCTCCTCCCACAGATTAATGCCTCATACTTAAGAGGAATCAGATCTAGATGGTTTATTCCCCAGAGCACATACGTATTAAAGTGATTTTATTAAGTGACTCACAAAATGATTGTTTTGAAGTGTCTTTCCAGTTTGTTAGGCTATTTCCTCGGGCACCTATTTTATCCTTGGGTTTTGCTGATCTATTTCCTGAACCTTTGCATTTAATTTCTTAGATTTTGTTGTTGTTTGAAATAAATAAATTGTTCTAATGAATGCTAGGTCTGTCCTGTATTTCACAATCTGTAGTTTTGTGGCAAAAATAGACGTGTTATCAAATTTGTTTTCGAATTATCTGGACTGCATGATTCAGGATTTTGGTTATGAGTGAAAGAGCCTTTCAGCTCCATGTTGCCAGTGCTAATCTTACTCAGATCAGTAATGGCTGCACGTTATTACTGTCTGATGATTATTTAGAGGCCTGTGAAATGAATTGTTGGTCTCAGTACAGGAGTCCACAGCCCAGAACCCACCAGCACAGCTGACCTGGCACTAGCTGATGGTGGCAGCAGAGAGGTCAAGGCTTGTCTGGATCATGGAGTCTAAGCATGGATAGAGCCATTATTACAAAGAGGCATTCAAAAATAAAAAGGAAATGATACATAATATGATACGTGGCAGTTAAAGAAATTCAGCATTTGGGTGTCACATAAATCAGCCTCTAAAATTGCAGGTTCAGTTTTACTCACCTCCATTTTCACACATCTGAACCTTCCATTCTGTGCATGCAAATTGCATGTGGGTATTATGCAGATGCAGTTTGCACCAGCAAAAACTCAGATATGAATCATTGCATTTGCAGTTTCAGTGGCCACTTTTGAAATCCCGGAAGGTGCTGAGCTCATCTCAATCCATTGAACTTCCAAGTCCGCACCTCTCAGGATGTGGCTCTAAAATAGGGACAATCAAATCTCAGGCCATAAATTCGTATTGGTTGATTTCACCTTGGTTCAGAAGAGAATTGCGAAGCCCTCCAATTATCAAAGCCCCACAATCGGTACCACCAGCAAATGCCTAATGTCAGAAGGGCTCTGTGCCCTAAGCTCACATGATTTGGCAGAGAGGGGCTACATACATTTACCTGGGTCTGCTCGCTCTGACATCTGAACAAGTGATATGCAGGGGTCTGGCCACTACTCCAGCCTCGGGGCTGAACTAGCAGCTATGGAGCCTGAGCTGCAACTACTCCACTCCCTGGCCCCTGGGTGCGTGCGCGAGTGTATGGATTTCAGTTCCCTTGTACTTCACCCACTAGAAGTATTGTGGACATATGAGCTGTGTAGCACATGAATAATAATATTCTATGCTTCTATAGCACTTTCCATCCAAGGATCCCCAAGCAGATCAATTAATGGTGGGATGGCATTTTGGAAAAAAAATAAAATGCAATATAAATGTGTGTTACTGTTATTTTTAGAGAAGGGCAGAATATGGATCCCGATCCAAACGTTCTCAAAGTTCAAGGTTGTTCACGTCCAGAGCTTTAATTTCTTCACATCAATTATTATTATTAACATTAACTAGCTATTAACTATCCATTAACTAGCTGTGTCACGAAAACAAGAAAACCCCCCACTTCATCACATCCTGAGCCTCATAAACCTATCTGACAAAGATCAAAGTTATCACTCGTACAATACAGATAGGGAACTGAGGTACAGAGAAGCTAAGCGACTTGCCTGTGGTTATGCAGCTTGTCATTGGCATGACCGGAAATAGAATCCAAGAGTCCTCCCGCAGCAATTCTTCTGTTCTAACCACTACATACAGCACTCTCTCCCACTGTTCCCATGCAGTCCCTTTTCCAAGTTATCTGCTCTCTTTAGGGCCCACTCTTGCTTATGGTTCTGAGCAGTTCAAGATCTACTCATGTGACTAAGGGTTTGAAGAATTGGGCCCTTACTTTGAACACTGTGGCAAAGTTCCTCCTCTATCTTGGTGGGTCCTGCGCTTATTGGCGGATTTTCTTGCCTCAGAGATTCACCATGTGGGTTGGGGAACAGCCCAGCGACCTTCCCCTCTGGAAGAACCCACAGTCCAGGTCAATTGAGAGGTTTGGGGGGAACCCGGGCCCGCCCTCTACTCCGGGTTCCAGCCCAGGGCCCTGTGAACTGCAGCTGTCTAGAGCACCTCCTGTAACAGCTGCATGACAGCTACAACTCCCTGGGCTACTTCCCCATGGCCTCCTCCAAACACCTTCCTTAGTCTCACCACAGGACCTTCCTCCTGGTGTCTAGGGTTACCATATGTCCGTTTTTTCCCTGGACATGTTCGGCTTTTCAGCAATCAAACCCCCGTCTGGGGGGAATTGCCAAAAAAGCCGAACATGTCCAGGAAAATGCTGGCCGGGCACTTCCCCTCCCGCGGCTGCTCTGCTCCTCCCCTGACTCTTCGGCTCTGTTTAAGAGCCGAGCTGCCCGAGCGCTATGGGCTTCAGGCAGCCCCCTTGCCTCCGGACCCCAGCCGCCGGCCGGGCACTTCCCCTCCCGGGCTCCGGCGGCGCAGGGTCCAGAGGCACGGGGGCTGCCCGAAGCCGGTAGCGCTGGGGCAGCTCGGCTCTTAAACAGAGCCGAAGGGTCAGGGGAGGAGCAGAGCCTCTGGCCGCCGCAGCTCTGCTCCTCCCAGACTCTGTTTAAGAGCCGAGCGCTACGGGCTTTGGGCAGCCCCCATGCCTCCAGACCCTGTGCCACTGGAGCTCGGGAGGGGAAGTGGCCGGCTGGGGGCGCAGGGTCCGGAGGCATGGGGGCTGCCCGAAGCCGGTAGCGCTCGGGCAGCCCGGCTCTTAAACAGAGCCGAAGAGTCAGGGGAAGAGCAGAGCCTCCGGCTAATGGGCAGGGCCAGGACCCCGTGGAGGGTCCTCTTTTTTTATTTGTTAAGTATGGTAACCCTACTGGTGTCTGATAACGCTTGTGCTCCTCAGTCCTCCAGCAGCACACCCTCTCAGCTCCTTACGCCTCTTGCTCCCAGCTCCTCACACTCGCATCACAAACTGAAGTGAGCTCCTTTTAAAACCCAGGTGCCCTGATTAGCCTGCCTTAATTGATTCTAGAAGCATCTTCTTAATTGGCTCCAGGTGTCCTAATTAGCCTGCCTGTCTGCCTTACTGGTTCTAGCAGGTTCCTGATTACTTTAGTGCAGCCCCTGCTCTGGTCACTCAGGGAACAGAAAACTACTCATCCAGTGACCAGTATATTTGCCCTCTACCAGACTCCTGTACCCCACTGGTCTGGGTCTGTCACAACACCTAAAGCAATAACTTTAGGCAGCACTTCTAATTGTATTTCATGATTTTCACACTCCCTTTTCCCACCCACAAAGCACTAATTTCCCCTGTTGACTCTCCCATAAATACAGTTTTTTTGTCAGTCCAGAGAGGGTAGGGAGCAAAGACAGAGACAAATGCTCAATGCACAGAGCAGATCTGTTCACTTGGCCTCATTGCCCTCCCCAGAGCTCTGAAAACAATTAGAGGGATCCTCTAATTGAGAAGAGCTAGGTGTCCTGGTCCCCAGCTCACCCACCAGCCTGGCAGGTTGCACACACTACGCTCCCAAGGTTTACAGGCAGGTGTTATTGCTCAGTGCCTGAGGTTGCTCAGTTCAGCTGGGGCCTCGCCAGGCTTTCTGAAGAAAGATGTATTTATTTAGAACTGGCTTATGAGATGGAAAACTGGTTTCTATATTTAACGGGAAGCACCCTCTGCAGATTAACACCAGCAGTATCTTCTTTGGGGACTGCTGCCTTCTTATGGGAAAACGTGTCACTACCCTCTGTGGCCTTTTTAGGCATAGTCCTCCCCAGAGTTGTGATCTGGTAATATACATATTAACCATTTGTTGGTCTTTTTCCCTTTAAAAGCCTCGGACTAAGAATTAAATAGCCTCCTGGGGCACAGGAAGATAGGAATTTTCAGAGCCATTGGAAGACGGTTGTGTAGGATTTGCTGGGAGATTTTTTCATGTTGAGAAACAATCCTTTGAATGAGTATGTGCGTACTCCTTTGTTCGTCAACCTTGGCCATTGTCATAGGCTAAGCAGGCATGGCCACATCACTGCTTGAACGGGAGACCTCCAAGGAACCCCACAATTCTGCAGCAAGAGGTGATTCACTATTACTGGAATCAGTACCGTGCCAGTGCTTCGGTATGGCGTACGAGAGTGCTATGGTGTCGGAGGTACCATCATTTGGACAAAATGTAAACCCACAGCACCTTTTTGTAAGAGTAAAGGTAGCATCCCGCAAACTCCAACCGGGGTGGTTACATTCTATGTACCTACATTTCCACCGCCTGTGCAAATGCATGCAGGCTCTGTCCTCTCTTCTTCTGCTAGCTAAACTCTTGTGTAATGTTGCAGGGCACAACTGTTGTGCCTTTTTATTCCAGAGGCAGGTACATAATTCTTGTATATTCTTTCCAACCTACCCATTTAAGCTTGTTATGAACATTACTTACTGTTTGAAAAAAGGCATTTGGATCCTTGGATGAAAGGTGCTATAGATGTTTAGACATAATTAATTAGGCCTCACTACACCCTTGTAAGTTAGATGGTATTATCCTTATGTACTATTTAAGGAAACTGGGGCACAAGTAGGTTTAATGACTGTCCTAAGGGTATATGAATCAGTGGCAGATCCAGGAACAAACTCTCAGCGTCCCAGTTCTCCTGCTGTGCCCACAAAACTAATAATTCCCAGAACTTCTCAGGTCCAGTCCCTTCTCCCTTCTAATAACAGCAGTAAAAATATAAGTAAGATCTTTAGGGCTGGGACTGTGTCTTTCTATGTATTAGTACAGCATCCAGCATAATGGGACCTGATCCCGATTTCGTGACCAGGACGCTATTGCCATATCAATATGAAATAACAGTAAAGCTACATGACATGACAACATTACCATAGACAACTATTGTGCAAGGAAATCCTGCATTTGTGTTTGCAAAGTGGACAGCTGTGAGGATCATACTACTCGTTTAATGTGTGCAAATGCTCAGATTATGTATGCAACAGGTACACATGTAGGTTTTGCAAGTTAGATGCCAACATTTGAGAAACCTAGCCTAGTCATCATATTGACTAGCAGGGCCTCAGACAAATATGCATACAAATTCAATTTGTACTGAATTGCCCCAATCATTTCTCAGATTTTGAAAAAGCAAATATTCAGGTTTTACTGATTTTAACACAAATTTTACAAGTGCCAGCACTCGCCAGAGCCAGTTACCCCCACACAGAGTCCCCACAGGACAACTCCACAGAGCAGAGTAACTGCTGGCTGGTGACTGCTGCTGCATTGGGTGGGAACGAGATGGGCAGGGACCTGGGTGATAGCCCCCACCTGCTTTCCTTGTCAGACAGGGCCCCCTCCTGACCCCTGCCCTTCAGCACAGCCCTGTCTGCTTCCCCTGGGCTGTGAGGGAGTGAGAGAGGCAGCCAGGTCCTGGCAGCTCGGCCACTGCTGTGACAGGCCCAGGGAGTGGAAGGCTCCCACTGCGTCCCTGAGAGTACTGGGAACCCCTCACTTTCCACCTTCTGCCCCCCATGAGTACCACGCACCTGCCAGCCACCCCACCAGCTTAACCCCCATGAGTACCAGAGACCCCACACCCTGACTACTATCCCTTTGGAGTACCAGATGCCACTCATCCTCCTGCCCCTCCCTTCCCCCGTGAGTACTGGAACCTCTCGCCCCTTCTGGCCCTTCACTTTAGTTTTTTTTAACCTGTTTTCACTCATTTTAAAATTATTTTTTTAAATAAATAAATTCCCAGATTTTTTTTTTTAAAGCCAGAAACCTAAAGCCAAAGCTTACAGATCCATCACCTGCACTGGCTTTTCAGAAACCTGCACACTGCATATTAAACAAATCACTGACAGTCCTCTGGCCATAACCAGAGACTTATTTTCTACTACCAGCAGTGACTGGTTTATATTATCTGCAAAGCAGCCAGTTCAGGAACAATGAGGATTTGTAGCTATGCTGAGGTGGCTAATTCAAACTCCTTACTGAAAGCCTTGAACCTGCAGAGAGAGAGAGCTTGACATGTATATGTCCTTGCCAGGCAGCATGGTCTAATGGTTGAAACATGAATCTTGGAGGCAGGAGAGCAAGGTTTTACTCTCAGCTCAGCCACAGAATTGCTGTGTATCCTTGACCAACGTTTAGGCTTTTGGGCCAGAGTTTCAAGGATATGTAGGTCCATAAAGATGCAGATAGGCACCTAGTAAGGGTTTCCCAGGAGCCTAGGCAGTTTAGGGGTCTAGGTCCCTTTAGGAGCCTTATCTGCCTAGGCACTTTGGAAAATCCCGCCTATCTGCATCTTTAGGCACCTGAATACTTTTGAAAATCCGGCTCTTTGTGCCTTAGTTTCCCAATCTGTAAAACTTGGCTAACTAAAATTAACCACCCAACATGGGCTACTATAAATCTTAATTTGGGGATGTTTGTAAAGCGTCTTGAGACGCTTACATGGAAGGTGCTATAGAGGTACATATTGTATTTGCAGATTTTTATTCCATTAGTAGCATCTTTCTGCCTCAAATAGGATACAAAATAGCTCTGGTATCTTTAAGGAGAGATCTATTTATGTATCTGTGTGCTAAGCAAAAAATCTAAAGTCCTTGGATTGACAGTTAAAGCATACTTCTGAACTGGGTATCTGCACAGATGGGCTAATGGGGGAGAATATGCTTTACACCCCCCCCCAAAAAATGCAGTACAATAATACAAAAGAAGTAAATTCTTGTGAATAGAACCAGTTCCCTTTTCTGCCTCCTGGAAACTCTGATCTGGCAGCGAGTGTTTAGGAGTAACAAGAGCCATAATAGGTCTGAGACCCTTGTGCTTTCTATATTTGTAATGGTCTGGCCTGTTTGGAAGCAGCTGCATTAGCGGCCGCATGTTATGTCTTGTGATCTGCTCTCTGATAATAAGCATAAAAGGACAGTGACGTTAAGAACTGGCAGAAGCCGTTTTTGGAGTGTGGAGGGGGAGAGGGCAATAGTTTATTGAACTTTTGAAGAATTTGTGCCTTCCCAGGAAACTCTGGCCATGAATCCTCATTGAAACATAATCCTGAGTGAATATTCCTTTAGCTGAATGCCAGATCCTGAAGCTAAAACCCCAATGTGAGACCCATGCAGGTTGAAAAGGATCTGTCTGTCCTTTTATGCTTATTATCAGAGAGCAGGTCACAAGACATAACATGTGGTTTCATCCAGTATCAATTGAGAATTCTTTCAGGATTCTCAGGATCAGCCTGGACCAAAGAGATTGGAGGACAGAAGTGGCTATTGGCTGCTTTTCTAAAAAGGCACAGCGGCACCATAATAGTCCAATCATCAAGAAAGTCACCATCTTGAAAGTAAAAAATAAGGCGCATGGAGATTGTGAACCTGTTTCCCCAAAATTACCTCCCCTTTCCAACTCCACACACACACAAAAATGAAAAATTTCAACCAGCACTATAGTTGTCTGAAAATAGGAGGGACCCCCGCCCCCAGAAAAAGATGTGTCAAAAATGTTTTCCTATTTTTTTTTTAATTTGCATCTAAATTTTAAAAAAATCCAACCCGCTCTACTATGGAAGATTTAAATGATCTTCAAAATTGTTAACACTTGTGCTGCAAGCAAACTTTTTAAATACAAAACAGAATGGCGCCTCCTTACCTCCCCAAATTAAAAACCTCCGAAGTATTAGAAGGGCTAATTTGTGTCTCGGATAGTTTAGCGGCTCAATATGTAGCAGTTACCAACTCACAGATGTGTCGGCAGTAAGCCTCCCCCACTTCTATCTTACCATCATTTGAGAGCCTTCGGTGTGTTTCATTGATCATTAATGCATCAGATTAATTATCTACGTTCAACTGCAAAAAAGCAGGGAAGATACATGGAATTGGCTAATTAATAATAACTATCTAGGTAAATACTGACTCATTATCATCCAGCCATCTCTTTAAAGGAACAAACATTACAAGGCAGGTCGTTAGCCTTTTGCTAAAGTGATGGAGTTCAGTTAAACTGAATATTTAGGTAGCTTAAATCAAAACTGAACCCAAATGTCTAATGGAGGAATTCTCCAAATTAAAGCATTGTATATCACCAGGCCCACTTTTACTTCCCATCATTGTTCTTCTTTAGCCACTGACCCTTCTCTAGAGTGTGCTGGCAGCTGAAATAGCTACCAGAGGTTACCTTTCAAACATGGACTTTGCAGAAGTTAGAAACATTGACACAACAAGGCATATAAGCTGATTGTGATGATACATTCAGCAAGGGACAGATGGATATTATGAGTTTGTCTGTCTCTCTTTCACTCTGTCTCTCAAAGTGCAGACAAAGAAGCAGGGACCAAGAGAAGCTATGGGCTACAAGGACCAAGAGAAGCTATGGGCTTCTGGAGAGATGGCTGGAACTCCAGTTAAGATTGAAAGTGGAAATGAGTTGGCTGATCTCATCCATTCAGTCCACACTACAGAACTACTCTTTTGCACGACTGGTAATGTGAGCTCCAGAGATATCCAGGATCAGAACACAAGGGAGTGCAGCACTCAGAGCTGTTTAAGGAAAGTTTGCCCAGCCTCTGCCCAGACTACAGCCTTATTCCTGCAAGATCATGCATGATCCACAACAGGGTCCCCAAGTCTGTAGGCCAGTGGGTGCCCAGAAAGTTAAGAGCTAAGCATCAATCCTCCATACTTAGCAGTATTAAATCCCAAGTCTCCTGAACGTTTCCTTCCTTCCTCTCAAGACTGCAAGGTAAAAAATCAACAAGGTGGGGCATGGCCATTACTCTTCTACCTAGGCAGGAGCAGCTTAGTGACCACGCAGCAGCATTCTCACCAACGCAGGAACGGAGTCCCCTGAACCCTTACCCTGCCCCGTACTATTTACCTTGCACTTTTCCAAGCAACATGCTGCACCTACGCGGGATAGGCTCAAGTCCTAGGTCTGATGCCATTGCAATGGTCTGTGCATCGTTTTCATTAGTGCTCACCACAAGGTCACATGTTGCTCATTTCCAGCTACTTACCTCTGTCTTCCATTTCATGTGCATCAAAAGAGAAAAGTGAGAATGATGTCAAAAACTGGATGGGGGCAGGGGCTCCAATGTGAGCCAGTATGGCTGCTGTGTGCCAGTGCCCTTTGGCTGTAGGGGAAGAGCTGGATTTCAGAATCAGTAGCTGGGGTTACAGTGAACGTCATTGCACTGAAATGAGATGTGTAACTCTGCAGTTAGAGCGTGAAACTGCCTCAGGGCAGCCGCTGCTCCTCAGCTGGTGCGGTGTTAAATCTCAGATCCTTATGTTAATGACTGGGCAGCAATAGTGACACAGTTTTGGTAGGCGAATAAGGGCCGTATTATGGTTGGCCACAGTGCAGGTACAGAAAGGAATTGTGGGGTGTCAAGAAGTGTCGCTATCTTTGTAACCCATGAAGGGGCCACACATCATCACAATCCCTGCTCAAGGAGACAATCCTGGCTCACCCATTAGGCTAGGAAATTTCCAGGTTTGCTAAATAAACTGTCTAGAGCCAAGCATAGCGGTGGCTGGTTCTGTGCAAGCTCCCTGACTTGGAACTTCTCAGCTGCAACACCCAAAGCTAATCTACTTCTGGGTTTTCTCAAGCAGAGAATAATTGTGTGTTGCTGGTTGGTTAGAAGCATAAATGCCTTCCAAAGAGTGGAGTTCATCTCAGGTTTCCAGAGATGAAAGACTTGTATGCTAACCTCTTCCAGCAACTAACCAAATCATTATCAACTGCTGCTGCACTCCCTTAGTAGACCTACAGTTTCTAAGCCCTCAAATCCTTTATCAAATGGATGTCCCCTTGGCAGGTCACTTTGTGGGGAGGAATGTGATGCAGAAGACCACCAAGTGTTGCTAAGGATCTGAGAATATGCCCCAGCCGAAGGTGGCTTGAGGATAGCATTTTCACTTTGCTTTGTCTGCTTGGAAAACCCTTAGGAAATGTTACCGCCTGTAAAATTAAAATAGGATCAAGCTGCAAAATTCAGTTCTGAATTTTGAATATCCCAAAGTTTAAGTGCAAAATCCTGGCTCTATTGATATCAATGGCAAAACTCCCATTGCCTTTTGAGGGGTCCGGATTTCACCCCATGAGTAGTCAGACCTGGGGTTTGAATTTCTTTATAAATGTAGGGACTATTCGCAAACTTTGGATCCCAATCTGGGTTCAGATTCCAAACACCACCTATGTTTGGAGGTGATCAGAGCTGGAGTTTCAGTCCTGGTGCATTTCTACTAAAATAAAAGCCAGAATGATGGTAAATATTTTATTTTGTTGCATCTGTTTTGTCTTGTGCTGGAAGCGCTTTGCCTGAGTGCCTGGGGGTGTCACTTTTTCATCACAACTATCCTCATCATGGAGAATTCTCCATCACTAGACATCTTTAAATAAAGACTGTCTAAAAGCTATGCTAGATGCTATAGAACAGGGGTAGGCAACCTATGGCACGTGTGCCGAAGGCAGCACACGAGCTGATTTTCAGTGGCACTCACACTGCCCGGGTCCTGGCCACCGGTCCGGGGGGCTCTGCATTTTAATTTAATTTTAAATGAAGCTTCTTAAACATTTTAAAAACCTTATTTACTTTACATACAACAATAGTTTAGTTATATATTATAGACTTATAGAAAGAGACCTTCTAAAAACGTTAAAATGTATGACTGGCACGCCAAACCTTAAATGAGAGTGAATAAATGAAGACTCCGCACCCCACTTCTGAAAGGTTGCCGACCCCTGCTAAAGAAGTTATGCTCTGATGCAGGAATTACTGGGGGAGGTTCTATGGCCTGTATTAGGTAGGCAGTCAGACTAGATGGTCGTAATGGTCCCTTCTAGCCTCAAAAGCGAATAGCCTATCAAAGTCTTTACTAAGTTCTATTATTGAAAGATCCAATCTCCATTATATGTCACTGCCTCTTTTCCAACACAAGGGGCCCATTCTTTCTTCCATAATGGAAGAAACATAAAATCTAGGCAAGCCCATGAAAGGGGTAGAAGGCAGATACCAAAATGCACTTCATTATCAAAAGAGAATTGTTGTTGTTTTTTTTCAATTCTGGTTGAAATGAATCTATTCAGCATTAGTATCAGCTAGGAGCTAATCTGGCTTCCTGTATAGCTGCGACCTAGTGGGCATGTTGGGTTGATCTGGCTAAGTGATAGAGGAAGCTTGCCATGTACATTAGGCCTGCAGCTGCTGTTTATAATAAGGCACGTCCTATATATCAAAATGAACTCTCTGTGGACACAGTCATGAGTTTTACTGGCAGATTACAAGGCATTCGAGTTCAGGGGCATTCACAGACCATCTTGAAACAGAGGGAAGCCTATACGGAATTGCTTAGGTCTGAATGTGCTGCACACATTCCTGACAACGGTGGGTCAGGCTCCTTTATTTCCCCTTGCACTCCATCAGAAAGACCCTCGTATTGGCTACCCATGCTCTGGCTGAGGAAGGTGGGATGATTCTAACCATGCGGCTCCTGGGGCTGGCCAAAAGTGCTCATTGCCCCACAGGGCAAGGCACTCCCTCCCACATACTGCCTGTGCAGTTCTTCCAGCCCCTGCCAACCTGGAAGTTTGGGACTGAGATTAGGGTCTGAATTTGGTTTCCTCACATGGCAGCACATAATACTTTGCTTGTATAGAGTACCCTCCATCCAGGATCTCAAAGCACATAGCAAACATTAACAAATTAAGTTCCACAACACCCCTATAAAGGGAGGTAATTGTTCTCCTCATTTAGAGGGAAACTAAGGCACAGAGAACATGACAAGAACAAATTGTGTCAAACCAACCTAATAGCTTTCTTTGACAGGGTAACAAGCCTTGTGGATGGGGGGAGGAGGGGTAGACGTGGTATATCTTGACTTTATTAAGGCTTCTGATACTGTCTCGCATGACCTTCTCATAAACAAACTAGGGAAATACAACCTAGATGGAGCTACTATAAGGTAGGTGCATAACTGGTTGGAAAACAATTCCCAGAGAGTAATTATCAGTGGTTCACAGTCAAGCTGGAAGGGCATAATGAGTGGGGTTCTGCAGGGATCAGTTCTGGGTCTGGTTCTGTTCAATATCTTCATCAATGATTTAGATAATGGCATAGAGAGTACACTTATAAAGTTTGCGGATGATACCAAGCTGGGAGGGGTTGCAAGTGCTTTGGAGGATAGGATTAAAATTCAGACTGATCTGGAGAAATGGTCTGAAGTAAATAGGATGGAATTCAATAAGGACAAATGCAAAGTACTCCACTTAGAAAGGAACAATCAATTGCACACAAACAAAATGGGAAATGACTGCCTAGGAAGGAGTACTGCAGAAAAGGATCTGGGGGTCATAGTGCCTCACAAGCTAAATATGAGCCAAGAGTGTAACATGGTTGCAAAAAATGGGATGTATTAGCAAGAGTGTTGTAAGCAAGACTCAAGAAGTAGTTCTTCCGCTCTACTCTGTGCTGATAAGGCCTCAGCTGGAGTATTGCGTCCGGTTTTGGGCACCACATTTCAGGAGAGATGTGGATGAATTGGAGAAAATCCAGAGGAGAGCAACAAAAATTATTAAATGTCTAGAAAACGATCTATGAGGAAAGATTGAAAAAAATTGGAATGTTTAGTCTGGAAAAGAGAAGACGGGAAGGGGGGGCATGATAACAGTTTTCAAGTACATAAAAGGTTGTTACAAGGAGGAGGGAGGTTTTCATTAACCTTTGAGGATAGGATAAGAAACAATGGTCTTAAACTGCAGCAAGGGATATTTAGGTTGGATATTAGGAAAAACTTCCTGTCAGGGTAGTTAAGCACTGGAATAAATTGCCTAGGGAGTTTGTGAAATCTCCATCATTGGAGGTTTTTAGGAGCAGGTTAGACAAACATCTGTCAAGGATGGAGATAACACTTAGCCCTGCCATGAGTGCAGGGCATTGGATTAGAAGACCTCTCGAGGTCCCTTTCTGTCTTATGATGCTATGAAGTTAAGTGACTTGCCCAAGGTCGCATAGGCTGTCTGTGGCACGGCCAGGAATAAAACCCAAATCACCTGGTTCCTAGACCTGTATCTTAACTGCAAAACCATCCTTCTTCCCCTTCACTGATGCTTTCACAGGTCCAATAATTCAGTATTTTAGTGTAGAAACACAAAATGCCAAAGAGTGACACTCAGTCCTCATGCATCTGATGAAGTGGGTATTCACCCACGAAAGCTTATGCGCCGATACATCTGTTAGTCTTAAAGGTGCCACAGGACTCTCTGTTGCTTTTTACTCAGTCCTCAGTGGTTCAGGAGCCAAATTAGCAATCAACATTACTCATAAAAGCCACAATACATACATAAGAACGGACATATTGGGTCAGACCAAAGGTCCATCTAGCCCAGTATCCTATCTTCCAACCAACAGTGCTTCAGAGGGAACAAACAGAATAGGTTATCATCAAGTGATCCATCCCCTGTCACCCGTTCCCAGCTTCTGGCAAACAGAGGCTAGAGACACCATCCCTGCCCATCCTGGCTAATAGCCGTTGAGGACCTATCCTCCATGAATTTACCAAGTTCTTTTTTGAACCCTGCTATAGTCTTGGCCTTCACAACATCCTCTGGCAAAGAGTTCCTCAGGTTGACAGTAGTGTGAACTCGTTTCGTTTACTATAGTACTATATATTCATATTTAAACAGTATGACAGGGGAGATATTTAGTTTATATTTTTCTCACAGCAAAATCACTGACCGAGTATTATTATTTTATCAACTACAATTGGTTAATAACATAGTAAACGCATCCTGATTGGTTAATGACTTAAATTGGTGAATAATTAAATCACACCGTGTTTTAATATCATGTGCTGCTCCTGCAAAGAGCTGCAGGAGACACATTAAAGAGCCACTTGCAGCTTGTGAGTCTCAGGGTGAGTATCACTGTGCTACGGTAATTCCATTTATGCTGCTATGCTTCAAACCTTTATCAAAGAATTACTTACAACTGTATAGTATGCTTTACCATAATGTAACGTATATAACCATCAGAGCAGCTGGAGATCTAAAGAAGACAATCTGCAGATGGAAACGAAACCATGGGATAAGCATATTTCCCCATGTTAATCCTTTAGCTTTCAGCAACTAGTTGGGAAAACATTTGCCTTTTGCTACTGTATCCGTAGAATAGAATTAAATTTGGACACTAAGTACAAAAGCCTCCAGAGTTTTTTGGGAGTAGATAAAGAGCTGCCGTACATTCTGGGATCTCCAGATTGCCTATCTAAGGCCTTGGCTACACTTACCCGGTAGTTCGGCGGCGAGCGATCGAACTTCTGGGTTCGACTTATCGCGTCTAGTCTGGACGCGATAAGTCGAACCCGGAAGTGCTCGCCGTCGACTGCGGTACTCCAGCTCGGCGAGAGGAGTACCGCGGAGTCGACGGGGGAGCCTGCCTGCCGAGTGTGGACCAAGGTAAGTTCGAACTAAGGTACTTCGAACTTCAGCTACGTTATTCACGTAGCTGAAGTTCCATACCTTAGTTCGAATTAGGGGGTTAGTGTAGACCTGGCCTAAGAATCAGATGAGTAACGGATACTGGCGTCCCCAAACCCCTGCTTTCAGAGTATTCTACCGAGTATCTTCACAGAGCCCTCTGAAGCATTCCCAGAATTTACAAACCAAAAATTCAGATCCAAAAATCCCTGATTCTGGGGAAATTTGAGATCTGGATCCACATTCCCATCCTAGCATGCTGCAGGCTGACTGTATATGCTGAATCACTAATGAGCATGAAATAAGGTACTTAAAAGTGCTGAGTTAATAACGTTTCCATTGGTATCATTAAATTAAAGGCTAATGGTATTTTATCTCACATTAATTACATACTAAATGTAATACAGGATGAAGCCAAAAAGAATCAGAGGCTCGGTTTTAGTAAACCTTACTATCCATATTATCCAGGCCTCTTGGGGTTCTAGAACTGGCCCAGCAGTCTCATAAGAATAGGCTCACACCGTGGATTTCTGGGGCTTACTGCTTCTGCAGACACCCCAAGAAAGGTATTTCAATGAACCTGAACCAAAAAAACCTTGATCCAAGTTCTTCAGAACTTTGGGGGAGTTCAGATGTGCACCTGTATCCAGATGCAAATTTTGCAGCTCATTCCTACCTCTATAGTGGGCTGAACCAATAATCGCATTAGCTTGGCACATCAGAAAGGGTAAGCGACCTGCAATCTGGATACCGTAGGGAAATTTTCAGTTCCTCCCATATTAGCAATGCTAGCAGTCCTAGTATAGGATGGGTCTCCATCCCTGGCAGCTGTCTCCAGCTCTGTGTTGGTTAGATTGGCTCAGAGCCAGTTTAGATGACAGGGTGTTTAAAAATGTCTGTGGCCCCTAGCAATAAGCCTGCAGTGGGACTCCCAGGGTTGATTTCAGAAGGTGCTGAGCACCCACCCTCTGGAAATCAGGTGCTTTTAAGGTATCTCATGATGGACCCCCAAAACCATTGGTCACTTTTGAAAATCTTGGCCGGGACCTTTCGTGGTGCAACCCAGTAGGACAGATCACTTTGGATGAGCACAGGTCACTGGGAAGTGGAGGGATGAGGGATAGCCAAGAACAAAGCAGACCATCTCCCTGGCTTTGTTTAGTAATTAGCAGGGAGTTGACAGCTGTCAATAGTGCAGCTTGGGGAAACCCCAAATCCCTTCAAATTGACACAAACTCACTGCTCAGAGGAGTGCAACCACATCACCTCCAGTCCCAGATCGTTCCACCAACTCCCCATACACTTCAGGATCAGGTTCAGAGTATGCAGTTTAAGGGAGCCAAACTGGGATAATGATGCACCACGGGTATTTCTCCCTCTCCCAACTCCTCTCCCTATGCCTTCTGGTCAGGTAGCACAGGCCTCCTCCCTGTCCTCCATTGTTGGTGTGAGAGCCTTCTCCCGTGCAACGTCTGCTGTCTGCAGCTACTTTGCGATGCCCGTTTGCCTCATCGAACCCCTTCTGAGCAAGGCTTGAACCACTATCTGAAACAAAACAAAGAACCTGACTAGGGTTACCATTCGTCTGGATTCCCCCGGACATGTCCGGCTTTTTTCAGTTAAAAATAGCGTCCGGGGGGAATTTGTCAATGTCCGGACTTCCCCCCATGCAGAGCGTGCGCGGCGTACAGGGCAGGCGGCCGGTGTGGATCGAGACACTCGCACGGGGCTCCGGCAGCCTGAGCCCTTCCTTCACTTCCCCCTCCTCTCCCCTGAAACTTTAGACCACTCCCCTCCTCTCTCTCCCTCCCTCCCCCGCCCTGCATTCGCAGATCGGGGCCGTTCTCCTCGGCCTCCAGCAGTCTGGAGCTCCGAGCCTGCTCCCCTCCCCCGCTGCCGAGCGTGCTGCTCTGCAGCACAGTAAGGGGGCCGGGGGTCAGAGAAGCGGCAGGGAGGTTCTGGGGGGAGGGGGGTAGTCAAGAGACAGGGAGCAGGGTTGGATGGGTCAGGAGTTCGGGGGGGGCTGTCTGGGGGTTGGGGGTGTAAGGTTTTGGGCAGTCAGGGTACAGGTGGGGGGGTCTCAGGAGGGGGCAGTTAGGGGACAAGGCACAGGGAGGCTTAGGTAGGGGGTGGGGTTCTGGAGGGCAGTTAGGAGCAGGGGTCCCAGGAGGGGGCAGTCAGGGGACAGGGAGCAGAGGGGTTTAGATGGGTCAGGAGTCCCGGGGGTCTGTCTGGGGGTGGGGGTGTGGATAAGGGTTGGGGCAGTCAGGGGACAAGTAGGGGGTAGAGTCCTAGGGGGCCAGTTAGGATGTGGGGAAGATCTCAGGAGGGGGCAGTCAGGGGACAAGGAGCAGGGAGGCTTAGGTAGGGGGTGGAGTCCTGGGGGGCAGTTAGGGGCAGGGGTCCCAGGAGGGGGCAGTCAGGGGACAAGGAGTGGGGGAGGGTTGGGAGTTCTGAGGGGGCAGGAAGTGGGAGGGAGTGGAAGGGGCAGGGGCGGGGCTAGGGCAGGGCGGGGCTCCTCCCATCCTCTTTTTTGATTGTTGAAATATGGTAACCCTAAACCTGACCTCCCTTTTCCCAGCTGCAAAGATAGCCCCCGATACCAGTTTTCAGCTCAGTTTCATAGAAATGTTTCATCTACTGCATATATATTTAATTTCAGAGGCCATACTCTCCCCAGGGGCCATTCAGTGCTGATCTCCAATCTGCTACCTTTGTGTAAAACTGTGGCCCCAGCTCAAGGAGAACAGTGTCAGTGGCAACAGGCAGGGGACAAACAGCAGGGGGTGCGCTGAGATTGGAGCGGGGCCTGCTTGGTAGATTTTTGAATTCTTGCCAAATAGCTCACAGAGGCTGTAATAATAAGAGCAGAAGAAGATAAACACTCTGGGGCAAGATCCTCAGCTGGCGTAAATGGGCACAACCCCACTGACTTCATTGGAGCTACACCAATTTATACCAGTGAAGGTTCTGGCCCTCTACTGCTAGCAACGACTGGAGTTTAAAGCTATACAGAGAAACTCCAAGAGACGGAATTTCTAAAGCTAAATTTCCAGCAGAAATACCGCCAGATCCTAAATTCCCTATGCAGTCCTTACACAGGCCCTTTTCCAATTAAAGTCAATGGGAGTTTCACCTGAGTAATGACTGGAGTAAAAATAGAGTAAGAATATCAGGCTTTGACACATAGACTTTAACACACACACACAGAAAACCTCATGCTGCATGATATGCTTTGACTTTTCATCTGCCACAAAAATGTTAACTATGCCACCCAGTACATTCCACAACAGAACAATATTTATATTTGATCTCTGAGATGGTTTAACCCCATAAATTACATAAGACAGTCATTCCCCCTACAGTAATGGAAACAGACAGTGCTTGCCATGGTTTATTTTTGCATCAGGCATTCTTTGGCAGATACTTATGGGAAACAACATGGCAGGGGAATGGCATCAGACTTCCCCTGTGCGGTAGCCAGGACAGCAGCCCAGCAGAAGAACAGCACAGCACATTCTCTCTCTTTTTGGAACTTCTGCAGAGCTCGTCATGCATCTTGCCCCTTTATGTACTTAGAAGGATTCAAGCTTTAGGAAAACAGCAGCATAGCACTGTGTCAAAAATAATTGTCTCTGCAGCTGTCTCCGCTCCATTCACAAACCAACAAGCTGTCGTAGCCACAATGTCACCACCATGGTGAATGGAATTTATTTCAACTGTCCCATGTGCAGATTTGCCCTCCTCACAGGTGTGCACTTATTTCTCCCTTACCTCTCTGGGAACAGGATCCCTATAGAACAGGGGTCTCAAACTCAATTTACCTTAGGGCCAGTGCCAGTCCTCAAACCCTCCCAGCGGGACAATAATGTCACTGAAGATGGTGTTCAGAAAAGAAAATGTTTATAGTGTACTTTTTATTTTGAATCTCTTAGAAATAATAAAACGGTCATACAACTTTATACAATTCTTCACCTGCCAGAGCGTTTTTAGTGTTTGCCAGACGCCTGTTCTGTCACTGTCAGTTTGTTGATGTTTGCCCTTAGAGACTGAGCAGTTGAAACCTTCAGGGTGGCAGCAAGGTGTGCATCAGATAGTTGTGTTCGGTATTTTGATTTGTTTATATTCATTGTGGAAAAAAGTGCCGCTGCCTCCATGGTTGACTCTGCCCAGCAACTAATGATAGTATCTCTGTCCCTTTCTGCCAGCCAATGGGAGCTGTGGGGGGCAGTGCCTGCAGCAGACAGAGCCGGCAGCGTGGCTGCATGGGTCTCTCCTCCACGGGCCGTAGTGGTGAGGTTCTCGGGCCACAGATGGCCCGTGGGCCGGGACTATGAGACCCCTGCTATAGAAGCATAGCATGATCTAGAGGAACAAGCAAGCTGGGACTCAAACTCCCAAGCTCAAATCTTGGCTCTGCTAGCGAATCACCATGCGGCCTTGGTAAGTCACTTCACCCTTGTGTTAGTTTCACTATCTGCAGAAGCGGGGATAAAGATACTCACCTACCACGTCCAGGAACCTCCTAACGATTAATTAGTTAATGTTTATGCAGCACCTTGAATATGTACAATTGCTCAGTATTATTATCATCATTAAACAGCTTGTTCAGGTCTAGCTACGGGACACTCTACACAGGTTATGTAGAGATGGGACTCAGCTGCAAAATTTGGATCTGCATCTGAGTTTCCTCCAAGTTCAAGGGTGTTTGGTCCAGGGTTTTGGTTCAGTCTATTACAGATATCAGGCTTGCCACAATTCAGGCTTATTTGGATCCAGGTTTTGGATTGAGGCTCATCACTAGTAGACCATGGAGACAATATTGGCTTTTCATCACTCACCTCATTTTGGGATACGTTCCATCATTAGGTATCCTCTCTGGGGAAGCTAAGTATAAAGAACTTGGTGCACTTTGACACTATGCGTTCTGAACCCTTTGGAAATGCATGAAAGAAGAGCTCAGTCTTGAAAGGCACTGAACCCTGCCTGTAAGGTGCTGAGCATGGTTAACTCGGATGGAAGCCAAGAGGAGTTGAAGATATTCAGCTCTAGGTTTGGGTCCTAAGTGCATGAACACACTTAACAGCTTCTGTCATGTGTTCCGATCCCATTCCTGCATGGTGCAAAATGCCTCCCGGAAGGCTCGACTTCAACGGAACTTGGAACCAGGAACCTGACCCTGGTTGAGGAGCTCTCAGCCGACAATCATTCTTTGCAGATTTTATTTTATAGATCAGGGGTTGGCAATGGACTTCATATGCATCTTATATATAACCCACTGTGAGCTAGGTTGCATGATTGTGAAGAGGCTGGTCTATATGCAAACCCAGACGGGAATGCATTATTGGGAGACTTAGCACTCCAGCAACCACATGCATCATTTTTGCATCCTTGCTGGAAAGAATGGAGCAGATCATTCCCTGGGACTTTGTCACCTTAAGATAGATGATGAACCTCCATGTGTGTCACATTCATATATGCCACAGTCTGTTAGCAGAGCAAGAAGAAGAAGTGCTGCAGGAGATGAGCTGCATTTCACAGCCCTCCACCTGTCAGAAGGAGCAGGGAGAGTATGAAACAGGCTGCATAGAGAAGATGGGCCAAACCAGAAGTAGTCCATCATGTGCCATGGGCCCCACTTTCCTGAGGATCTTTTCCTAGGGGTCTGATGTCAGAAGCAGAGCGTGATACCACCATTCATCAGTCGATGAGTGCGGTTTGTGCTTTGGTGTTTTTCTCATCTCTAGTTGTTCTTTCTGACATTACACTGGGGCTCCAGGGAATTACCCCTGACTTGTATTGTTTTACAAACAGTTAGACCCTCTGTTTTTGCAGATGATGCTAGGAGTGAAAACACTCGAGGTGAGTTCAGTAGCTGTTCAGGGATGGGATGGAGAAAAAAATGGAGTGAACTATATTCACATTTCTTAACTGCATGTCCCAGCTGAACGTCCTGTTCCCTTTCTGCCATTTAATCCAGCCTTTTTGCCAGTGATCAAAGCGTGCTGCAAAAAAGACTGCTCCTGAGTGGGCCCAAATACTTTTACAAAGCCCTTGCTTTCCAAATTCAACACCCTCCTGAGCTACTGCTTTCATGCCATCAATGGGGTCTTATGTGTGTTATCAAGTGCTAAGAAATCCTTTGCTGCTGTCAGAAGCTACTAAAGCTCACTGCTTCCCTAGCTCTTGCCTTTATCCAGACCACACACTTCATTTAGTTGGCTCTCTTCTCCAATTTCAGCTGTAGATCCCGCCCCCCCTCCTGGAGTCTAATGTCCTTCCCAAGGTCATGCTGTTTTCTGAGTGGCTCTTGTTTCCTCTTCGAAGTCAAGCTGTCCAACTCCCCCTCCTCTGCCATTCCCCCTCCCTGCTTCTTTTCACTCTTCCCTCTCAATTGTTTAATCAAGTTTCTCTAAAAGATCGGCTCCTGTGGACAGCTCCCTGCATAGGCCTTTCCCCAACCCCTACCTCTCCGCCACACTTCACTTCACTTAACAAAGATAACTAGGTCACCTGGATGCCAGTGTACAGAGTGAATGTTAAGGCAACAGATGTTACTGCGGACTAGAACCCGGGGCTGTTCAGTGATCCAGTTTACAGTGGCCCGCTTTTGAGTCACTAGCTATCTCACCTGTGCTTTTGGGTTCTGTAGGAAAACAAGAGTCCGAATTTCAGAAATGCACGTGTACAAAATCACATGCACTACTGCATCTCTAATGTGCGCACAGAGTTAAAGTGAAGAGAAAGGTGGGCATCCGTGCAGGACAACAGATAGGTCGGTGCATAATTCTGTGCACAAATTGGGCATGTTGGACTGGAGCTTCAGCCACTGTGAACAGGCATCGCGCCAGTGGACCGTTGGCATTGACTTCAGTGGAGCTATGCCAATTAACTCCCGCTCAGGATCTCGCCCAAAATTCTGCCTGTATTGGAAAATTAGGTCCCAAATATATTTAGAATAAATAAACTAAGAAGTAACTTGGCAGGTTATACTTCATACCCTTTGGTGGCCAGACACATGCCGGTTGTGAGCTAAAATAGTTAGGCAGACATTGACTTCCTGGCACCAGAAAGCTCTCGGCTGACTAGCGATGGGCTGAGCGGAAGCCACATCACTCCGTGACCCTCACTACCCTGGCCCTGACTTGCAGTGCTGACATCAGAGAAGATGCACACAATGTATAGCAGGGCAGGACTTGGTCTCGGAACCTCTGTGGAAGGCGAATGGTAGTTACCCACATTGAAATTCTGTCAGGGCACTGGGTGAACGCCTCGGCTCCATCAGCATTCGACTGTCCCTGCAAAGCTCAGCCCCAATTGGAGGGAAATACAGAGCCACATCACTCCACTGGAGGTATTTTACTTCTGGAATCCAAAGTGCCTCTGAGAGTTCCAGTCTAGCATGGGTCGGAGTGGATTCTGCATCACCCTTTGAGAGCATATACAAAGCACTCCACATCTCCAGCCAATGCCAGATCTGCTGGCTGGCATGGAGGTGACAGCAGGGCCATGGCTAAGGTAGGACCTCCTTTAAGAAGGCTAGAGGGCATTAGTCCCATGTCATCAAGCCCTGCAATTGTACCAGAGCTCTGTGTATGTGCATGGGCGGGTGGGGAGGAGGAGGCTGTCTCTCTTGCTCCATGTAGGCCATATAGAAGCCAGACAATCTGGCCTGCAATGTCGGCAATTGTTTATTGCTTATACTGCAAAGCAACAGAGATGTCCCAGTAACCAAAAAAAAAAAAAAAGCATAAATGATATGATCTGGAGGCTGTTTTGGAAGTGATTCCTTCTCTTCATCTCCATAGGAAATTTGACACCCTCCAAAGACTACAAAACTTACTGGTGTTAATTCCCAGCTTTAGCAAGGGATGGGACTGGAGGCTCATATTTCTAATCAAGTCAGCCAGGTTGTGATTTTTCAGAGTGATTCATTCTTTCCCCGTAATGATCCCAGAGGAGAATCCACAGCAATTCAGCCATAAGCCCCTGCATCCTTCCTCCCTCCTCCTTTCCTCCTCCCCTCTCCAATTATCCCTCTTGAAATTAAGCTTCTTGGCAGTGCAACTCCAGCTCCTTCCCCTATTTCCTTCTGTTGCAGGACCCTTTTGAAAACCCTGGATTCGCCACCTTTAGGGATTAGACCATACATAACTGTCCCAGCACAGAACAGAGAGAACATCATGTTATTTCCATTCTTCTCGCGGTTGTGTTCTCTCACAGCCCCACACTGCTTATGGCTTCCACGCCACGTATTCTTCTGTCCGTTGCCATGGTGCAGCCGCTGGTTTGTCATTAATATTGTGGGTAACTTCGGATCCTTGACCTCAGGGCTTTCAATGCTTTTCATGGTGTATTTTCCTCTTGATTGAGTTGCTCTGCATTCCCAAGCAAAGTTAAAACAAAAATAAAATGCGGCCGCTTTTGAATGGCGAAATCTGTTCCACAAAGACACAAAACAGCAAAGGCTGAAGAGCACCGAAAAACAGCAAATGAAGAGAAGAACAGCCATCCTCTTCAGGCTCACAGGCTATGGGGTATATTTAGATCTGTCTACACTGCGTTTGTCAAACCATTGTCCCAAAGGGGTTCTTATGAACTCAATACCTGTCCCAGTTTTGTCTCTTCAGTACTAATATTCTGCACTTTCATCTGAGGATCTCAAAACACTCTACAACTATTAATCCATTTAGCTCCACAACATGCCTGAGAGTTGGGTAAGGCATTATTATTCCCATTTTATGGATGGGAGAATTGAGGCACAGAAACATTAAACATGTACCTACCCAAATTATATATGCAAGCTCTCTCCTTCCAATGTGTGTGTTCATCAGTCGTGACTTGCACATACACATTGGATGAGTGGCCCAAGGGATTGTGTGCTGAAGGCAAGTGCCTGTAAAAGTTTGTGTGCACTGTTTGAACATTTGGGCCTGGGTGAATTGTCCAAGAGGATTACTAGCTAAACTGCACTTGCAAGGTCAAATTCTGTCCCTGGTTACTCATGGGCAAGCCCTAAAGTCTGTCTTTAGCTACTAAGGGCAGAATTTGGACCGGCAGAATCATTATTCGGGTTGATAATGTGCATGCCAGAAAGGATCCAGCATGACTCTCAGATCCCAGGGTGAGTTTGCAGCTCTGGTAGCTACTTTTATCCATAATCTTAGAAAATATGATAGACATTTATTTGACACAGGAAATATACTATGTCATTTTGAGTCACTAGTCAAAACAAAACTGCCTTTTAATGATCAAAAGGTGTTAAATTTATTCAGTTAAAGATGCTCCATTTGCACAGGGTTTCCCTGAAAAATTAACTTGTAAAAATATGAATTCACATTAAAAAGGACTAACTTGCTGCATTCCTGAATATCAAACCCTCCTACCTTGTAGAGGAACAGTTTACATGGTGGTGTGCCCGCAGGGACATGAAAACCTGGGGAAACAGCAGAGCTTCTTTACAAGGGGGAAAAATAGTATAATTGTCTAAAAGAAGAAAGTGATTCTATTTGGGGAAAGCACTTTAGAAGCATTAAACGGAGTCTGAGCCTATATTTGTCAATTACCTCAGTCCATGAGGAAGCCTGTTTCCACACCCACACACCTGGTGCAGGCTAATGGTAGCGCTGATGATAATACCAACTGCCACCTGGTTATTTCTGAATCAATAATATAAGAAGAGCAGCAAATGAAAAACAAGGCTCTGATTTTGAGATCCTTCACTCCTGAATTTAGCTCAGGAATGGGTGAGAGGTGGGGAAAAGAAAGCCACCTCTTTTCCTCTTTGATTTTGGAGCCCTTTGGTGCCCTGTTTAGTTCTTGCCAGCAGTTAGAGCAGCTTAAGGGTTACTCTAAATTCCACTTGGTTTCCCATGACTCCCTAGGGGCTCTGGAAAGCAGAGAATAGCTATAGTTCTGTGTGGTCTAGCCACACGCCCTCCCCACTCCTGAAATGCTAGGGGCTATGAGTGGGGCCAGTGTCGGGCCATGCTGGCATCTCTTCTGGAGCCTCCCTATACAGGGAGAATTCCCCAGGGACCATTCCCACTTTTTAGGGTTCCAGAGCAGCAGAAGAGGCTACAGAGCTACCCATGTGGTTTGCTCCTTCATCACCAGTGCAGTCCAGTTAGCTTGGTTACACCAACATATTGACTTGTTTGGACGGGCTGTTGTTAAACAGTAGAAGTTCATGGAACACTAGTTTCAGATGCACATTCACTCTTTCAAGAAAATGTCGTCCATACCTGCCAGGTTATGTGTGGGTCATTACGATAGTAGCTATTCCTCTACACATGTGTAAATAGGAAAGTGAGCTCTGCCTGATTTATAAATTGCATACATTATTGCTACTCCCTCTTCTTCCTGTTTCAGAGTTGGGTATGGATTTTAATTGGGCAAGCCCCCAGTTATTGTGAAGAAAATTAGATTATCGAGCCTCAGAATAGAATGTTTCACTTGGAAACAGTTCATTATCCTGTCTTTCTCCCATGTGGAGAATATGACACTAGAATGGAAATAGCTTAAACCATTTTATAAACTGGCATCAGTCAAAGTAAACAGCAAGCGTTGAATGGATTCCAGCAGCGTGGTTCCATGTTTCACTTATTTGCAAATTGATAATACAATGATTTCTTCACTGGCAATTCTGTTAGCACCTATAGGAGCTGTGTATCAGCGCTTAAGAGGATTCTGATTATTTATCTACAGAAGCCGTGGCCTATTTATACAATTTGCATCTCTATTTATAAAACAGCATCTCTAGTGGCTAACACATGTGTAATGATGCTGGTTCTGGTGGGACCCAACTGAGAGTGCCAATTCAGCACAAATTGCTTAAAACAGGGCAGTTACAGCCCAAGGCTGGGGTTTTTCCACCTCTAAGGCAAACCAAACCAGCCAGACAAAGAGGACTTTGGTCTCACCCCACTGGCTAACCACAAGTCACACAAGCAATTCCCTTAGACACTCCAGTTTCCCAGTATCACCACCAGTGCCACTCGTTATGGGGACAAATGGTTATGAAAACCAGTACCCCAATAAAAGAAAAAAGGTTCTCTCGATCCCAAAAGACCAAGCCCCAGATCCAGGCCAATATACAAATCAGATCTTACCCACAAATCACGCTGTTGCCAATCCTTTAGAATAAAAAATTTAAAGGTTTATTCATAAAAGGAAAAAGATATAGATGAGAGCTAGAATTGGTTAAATGTAATCAAGTACATACAGTAATGGCAAAGTTCTTGGTTCAGGCTTGTAGCAGTGATGGAATAAACTGCAGATTCAAATCAAGTCTCTGGAATACATCCACAGCTGGGATGGGTCATCGGTCCTTTGTGTAGAGCTTCTGTTTGTAGCAAAGTCGCTCCAGAGGTAAGAAGCAGGATTGAAGACAAGATGGAGATGAGGCATCAGCCTTTTATAGTCTTTTCCAGGTGTAAGAACATCTCTTTGTCCTTACTGTGGAAAATTACAGCAAAATGGAGTCTGGAGTCACATGGGCAAGTCCCTGCATACTTTGCTGAGTTACAAGGTGTATCAGCCTTCTCTCAATGGGTCAATTGTATAGCTGATGGTCCTTAATGGGCCAGCAAGCAGGCTAGGCAGAGCTGACACCAACTTGTCTGGGGTGTCACCAGAAGCATTGCAGAAGTTTGAAATAGAAGTTGAAGTTGAAGTTATGAATATTGGCTCTATACTGTCTGGTTTCAGAATAACAGCCGTGTTAGTCTGTATCCGCAAAAAGAACAGGAGTACTTGTGGGCTTATGCTCAAATAAATTTGTTAGTCTCTAAGGTGCCACAAGTACTCCTGTTCTTTTTGCGGATACAGACTAACACGGCTGTTATTCTGAAACCAGACAGTATAGAGCCAATATTCATAACTTCAACTACAAAAATGATACACATATACAGATAGCATAACCATAACCAGCAAACCATAACCTTGTCTTAGACACCCTATTTGACCCCCTTTATACAAGATTTGGTGCCACTACAGGACTTTGGTTGCAACAATGAGCTATACGGTCCCAGTTCATGTCAATAACATCACAGCATGGGATTAGGAACCAGGAGATCTGGGTTCTACTTCCAGTTCTGCCACAGATTTGCTGTCTGACTCTGGGCAATTCGCTAGAGCCTGAATTTCCAAGTATCTGCTAATTTTGGCCCTCAGGAACAACTAGAATCTGATTTTCTGAGGTACTAAGCAGCTGCAGTTCTCTCTAGGAACTGCGGGTACTCAGCATCTCTGAAAAATCACTCACTTGATGTCTCAAACAGTGCACTCAAATTTAGTGGACCTTTGAATATTTTGGCATTTATCTCTGCATACTGATTACTCACATGTAAAATGGGGATACTAAAAATACATTTCTACCTCACAAAGAAGCTGGTGTCTGTAAAGAGATTTCAGATCTTCTGTTGCAAGGGGCTACAGAAATGCACAGCCTTACAACAAAGTGATATAATGTGTTATGTAAAGTAGCAATTATACAGCAGGATGTGATGTTTTCACATGTTGTTTTTAATGAAAGGATACACTCTTCCACAAAAATGTGTGTGCATTACGGCTGGCAATATTTAAAGCAAAACCTCAGATTGTAGCTAATGCAAGGTGAATCCTTTTACAGTGAAATGCCAAACTATGTATAATGTTCAAATGTGGAAAATGAAAACAGCTGAGTTTTGCACAAAACTGTGGTTTTGGGCCCTGTGAACCTCTTGTCAAAGCTCAAAGTGAAAATTCTTGCTGTCCCCGGAGCGAGGCAATTGTTATTCAACCATGTTTTATGGTTTCCTTCTAGTTTTACTGCAAAATCTGTGACAGCTGAGCATACGGTATGTCTGGGTTGAATAAAGCAGGTGACACTTTGCCAAACCTATGCACAATACACGGAGCTTAATGAAACGTGTCAGTTTCACTTTGAATTGTGCATTCATCCTACTGGATGAACCTGAATCTGCAAGTGAAACTCAAGGGTTGTATAACCACGTAAATCGATACACGGGGAAAAAATCCTTGCAAAACGTTCACCAGGTCTAGTTACAGCAAAATATATCAGTATATCTGGAACTGAATAGACTAGCTTGAGTAATAATGTAAAATATGTATCACATCTAGGGATTGCTATAGGAAAGGAAGTATGGTTTAGTGGTTAAGGCAAAGGATGGGGAACCAGAAGACCTGAATTCTATTCCCAGCTCTGCCACAGACTTCCTGTATGATTTTGAACAAGTCACTTATCTGTGTGCCTCAGTTCTCCATCTGTATAATGGAGTTAAAAACTGTCTCCCTTTGCTTGTCTTGTCTACTAGATGGAAAGCTCTGCAGTGCAGGGACCATCTCTTCCTGTGTGCCTGTACAGTTCCCAGCCAAAAGGTCTCCATCTCAACTGGTGCCTCTAAGCTTTGTTGCGATACAAATAATTATCTAAATGTTTATTGTACACAATGGAAAAGAGCACAATAAGAAAGGATTTGACTGAGGTATAACAAACCAGTGAAGTGTATAATGTAAACTGATCAGACCTTTCTTTTCACTCTGCCCCACAATATAAAAACAAAGAGACCCTTGATGAAAATGAAAGGCACTAGATTTAACAGAAAAATAAGCCTGCAAAAGAGGAAGATCTTTCCGCAGCCTGTTGCCAAGCTGTGAAAGTCACTGCTGCCCAGCAAAAGATGAACTGTATTCCAGCCCCCTCCCCCAGCTCATTGCTAAAGAAGAATATTGGGTGAATAAACTAATGGGCAGATTCTTGGAGATGCTGAGAGCTCCTGTTCTCATTGAAGCCAAAATGAAATGTGAGAGCTCAGTGTGATGAATTGGGGCCATTTTCTCCAGTCCATGAGAGAGAGGCCACTTGCCATGTGATAGCCTGCATGAGGCAGGGGACACTCTGTCTGCCTGGACACCAATGGCCCTTGACAACTATCAAAGGAAGGGTGAGATAGAGAGGGACATGCATGTAATGTTTATTGTTCTGTATGATCTGTACTCTCCTGTAATTTACAGGTTTAAGTATAGAAGAGAATGTGACCCACATAAGGAGAGTGCTTCACAGCATTCAGGCAGCAGGCCTGACTGTACAGGTGGAGAAATACTGTGTGTGTGTGTGTGTGTGTGTGTGTGTGTGTGTGTGTGTGAGGGTTATCTTGGCCACGGAGTGGGGAGGGGCTGCATAAAACCAAAGCCTGCGGAAGTGGAGGCGATTAAGAACTGGCTCCCTCCCCAGAAAACAGGTACAATCTTTTACTGGGATGACAAGGTATTACTGGAGATTCATCCCTCGCTTTAATACCCTGACTGCTCTCATCACTGATCTATGTAAAAAAGGGTAAGCCAGCCAAGGTCATCGGGTCCCAAGAGTGTCAACAAGCCCTGAGTACAGACCCAGTTCTAGTAAGCACGGCCTGTGACAAACCTTTTATGGTTTTCACCTGTGCCTCTGACAAGGGGGTTGGATTGTGCTGAGGCAAAGCGATGAAAAAGAGGGAGACACATCCCAGAGTGTATCTGAGCAAGAAAATGCTTCCCCCAGAGACAAACTATGCAACAATTGCAAATGAATATTTGGCAATGGTGTTGGCCCTAGGAAATTACAGCCCTATCTTTTTGGGTGTCATTTCACTGTATATAGTCACATTCACCTGGTTGCATCAAAGGAAAGAGGCAAATACCAGGTTGCTAAAATGGCCCCAGGCTTATGATAGGGAAATGCTATATGTCAAAAGGAATGCAAATTTGGTCACTGGTGGCCTGTCCAGGAAATAAGTCAGTGGGCCCCTCTTGGGTGCTGGAAAGCCCTCCTTGCTAATAAGGGGGAGATGTGACAGATATTGTAACCACATGCACATCTTTGGGGACTATACTATGTTTTGTGTTTAAAAGAGGAACCCCCCAAAAGCCATTATATTGAGATAGGTCAGACAGTGTGAGCTGTAAAATACAGACACCCGTTTGTGTATTTGTGTGATCTTGGTTCACCGGGGGTGGGTTTCCTGCGGAATCTGGAACCACTAGGGGGTTCTTCATGCAAATTCTCCAGCGCCTTTATGGAAAAAACAACAAGGAGTCCTTGTGGCACCTTAGAGACTAACAAATTTATTTGGGCATAAGCTTTCATGGAAAAAAACAGCCTTTCAACGTTTACCCCTGAGGAGGGAATTGACTCATTGAATAGTGATTACCTGTTACAGGAGGTCAGAGATCAAAGGCCCAAACTGTATAAATGGCTGAATTGTCCCAATGGGGTTCTGGTTCTTGATAAGAAACCTGATAAACTGGTAACCAGGAGAGCAAGCCCAGCTGAGGGGTTTGAAAGACTGACACCTACGAGAGCCTTATGCTGGAGTTGGGGGTGACTGCTGGTAAGCTTTTAGCAATAGGGACTTTTATTGTGGTTTGTATGTTTTCTCTGTAATGCTTTTGTCCTAAGAATAAATATATTTTGCTTTGTGAAGACTGCTTGGTAACTGGTATGCACAATCATAGCCCCAGGTGCTGGGCCCTGGTCAGACCTGCTGGGGAAATCACAGTGAGGTGCAGAGGGACTGCAAGCCTAACTACCCTCCTCTCTTCCCCCCCCCCCTCCCCGTCTGAAGGCAGAGAGACGCAGGATTCTGCCCAAGAGAGGTGAAGACTGGGAGCCTGAAGCCATAAGTGGGCGCCCTCTCCAGGAAGACCAAAAGGGGATTCAAAGGCACAGTTAACCCTGAAACTGTGACACTCAGTATGACAGGTTGAATCACAGAAACCCCCTTGGGAACTGCCAAGTGATGTGCCAAGACTACTTCTGCCCCTGCTTTCCCTGCCAGCTCGGGACCCCAGCACCCTGTCTTGCTGAGCCAGACACTCCCGTCTGCTCCAACGCAGACCCAGGGTCTGAATTACTTACCCCAAAGCTGCAGGTTTACCTGAAAGCAGCTCACAGAAGTGTTCCTGTCTTTAACACTCAGATACCCAACACCCAGTGGGGTCTAAAACCCAAATAAATCCGTTTTACCCTGTATAAAGCTTATACAGGGTAAACTCATAAATTGTTCGCTCTCTATAACACTGATAGAGAGATATGCACAGCTGTTTGCCCCCCTAGGTATTAATACATACTCTGAGTTAATTAATATGTAAAAAGTGATTTTATTAAATACAGAAAGCAGGATTTAAGTGGTTCCAAGTAGTGAGAGACAGAACAAAATGAATTACCAAGTAAAATAAAATAAAATACGCCAGTCTATGTCTAATCCAACTGAATACAGATAAAATCCTCACCAGTTCCAGAATGCTTCCTTTTACAGACTAATCTCCTTTTAGTCTGGGTCCAGCAATCACTCACACCCCTTGCAGTCACTGTCCTTTGTTCCAGTTTCTTTCAGGCATCTTTGGGGGTGGAGAGGCTCTCTCTTTAGCCAGCTGAAGACAAAATGGAGGAGTCTCCCCTGGGCTTAAATGGACTTTCTCTTGTGGGTGGAGAACCCCTCCTCTCGCCAGCTACAAAATGGAGTTTTGGAGTCACCTGGGCAAGTCACATGTCCATGAATGACTCACAGTTTTTACAGGCAGAAGCCATTGCCCACATGGTATCTTGAATGTCTCCAGGAAGACTTCTTATGTGGATTGGAGCATTCCAAGATGCATTGTTCCTTAAGTGCTTCCTGATTGGGCACTTAACTTTGCGAATGTCTTTCTCCAAGAACTGACCAAACGCTCTACTAAGGTTATTTAGAAATCAAGCCAGTACATGGCCAATATTCATAACTTTGAGTACAAAAATGATATGTGCATACAAATAGGATTAATAGATTCAGTAGATATGTTACATGGCATATGTAGCACAGAATATATTCCAGTTATGTCATATATATTCATAAGCATGTTTCCATAAAACCTTATGGGGGGCGCTGTCACACTCAGCATCCCTGAAAATCAGGCCAGTCATACTCTGGGTTTTATGCCAGCATAAATGTATTACCTTTTATTGGCCCTGGCTGCAGGATCCATTGCTCTTTTCTCTATTCTTTGTATTCTGCTACGAATTGAATTGCCCTGTGTCTAGACCTACCTGTTATTACACTTGAGTGGCAACCTATGAAAGGAGGAAATCTGTAACAGGACACCTAACTTTAGTGGTGAGAACTTGTTTCAGTTTGCTCTGAGTCATAGTGACAGCTCTGAAAGACAAAAGGCCCTCTGATTCTGTCACAGGTGGTTTAACTGGGGGAAAAAAAGCTTATTGTAAAAGAGGATGCATAGGCCCATGCATAGCACACCCCGCCCCATATCACATGGAGATCAATATTATATTTCGAAGACCCTCTTAGAAACTACTGAGTGTCTGAACACTGATATTAAATAAGTAATACATTTCCTCTCTCTAATATCTTCCGCTGAGGGATCTCAAAACACATTACAACCATTAAGGAATTAAGCCTTACAGCACCCTTATGACATAGGTAAAGGTTGTTCTCCTATTTTACACATGGGGAAACTGAGGCTCGGGGAAATTAAGTAACTTCCCCCCAATCTTAGAGAGTCATTGGCAGAGCCAGAAATAAGATCCAGGTCTCCTGACTCCCCATCCCATGCTTTAGCAATCATGTCCTTCACCTCCTAGTGATGGAGATACGTGAGAGTTACAGAGCCACGGTGAGTAGGAAAGCACTAGGAAAAGATGAAGGTGACTAAACCAGTGGTGTGGGTGTGGTAAATGGGCAGATTTTCTGGCAATACTGATCTCCACCACCATGGCAAATTCACAAAGGGATGTGGCCTCCTTGCAAATTGAATCACACCCAGATTGATTATAATAATATATGGAGATATCTTATCTCCTAGAACTGGAAGGCACCTTGAAAGGTCATTGAGTCCAGCCCCCTGCCTTCACTAGCAGGACCAAGTACTGATTCTGGCAAGGTACTTAAGGTGGTCTGATTGGATATTCAGTTTATGTCAATACCTGGCAATCTTGTCACACCAGTGAAGCTATTGGTGCCCAGGTGATTGCTGGCTGTGTTGTGGCATTCCTTGGTACATGTGCTTCAGAATTCGTAGGTCTTCCATTCTTATAATATCTCCATATCAAGAAAGCCGCTGAATCTAATATGTCTGTACCAAGAAAACCAGTTTCCTGTCTCCATGTGAGTTCAGTAAGGCTGTGTTCTGTCACCATCTTTATTCATTATCAGTATTGACTGATTGATGGGTAAGCTTGAGGAGGCAGCCATTGATGGCACTTAGCTGAAAACCGTTCTGCTTTCAGATCTTGAATATGTTAATCCCATTGTCTTATTGGCTCAGTTTGGTGAATCACTGTAGCTGATGGCTATACAGGGTCAGGCAAGAAGCAGCATGCATTGGTCTGATTATTAATCCAGACAAAACTAAGTCTCTAGCCATTACCACCGAACAACCTCCAGCTCCAGATTACAACCAGCTCAATATTCTTCTATCCACACAGGTGGCAGCTGTCAAATATTTGGGCAGTGTCAGACAGTGCTGGAGGATGCTTGAAAGACGTGGATGCTTGTATAGCAGCAGCTGCTGCCATGATTTGGACCCTTCAGGGACCCTCTCTGGGACGTTGTGACCTACACCTTGCTACGAAGCCACGGATCTATAGAATCACGGTTATACCAACTTGGTTGTATGTAAAGGAAATATCAGTGCTGAGGAAGGCTGAAGAATATGATTGACATTTTCGATTCCTGTCCTTTCCGTCAGCTGCTCCATATAAAGTGTCAGGACAAAATCAGGTCTGGGGATATTCGAAGCCAGACCCAGCAAGCACCTCCATCAGAGGTTCAGTTTTGGTGGCTAACAATATGAGCAAGCTACTAAAGCATTCTTCTGTTAAAGGGCTAATTGCACAGGGAGATTTAAAGGGACAAACATAGAAGAGGTGATGAGGAGAAAAAAATCCTCCTCCCATAATCACGTACACGTGTGACTGAAAGCCTGGCAAGCAGAGCTTTGAAGAAAATCAATGTAGCATATCTTATAAGGGTGCCCCAAAAAAGACCAGAGGGGTGAAAGGAGCATCCTCAAACATAGTTCCACTCCTCCCCATCCTCCATCCAAATCATCCCTTTGCCCCAATTGTTCTCAACTCCAGCATCATCTTTCACCTTGTACTCTCATTCTCCTCCCACAACTGCTCAGTCTGTAAATCTTCCTGTCACCACCTGTGCTGTGAATGCCAATGCCTTGACCCTCCCTCTGTTCATCTAGGCCACAATCTCCTCTCACCTTGGAGTGCTGCAGGCCCTTCACTCTCTAGACTCTCAGTGCAGAACGCTGCTCTACGTATTCTCACCCATACAAAGGGGTCTGACTGCTTCAAGCCCATCCTTAACCATCTTAGCCGGCTCCCTGTTCATTTTGGGAACCAGTTCCAAATTGTTACCTGGGCCTTTACATTTTTGATTAGTCTTAGCTCCTAGGCCTCATCTCTCGCTCTTCCCATTCTCTATGGCCACCCAGCACCCACCTTCTTGCTCTCACTACACAAAATCTCCACACTGCTGGTAGAAGAATCTCCTTGGTGCCGTTTCCGTTGTTTGGGACTGCATTCCTGTATATGGCACCTTTTTACCTTATTGACTGTTCTTTCAAAAATCATCTGGACTTTATTATTTGTATTTGGGTAACACTTAGAGGCCCCAACCAAGATTGGAGCCCCAGTTGGTTGAGCACCATACAGAGAGTCTACACAGCAACTAGGAATGTAATTTCTAGTCAGGTAGATGTACATGCCCTCACTTTGATTAAGCTAGCATGCTAAAAAAAAGCAGTGTAGCCACACCAGCATGGGCAGTGGCTCAGGCTAGCCACCTGACTACAATCCCAACTGAGTTCCTAGGGATGTCTTTGGGCGGTTAGCCTCCACCACCACCCATGTTGCTGCTGCTGCTGCTACTATTTTTCTCATGTTAGCTTGATCAAAGTTAGTGTGTACACATAGATTCATGCTGTACGTTACATCTCCAGCTACAGTTCAGAGGTACCCATAGTAAGAGATGGCCCCATCCACAAAGACTTTTGTCTAAATATACATGGTGGCAGATGGAAGCGTTATTATCCTCATTTTACAAATGGGGAATTGCAGCATAGAGAAATTAAATGATTTGCTTAAGGGCACACAGGGAAGTCTGTGGCAGATGCCAGAATTGAACCTATATTTCCTGAGTCCCCGTCCAGTGTCTTGACTGCAAGGCTACCCTGCCTCTCAAGGAAAAAAAAATCTCCTTAGCCTGTGCGTCTTAATTTCCCTTTCATTTCATTAATTGGTTTGTGAATAGTCAAATATCTTCAATGTTCTTTTAACCATAGTTTTCTGTAATTACCATCGTATATTCTCTGCTGCCCTCTAACTGATTCTGGAAAGAGGTTTGTATGAAAATCATTGTATACAGTTGTACTGTGCTCTCTTTTTTAGTCTATTCCCATGAGGATGGATTAATTTAAATGCCCTATATCTCAGTTACTTTAATCCATTTATTTGAAGATGGGCCAAACTGCTCAATTCTAGGATCCCGTGCAAAAATAAAAGGATTTTTTCATAGGCAATCTCTCCATAGGATCATTTCCCTCTGCATCTATGTCTAGTGGCTGCTGTGAGTTGAAACAATTCTAAATCTTACTCTGGTAGAACTCCACTATTTGATGCTAGTGTTCTGAGTCTCTGTAAGTGTTTTTAATTGCTCAGAAAAAATAATGCCAAAACTGAACCAACTGCCAGTGTTTCCAGGGGTCTGATTGCATTCACAAATCTTGTAATCTTTTTATGTTCATTCTGAGAATACTACAAAAAAGGCAATCAGAACTTGGCCAGCAAATTAAGTGCTTATTCAAAGATTAATTCACATCATCTGTACTCCATTAGATGTTCTCTTTTGCCAGGGAATATAATGCAATATCTTCAGGGGGGAATAATTCCTGCTGTTGCCAAGTGCTTTCAATTTACTGGCTCTTACTGCACTGACACAGGAATCACAGGACCATGGGCACAGCTAAATCAGATATTGTGGCAACGTATGGGATGAGACATATGGAGCAAATCTGTTTCATTCCAGTGCTAAAAGAGTATCGATGACAAGTTTGCAATGCAGCCAACTGACATAGGGAAGGCAATCCCACCGATCATTAAAAACATAGCCCCCATTATACTATGAGAGGAACAGAATTTGTTTAAATGTTAATAGCTGGATTTTTCATTTGAAATGTCAGAGAGATGGCTCAGGTAGCTAGTAATATTTGATCTCTCAATTTTTAGGTGCCCAGCTTGAGACACCTCAAAGGGGCTTGATCTTCCAAGTGTGGGTGCTCAGTACTTTCTCAAAAAACAGGTTTCCCTATGGAGAGCACCAAAAAGAAAAAAAGGCTCCCAGAATCAGAAATCGCTGCTGAAAATTATGGCCATGGTTTCCATTGGAATACAATGGTCATGGATTATAAACCATCTTCTGAGGGTTTGTCTACACAGCCCCCAGCAGCGAGTCTCAGAGCCCGGTCAGCAGACTCAGACTCACGCTACGGCACTAAAAACAGCAGTGTAGATGTTGTGGCTCGGGCTGGAGCTCAGGCTCCGAAGCCTAGGGAAGGAAGTGGGCTTCAGAGCCCAAACCCCAATGTCTACACAGCCATTATTAGTGCCATAGCATGAGGCCTGCAAGCCCAGGTCTGTTGACCCAGGCTCTGAGATTCACTGCTTGAAGCTGCCGTTCACTGTGTAGACATATCCAATGTCTACCCTGTTTCTAAACCTCAGGCTGTTCAAATGCTTTTGTGTAAGGTAGGGAACAAACATCAACTAAGCCTAGAGCTCTTAACCTACATGATAGCAGCGAAGGACCTATTGGGGTAATACCATGGAACTACATACTCACTGCTCCTCCACACAGCGTACTTAAGAATTACCATGCAGAGTTCTGCCAAGTGTTGTTCAATAGCCATGTGAAGTAGGACCACTGGTAATTATGGCCTAGAGCAGCACCAGGATGTTGGTGAGACACAACTGTGTAGCTTACATCCCTGTTGTGGAGGCATCGCCTGATTGATGTTGATCACTAAATGGATCCTGAGGCAAAGCAGGAGTGTTTGGTGTCGGGTAAAAGTCTCCTTAGAAAGAAGCTCTCTCCCACTTCATGTCTTTGCTTATAGAGGAGACTCATAAGATAAGAATCCGAGACACACTCTTGACACGCTCTTTCCATAAAGAGTCACATGTTGGATGTGGTCCAAAGGCTCTTCCAGTCACAGTTTGTGCTGGCCATCTGCTTATCCATTCCACAGCACTCTTGAAACACATGCCCTCATGACCATAAGGCTTGGTTACAGAATCCCCTCTGAGCGGAGCTGTCAGTTGAGATCCTCCTATTGCTCACAGATTGTTCAGAAGGAAGCAGCACATTTACTCACTGGCTTGAGCATCAATAAGTATATGGCACTCTGGGGTCAGAAGAAGGAGTGCAATTCCCCTTCCTTTCCCTGGCTTAGGGATGCAGCACATCCCCACAGTGCTCCCTCTTCCTTGGCGGATGCAATGAGAACTCCGCCTCCTGTTTCAATCTATCTTAACACCAGCTCACACCCACCTTTACATCAGCAGCCTATAAAAAGGCATATGGACTTTAAGATGATGCTGTTGGGTTTTTAGACTATGTTTGGTCAGTTGCCTGCCATTGTGCATCCCTCACCCCTCTGGCCTTTCTGGATTTATCAAATCAATTAAGTCTCAGGGAGATCTAGGCAGGCCATTTTAGCTAGGCTTAAACCTCCCATAGTACTGTCTAGGTCATTTTTTTGTGCCAGACTCTCAGAGAGACCCCATAGCTGGAAATATCCATGGATATATCATCTGGCTGCATCTAGGGCTCCTCTCCCTCACAGAGGAACAACAACTGAAGAGATGTAGGTTGATGGGTATACAGCACCCCAGGTTTGATCTAGGTAGGTCTTGATAACAGACCATATACTTTTTTCCAGATGTGCCTCTGCATCTACTGTGTTTAAAAATACGAATGTACGGGTATCTCATGAAGCTTTCTTAAAGTTACATTCTTTTTAGTCTAAAGTAATTTTAATGACTGGATCACCATGGACTGTAGATGCCATATTGTCTGTATTAAAGTGTATTAGTATTTGAATGAATAACATACCAGCGCAGTCATTTTCTCCAAGGCCCAGATCCAATGCCCATTGAAGTCAGTGGGAATCTTTCTGTTGACTTTAGTGGGTGCTGGAATAGGGCCCAATGGCACGTGGCTCGATATGGAAGTCCGAATGCTACATGTTTTGAAGTAGCCATTTAAAATGGGTTTCCCTGAAGGGCAGAGTGAAGCAACAGTAGATTATTTATGCCCTGGAGGAGCCATGCAAGGGGGAGTTCTGTGCTCCATAGTGAGACTTTTAGATATGGAAGTAAATATTAGAATTGTTACCAAAATAATATTGTGGAAAAACCTATGCTCTGCCTGACATTTAGAAAACGAATCCCTTCTTTCAGTACAAAATGCCGACTTCTCCCAATAGCTACTCCGAACCAAGGGGGAAATTTGAATTACCCTCTAATGAGATTTTATTTTTATTATTATTATTATTATGCCCCATAAATATCAAGGTTTTTTTTTTTTTTTTTATTCCCAAGCTCTTCCCTTCAGGAAATGTCAGCCAAGCATAACCCAGTGAAAAATGAACATTATGTTTGCCTTGGCTTCTCAGACTCATGATGATTCCAGAGTGTGGGCAGAACAAAACAGAGAGGCCCAGACAAACAACCTGGCCTGAAAATTGGGCACTGTCTGAAGCCAGTTTGTGTGTACTGGGAATCAAACCTGTATGCTGGGCTTTGCCAAGTCTGGTGCTTTTCCTTCACTTTCCCAAGCCCATGGAAGCCACATCAATATATACATTTTCGAGAAAGATATTTAAGATCTTCCAAAGTTTCAGGCTATATCCTTCCTCACCTTCCTTCACACCAGTTGCATTGAAACAACTATTATAAACTGCATTGTAAAGGTTTCACAGACTTCACCATCTTTGGGCTGTTTTATAGCTGGCACTGTAGCGTCCTCAAAATCCCAGCACTTTGCCACATGTATATGTTATTATAACCTATCAGGAGTTGCTAGTATATAAATGATATCTCACGCCTTGCATGGGAAAATGACTTTGGAGGCCAAGTACTGTGGTTTTGGCAGTTGTACTGTAAACAAGAGGACACCCTATGTCTTCAGATGTGCCCTAATGGAATAGGTTCATTTTGTAACTCATTCCAATTTAATTTGTATATAATTATTTTCTGCATTAAAAATATAGGGAATGATTCATCGCCCCATTACTCCAGTTTTACACCAACATAACTCCATTGCAATCAATGGAGTTAGACCAGTATCTAGCTGGAATGGTAAATTAGGCCTATAGATTATGTTATTGTGACTAGCAGATGATAGTTACTTTCCCTCTTTTAAGCAGGAAAACCAACTTCCAGCCTGAATGGTAATCAAAATCCTGTGAGCTGCAAAATAATTTCATTCATTACAATAAGAGTGCTTCAGAACACTGGGGAAACTCTGGGTAACTAACTGGCTGGCTGAGCAGGTAATGGATTATAACTAGTACAACTGTGCCACATCATACTGATGGGGAGGGTAGGTGATAAGCCTATATCCGTAACTAGAGCTGCTCAGAAATTTTCCATTGAAATCTAAGCAAAATATTTCATTTCAGCTCAGGCTGGCCTGAATCAAAGTATTCTGGTTTACTGAGTCAACTGAAACATTAAATTTCAGGTCAGTTCAACATTAATTTATGTTCCCCGGAGCTCCCACAGTGCCTCCTGGGAGCTGAAGTTCAGGTACCTCATGTTCCAGTTTTCCACTATGGGCTTGGATCCCTGTTTGGACTTCACCTCTCATGATCCATTGTGGTGTCCCCTCTGATTGAACCACCAAAGTGCATCCTGGGTGTTCTATGATCATGGTGCATTTTAGGAGATGTAGTCCAGCCAGGGAGCTGGGTCCATAGAAGACAATGGAGTCTTGAGGCACCATGGGAGCTTGGAGGACAATGTCTAATTGACCCAATATTAAATGTTTTGACTTGGTTCGACAAACTGAAATGAAACATTTGGATTCAGGAATGTCAAAATGTTTCATTTTGATTGAAAAATGTCAAAACAAAATATTTCAAACATTTTGAAATTGATTTTTGGGGATGGGGGGATTTCTGTTCTGTGAAAAATTTTGATATATCAACTTTTCATCCAAAATCAGGATGTAAATTTATTTATTTTTTTAATATCAGGAGGAAAATTCCACTTTTTGACCAGTTCTACCCATAGCTCTTCTAGCTCAGTAGCTAACAAAGCCAGTATCGTTTTACTATCTCTTTTTTATTCTTCATCTAGCAAGAATATTGCTATTAACTATTACCCACATTTTCAATTATGGCTTCTCATTTTATGCCACTGTGGTCAAATGGGCCCACTGTTACCTACAGTTTGAACACTATGTAGCAATTTTGCCCACACAAAATTGAATTCTGGCTTGAGTCACTGATGCCTTATGGGAAACTTGACAAACATTTCATTTAGAAACAATTCTGATGGAGCTGGGTCAGCAAACAAACAAAACGACAGAAAACAAAAAGTCCACAACCACCTTTTCAGACAAAGTTTCTTCATCAAGGGAAACAGAAACAAAACAGTTTTACATAACCAGGAAACAGAAGAACCTCAGCCTGGGTCAGAAACAAGATGTGCAACTACTAGGAAATGAGTACTATCTTCTCAGTGGGCTGATAAGAAGCTGATATTTATTTCCTGACCCCAGTCACATGATAGGGGTCAAAGTTATCAAATGTTAACATGTCAGTCATACGGCAGAGGCCAATGTCCACTAATTGCACTGGCTACTCTTACGTTTTCAAAAAGAAACTGAGAGAAGGTCAAAAATTAATACAGACCGTTAGTAATAAACAGAGGCAAAACACAGTGTTGCCAGCTTCTGAGCTTTTATCACTAGTCTTACAGTATTTGATGAGTTACTTAAAGCCCCAGCCCCTAAAGTCAATTGACTGCAAAAGAATCTCAACTGTACACAAGTGTACACAAAAGATTAGTAAAAAAGACACCCCTCAACATTTATTTTTTAATCTCTTAATTTTTAAGCAAATCTCATGATTTTGGGAGGCCTGCCTCAAGATTGTTGAACATTGAGGTTGACAATACTGCAAACAGTGTACAATGGAGGTCAAGATGGACAACCAGAAGCCTTCTATAGTAAAGGAGATTATTCCACCTTCTTATTGAACACTTGTCAATAATCTCAACCTCAGTTGCGCTCTGATCACATGGCCACTGCTTGTTCTCAAAACATTGTCTTCTGGAGTGGCCTGTTCTGCCGCTGAAGTGGATGTGCCACTTGGAGCATATATTTGTTGCTCCTTATGTTTTTCATTGTCAGCGACCGGGTGGGTTTGTGTTGATTTTGCCAGGACAGACGCATTGTCAATAACATTTTTGATGCTCTAAAAACAAAACAAAAAACAAAACAAACAAACAAACAAAAACAGAAAACCTCATGGGTTTTGATTTCTGCTCTGTAGAACTGTCCCTTGTGCTTGGTTACGATACATGGCTTTGATACAGATGGTATAGAAGCCAGCCACTTTCTGTTTGAAATCTAACATTCTCTCCCACTTGGTATGGTTGGCATTCTTGATGGAGCTTTTCTTCTTTCCTAGTGTCTAGGTCATTTGTGACTCCTTCAGGTTTAATTATCTTTGGCTCAAGAAGCTTGTTGGATATTGGCACTAAGGTTTTTGTCCTTCTGCCCGCGAGTCTCTGAAACACTAAGCGTAATGAAGCCTTGGGAGGTATGTTCCGATACTCTAACAATCCAACTACGGATCCCTTCAACACGCCAGAGCTTTTCACCATCAAGTTATTTGCTATTTATATGGACTTTTCTGTTAACCCATTTGACTGCTTCGTAAAGGTTTGGTATGCTGGTAGGAGTCCGACGTTTATTTCCTGGACCAAGCCACATGACATGGCTCAAGGTCACAAAAGACACATGGCAGGGGTAAGTGTCCACTGACTCCATTGGCTACTGTTACACTGAGTAAACGACTTGCAGAGTTTCTTGTACTCCCTTTGATAACCTGACTGGACCTTCTATTCCCAGCCTGCCTTTTTATTTCACCCTGGACAAGAGGAGGCTAAGCAAGAAGTTAACTCTGTCCTACTGTAAAGCAATTATGGCCTATCCAATATGTAACCCCTTGGGGATTTTTAGTTTGTTTGTGAACCAAGCCAGTATTTCTCTGTAGAGCCAAGAGGCACATGTAAATACTGTTCCACTTTCAAGAACAAAAACTGCTCCAAGGACTTCTGATTAGAGACAGGGTTTGAACTCCACTTGCCATACCAATAAAAAAGCCTTCTTCTTCAGAAAGTAGCCAGTGGAGGCTAGGGAAGGTCACCAAAAATTAATCAAAAGCCCAGAAGAGAAAAAGGCTGAGGCGAGTCAGCTAAGGAGCTTGGAAATGTCAATATGAGGGCTTCAAGGGGAACAGGGCTTGACCAGAGCACTCAGCTTATCTTCTGCAAGCTCCAGTCCCTGCTGCTAACACAAGGACCAAAGGCTCTGTGCTTATGGCCTGTGAGGGTTACAGGGTGGGGTTTAGGGGGGTGCAGGAGGAGGAAGCCAGGATAGAAACCAAAAGTTTGATTCCCCATTGCCTTTCCCTTTCACAGACATCTAGGCAAAGTGGGTATAAAATGTCATCCTGATTTGGTAGCATTTGACACTCTCAATGCACAGGTGTAAACGGCTACACAAGGAGCAGAGGAAGGAAGAAGCAGACCACAAGAGAGAAGAGACCCTTACCAGGACAGAGGACTGGCTGATCTTGCCCTCCTCAGAAACATCTGAGTCCCATCTGCAGAACCTGTATGGATCTGGTAACCACCAACCCCACAACCTCTCCTTTATACAGAGACTCTGAGTCCTGGGACGTCTCCACTCTATAGTTGCTTCATGGGCCCTATCACTGGAGTCTCTCATCCAAGACAAGAACAGGCCCCACTATCTATAAGGAGGCCAACATTTGTGTGCCTTGTTTTTGCCATGGAGAATTCAGCATTCTTAGCTACCCTCTAATGTGCGTTGGGAGTTAGCTCTTGTTATCTTACAGCCATTAACATTTTATAGATTTTTAAAAAAAAAATGTTTTTTAGAACTATTTGCCATATCCCGCTGCCTGTAAAGGTTGGCCTGATTTTCACAGATGCTGAGACCTGCAGCTCCCTTTGAATTCACTGGGTATTCTGCACTTCTAAAGGTCAAGTCAGAAGAGTCCAACTGTTCAGGACTCAGAGGGAGCCAAAAAGGACTCTAAAATTGGCCTAAAACCTTTTGTCACAGATTTAAAGTCCATTATTTCAGTACATTGCAGGACTAGAACAGAGGCAGCTGTGGATGCTACTGGAGAGCTCTCATTTCTTCTGGGCGAATCCAGTTTCCCTATAAGAATTAATGTAAATAGGAGGGGTTAGGTTCCAGGGGAATTTTTTTCACCAGACAAAAAAGACTATATTATATACATACACACACACACACACACACACACACACACACAGTATAAGTTTTAAACAAACAATTTAATACTGGTACACAGGGATGATGATTGTGAAGCTTGGTTGAGGTGGTGAAGTCAGAGGGTGGGATATTTCCCAGAGAATGCCTTACTGCTAAATGATGAACTAGCACTTGGCTGAGCCCTCAAGGGTTAACACATTGTTGTTAATGTAGCCTCACACTCTACAAGGCAGCACGAATGGAGGGAGGGGAGACAGCATGTCAGAGACACACACCCGTTGAGAGAGAGATGCGCATTGCCCCTTGAAGTACGCTGACCCCACTCTAAGTACATTGCCTTTTTAAATAGATCAGCAAGTTGAGACAGCAGCTCCTGCCAGCAAGCTCCTTCCATCCTGAGTCCTGTCATGTGTGTCCCCTGCTCTTTGGAAATGGGGTAAGCAGGGGGGAGGGGGACATCCTGACATTAGCCCCTTCTTCCTTCCTCCCCTGCACAGCAAGCAGGAGTCTCTGGGAGCAGCTCCAAGGCAGAGGACAGGAGCAGCACATGGCAATGGGGGGAGGGACAGCTGAATTGCCAGCAACTGATAGCCTGCTGGGCAGTTGCCGCACAGGGAACTCAGGGGAGCGGGGAGCTGATGGGGGGCTGCCAGTTCACCTTGGCTCCACCCCCCACTAGCTAGCTCCCAACGGGCTGCTCTTCCTGCAAGCAGTGGACAAAGCAGGCATCTGCCAAGCGACGTTTTAAGGGAGTATTGCACAACTTTAAACGAGCATGTTCCCTAATTGATCAGCAACGTAACGACGAAACAACGTTCACCAGGAGGACTTTAAGTGAGGAGTTACTGTAACTATCTAAACACAAAACTTACTGTACTGCTGTACTGATGGATTTCTGCTCCTACGTGTGCCGAATTTATGAGAGATTCTGGGCAATGGCAGAAACCCGGCACAGGAAAAAAATAAACCAGGCTCTCCCCTTTTCTCTTGAACAGCTTTAATGGGACTTTGTAGGACAGGCCAGAAAGTACTGAGCGCTTCAGGATGAAAACAGGAACATAATACAACTGTCAAAGTCCATTTGGGATAACAGACTTCTCATAGTCTGACCAGAAATACTGTTCCAGAGGAATGCAGGTCTCAAACAGGATGCGCGGAGGAGGGGCACACAGAGTCACGGGCCCCGCCCCCAATTTCTGCCTTCCATTTAGCACAGCGGTTTTCAAACTTTTGCCTCCTGCCAGGAGCCGGCGGATTGGAAGCTGGTGGGAGCTGCCCAAACCGCTCGGGCTCCTGGCTCTCCTCGCGGTGGAAGTTGGGGTACTGGCTGACCGGCAGCCATCCCTGCCCTGCACCTTGAGATAGGCTGCCTCTGCAGGGTTGGGTGCTCCCCAGGCAGGGCAGGCGGCACAGCTCTGAGCTGAGCCCCAACGTGTTCTTGCCTCTTCCCCAAAGAAGCCCAGTGTGGCCAACGATGCCCCCTGGAGCTGTCCCCTGCCCGCAGAGCCCGGCTGCCATGAGATGTTCCCCAAAGCTGCTGCTCCTCAGCCCAGAGGCGACACGTAAGGCAGTCACGTGCCCCCCATCCCCCAATTCTTTAAATTGTGTCCCCCACCATCAAGAGTTACACATCGTCTCTGCCTGGATTGTAATCCTAGCTCTACCACTGATTTATTGGGTAACTTTGGTTAAAATACTTAACCCCTCCAGGCTTCAGTTTCCCCATCTGTAAAATGGGGACAAGGACACTGAGCTCACAGGAATTAGGCAGGGCCCATAAGATGTAAGATAGTATATAAGTATACTTATATAAGTATAGTATATAAGTATATAAGTATAAAGTATTGCATACACTGCGGAGATGTCCATTTCGCCTCCATGCTGCCAGTGACACCAGCCTCCGTCACCCACTTGTTACATTTTCAAACAAGAATTTTTGTGCTTCCTCACACTTGCAAGCAACTCCCCGTAAACACCTGCAAAGCTACCTCATTGTCCTCCTTCAGATGCCTCCTTAAAAAAACCCCCGATGCCTACAAAACACTTCACTTGAAGTGAACAGTTAGGCAGCTGGTGAGCTGAGCCCTCTGCCTATCATGTTAACAAATCCAGTGTCACTGGTTCCTTGGGATCCCCTGTCAGTCCATCTGTTTCCACCTGTTGTCTCTTGGGTGGTACTTAGGCTGTAAGCTTTTTGGGTCCATCTTTTTGTTCTGTGTTTGTACAGCACCTAGCACAATGGAGTCCTGGTCTGTGAGCTGGGCTCCTGGGAGCTACTGCAATACAACTAATGAAATACTACTACTATATAAATATTAGGCAACATCATTACTAAGGTAAGCTGTCATGACGCCTCTGTAGATGGAACACACACAGGCATTGACTCCACAGCCGTCATGATCCCTCATACAAGGTTAGATGATATGATAAACACCGTAAATAGAAACTATTTGTTCTGAGCAATTGCTGTTCAATCAATAAACAGTCGAAACTTCGGCAAAAAACCACTATGTTGCCTCATTTATCAAACAAGACTCTGTATCTTTTTTTTTCTCTCCCTTTCTAAACAAGTTCAGTTTGTGAAGACTGAAGAAAAACAGGGCGTCCTTTCAAATCCCTTCTCTGGATCAAACCTCATTAGGTTTTGATGTCAATGGTGCATAGAAAGCTGACCGCTGCCAGCGTAAGTATTTGGCAGCCTGACGGTTACATAATACAATCCTGTCTTTCACAGAAGAAAGAGCTCTGTGCTACTAAAAGTGCTAAATTTTAACCCACTGCTTTGCTCTGTCCAGCCAAAACAACACTGTACATTTTCCACAGTAAAGAGTTATGTTAAAAAAATGTAAAAACCCACTGCTTGAAAAAAAATACCCAGAAAGATTGAGAAAATATTTATTTAAGGAAGTACACACTTCCCCCTCCCCTCCACCAAAATCCACTAGGAAGAGGGAGAAGTTTGTCTCTTAAAACTAATAGTTATATTTTTTTAAAAAAACACTGTGTATGTTTATCAACATGTACATAGTAAAGAAAAACGGCTGTGCTGATCTCAATACCGCATCATTGCTTAATGGAAAGGTTTGGATTCAGAATAAACAGAAACGTGCGCTGTTTTCCAAAGGTGTTGACACTGAGTTTGCATTTTCAGCTCCCACGAACGCGGGGAAAAACACTCAACAGTTTTATCCCCCCTCAGGGTGGGTTTTTAAGTTTGCCTATGTATCATATGCCCCCTGAAACAGCATCTATTCAAATAAAACTTCTGTATGGGAGGGTCAGGGGGAGGAAATCAGTGGCATTTATGGCTCTTATTTGTGCTCTTTGCCAACAGGATGACAAGCTGCATGAGAGTTTTATAGGGCTGGATTCCAAAGTCCTTACTCAGGTGATACTCCCACTGAAAACAAAGGAGGATTTAATAGATTCATAGATTTTAAGAACAGGAGGGAACATTCGATCACCTAGCCTGACCTCCAGTATAAAACGTGCCACAGAATTTCATCCATTACCCCAGCAATGAGCCTTATAACTTGTTTTGACTAAAGCATTCCTTCCAAAAAGGCATCCAGTCTTATCTTATGAAGACCTCGAGAGGTGGCGAATCCTGCATAAGGACTGAATAAAAAACGAGTAAAGATTTCAGGATTTGACTCAAAGAAGGGAACTGCAGAAGCACAACGGGCTCAGTTTGACGAGTTTCTGAGCACCCTCAATGCTTACTGATTTCAGTGGGCACTGAAAGTGCTCAGCATGACCGAGGCACAAACCCAATATTATGGAGAGATCCTGAAAGATACCAAGAAACTGCAGCTCTCACTCAGACAAACAGCCACTGACTTCAGTGGAGTCGGAGCTTGCAGAATAAGGACCTCAGGATCATTGACTTTAGCAAGAGTTTTGACTCAATAAAAAGCGAGCGATGATTTCCGGTTTTGCCGCAGTAGGAGTGGTAGGTGCACAGGGCCTCTCAGGATCATACTCTTCATGCCCTGGACGCTAGGCTGCCCCTTTCACTCTGTTCTTGCAGTAAAGACGGGACATGTGCCGGCTTAGAAATCAAGAAAACAGTGCACGGGATAGTGACGTGGAAGGGTGGAACAATCTGACTGTCAAGCTACACAGCACAAAGAGCTCCCAGTGACAGTGCTCTGGAATGCTCTCCTCAGCACAAGCTAGAGGTTGTCTCCTGGCACCCTTCCAATCCAAGCGCAAGCCCATTGCGTTTTCTTTTGAGCTCCGTGTGTTTTGTGAGTGGCCATTTTATTTACTGGAGTCTGGGAGGGGGAAGGGCACTGGGAGGTTTATTGGGGATTTTGATTTTTTCCTGGTTCAGGAATTAACTGGGTCACGCTGTGTGCTGTGTTTTGTTAGGCCTAGAGCATGAGCACTATATAAACAAACACGGTTGTAACTGAGGCTAAAAGCCTGCTGGGTAGCATGGGGTCAAGACCCAGCTCACAACAGAGAGTGATCCAGGAGGCAAGTCATGCACTGGTGAATGGGCATGACACAGGTGTTCAAACAACTGTCTGTGCTCCCCACCCACACTCTGTGATCCCTATCAAAGGGGGCCCAAATTGCAAGGCCCTAGCTAGGACCTACTACCAACAAAGTACCCCTGCAGGCCCCACACTGCCAAGGGGGCCCTGTGAGGAACACAGACAGAGACTCCTCCTGCATCAGCGGGACCTAAAGGGATGGATCAGGGGGTTCTCATGGCCTGATCAGCCCTTGCAAACTCCAGTGCCTGACCCTTCCTCATGTCTGTCATACCCCTTCTGTGAAGCGATGATACAGCAGAAAACTGGCTCCCCACCTTCAGAACCTACACCCTGCAATGTCAGATGTACCCCTGGGTCCCTGGCCTATTTGTGTAACTAGGCTGAGGTGGTGTGGGAAGCACCTGAAGATGAGAGGTTGGCTCCATTCTGCTGGGGGAATGACAAGAGGGGCCTTGGGTAAGGGGTTGGATTTGCTAGGTATTTATTGGGCATGAAAAAGATAATTAAACAGACTGAAGTAATTTTTGCTATGTATCAAGGAGAGCTGGATCAGTAACTTGCAGTGCCTAAGCAGAGGGGCAGCTGGAGATAGTCTATGTAGGCCAGGACAAAACTAACAAGCGAGGTACTAGTCATCTCTTTTACCACTTCGCTTGTGTGTTGTATCCCTTTCCCTCATCCTACAACTCTTTTTTTTTAAAGAAAGAAAACTTTTCAGGAAGGATCTGTCTCTCTTCTGTGTCTGTACAGACTCTACTACACTGAGTGCTACTGCAATCTGAATAATAATAATAAATTATAATTCCACCTGCATGTGACCTCCTTAAAATCCATCAGCAGAAATCAAATTTGATTTCCTCTTTAAAATGCAGCTGGTGGAGTATCAGGAAAAAGATGTTCAGCATTTGCTTGGACTAAGAATACCATCTCCTGTGACACGTCAATCTTCGGTTAACTGTGTTGCCTAACACAATGTGACTCTGTTGTGCTGAATTTTCAGTCTTTACTGTCTTTTTATTATTATTGTTACAACAGCTCATTCTCATTACTCTTTGTGATGGGTCTCAAATTCTAATTTTGCTGTAGTCCCTTGATGCGCTAATCCAGTAAAAGTATATTTGCATGTGATTTACGCATGGAGATTATTAAACTTTCATTATCAAACAGATTGAGCAAGGCTTTGCTGGGTGCACCTCCAAATGAAAAGGCATTTAAATTCTAAGCAATATTTACTTGACCAAGTTGTGTGCCCTATATTCATCTTGCAAAGTACGTTCACATACCTGCTATTAACAGTTCCAAAGATTTAGGGTAACATTTTCAAAAGTGACTTAGGTACTCAGGACGCTAAGTGTCATTGAAAGGCAATGGGATTTAAGAATCTTTCAATGAGATTTAGACTTCTAGGCACCTAATTTTCACTTTTGAAAATGTTACCCTTCGATTTATTGTTCCATATGGTGTAGCCATGTTCATATAGTAGGTCTATGAAGAGATCTACCTACCTACCTTAGGAACTTATAAAGCACTCATCCCTATGATTGCAGAATACGTACATAAGTATATGTATTGTGTCTATCGATATGGACCCTGAGAGGCACAATACAGATGGACTGAGGAGAAGAGCTGGATTAGAATTAAGCTAGGGTTCAAGGTATGTTTTCAAAGCTAAACCCAGAGCTAGAATTTGGGTTCAATGCTAGAGGTTGCAACTTGCAAGCGATTCTTTCAAGATTGTTTTCAGAGTGGTAGCTGTGTTAGTCTGTATCAGCAAAAAGAACGAGGAGTACATGTGGCACCATAGAGACTAACAAATGTATTTGGGCATAAACTTTCATGGCCTAAAACCCACTTCATTGGATGCATGCAGTGGAAAATACAGTAGGAAGATATATATACACAGAGAACATGAAAAAAATGTGTGTTGCCATACTAACTATAACGAGACTAATCAATTAAGGTGAGCTATTATCAGCAGGAGAAAAAAAACTTTTGTAGTAATAATCAGGATGGCCCATTTCCAACAGTTGACAAGAAGGTGTGAGTAACAGTAGGGGGAAAAATTAGCATGGGGAAATAGTTTCACTTTGTGTAATGACCCACCCACTCCCAGTTTTTATTCAAGCCTAATTTAATGGTGTCCAATTTGCAAATTAATTCCAATTCAATAGTTTTTCATTGGAGTCTGTTTTTGAAGTTTTTTTTGTTGGAGTATTGCGACTTTTAGGTCTGTAATTGAGTGACCAGGGAGTTTGAAGTGTTCTCTGACTGGTTTTTGAATGTTATAATTCTTGACGTCTGATTTGTGTCCATTTATTCTTTTGCGTAGAGACTGTCCAGTTTGGCCAATGTACATGGCAGAGGGGCATTGCTGGCACATGATGGCATATGCCACATTGGTAGATGCGCAGGTAAACGAGCCTCTGATGGTGTGGCTGATGTGATTAGGTCCTATGATGGTGTCCCTTGAATAGATATGTGGACAGAATTGGCAACGGGCTTTGTTGCAATGATAGGTTCCTGGGTTAGTGTTTTTGTTGTGTGGTGTGTGGTTGTTGGTGAGTATTTGCTTGAGGTTGGGCGGTTGTCTGTAAGCGAGGACAGGCCTGTCTCCCAAGATCTCTGAGAGTGAGGGATCGTCCTTCAGGATAGGTTGTAGATCCTTGATGATGCACTGGAGAGGTTTTAGTTGGGGGCTGAAGGTGTTAAACCACTAGCCATCACCTTCAGCCCCCAACTAAAACCTCTTCAGCGCACCATCAACATGGCAACACCCATTTTTTCATGTTCTCTGTGTATATATATCTTCCTACTGTATTTTCCACTGCATGCATCCGATGAAGTGGGTTTTAGGCCACGAAAGCTTATGCCCAAATAAATTTGTTAGTCTCTAAGTTGCCACAAGTACTCCTCATTCTTTTTTCAAGACCGTCAGACCCAAATAGCAGAAATCTCTTGAGATCAGTTGACTCTGTGAGCTAGAAAAGCATTTCAAGAGATTTCTGCATCTTGAGTGGCACCGAAATCAGATCCTGAAAATGGGAGCCTTCTGATTTTGGATCCTATCAGGAACAAAAACTAAGGGGACATGTTCCTATCCAGGGGAATCAAACCTGAATCCCTCTAGCCCCCAAACTGGAAGGCATTTGGATTGAGGGAGAGATATCCAAAGAGGCAGTGTTCAGATTTGGATTAGGGTTCACAGTTCACATTCAAAGCCAGAGCTGGGTCAGGATTCTGATTTAGCAATGTTGAAATCTCACAAGTCTCTCATATGAGATTTCGGCCAAATTGCCAGAAATCTTGTAAGGTCTGCTGTTCTTGTGAGATTTCTTCTCTTGTGCACCACATCTATCCCACATCCGGAAAGTTCAAGGATGTCTGGTTTGACCCATTATTGAAGTAGATGCGAGCTGTAAAAAAACAAATCTGGATCTGAGTTCAGGTTCTAATTCCTCTGCTTCACTCCAAAGTTTGGTGGTATTCAGATTTGGGGCTTTGGTTCAGAACCATTTTTAATTAACCATTTTAAACTATATAAACACTGTGGGATCATTCCTGTACATAGATGACCAGAACTCAGTGACACAATTCATCTATCTAGCTCATTTAAACTAGGGAAAGCCACACTGAGGGCTCCATTGGCAGCTTCCCAGGAGCTTGAGAGCAACACCTAATTTGTATATAATATACCCCATTTTTAAAACAACACTAAAGGCCTGATCCTAGCTGCCTCTGCTTTAAATTATGCAGGAGATTAAACTCAGGGCATTAATGTAAAACCTCTAACTCCGTGGGCTTGTGTTTTGCACTGGGTTACCCAGCCCACAGGGCTGGTGTGAGGATTAGTCAGTTAATGTTTGTACAGTGCTTTGAAGAGGTAACGCACCATATAAATGTTACTATTATCCTTATCCTGAGCCCTTCTGTTTTCTCATGTAAAGTGATCACTAGAATGCTGGCTTTTAAAACGACTTTCCCCTCAGATCATCCAGATACTTTAAAACGTGTTGGATTAATGGTAGATTCATCAATTTAGAGTCCTCAAATTTTAGACCAAGCTTATTCGTTTTCTAGACATGACAGATGTCAAAATAGTCCTTGCCCCAGAGAGTTTACAGTGTAAAAGACTGACAGGCTGCTTTTGCTTCTGGCTGTTCTCTGGGCTACCTGGATTTGGGGAGTGGATTCTATGGTCATTCCATCCTGGGCAGACTCTGAACTCCCAAGCTACAAACCATGGGAAGCTCTGCGAGGGGAACCTTCATGGAATTGTTCTTCCTTTACTTCTTTTTTTTTTTTGCAGAGGAGACAATCTGGCCCATTACAGTTATTTCTAATATCGTATAAACATTTGCTCCAGGATCAAATATTCCATTGAAGGTCAAAAGCCAGGAGCAATTTTAAAATGTCTACATCTATTTCCCACAAACTTGCAGCGAAGATCACCCTGCAATGAGCAGTGGCTCTCAACCTTTTCAGACTACTCTAACCCTTTCAGGAGTCTGATTTATCTTGCATCCTCCCAAATTACACCTCACTTAAAAACTACTTGCTTACAAAATCAAACATAAAAATACAAAAGTGTCACAGCACACTGTTACTGAAAAATTGCTGACTTTCTCATTTTTACCATAGAATTATAAAATAAATCAACTGGAATATAAATATTGTACTTACATTTCAGTGCATAGTACATAGAGCAGTATAAACAAGTCATTGTCTGTATGAAATTTTAGTTTGTACTGACTTCACTAGTGCTTTTTATGTAGCCTGTTGTAAAAAAATATCTAGGGGCGTTGATGTCCCCCCTGGAAGACCTCTGAATACCCTTTGGGTACATGTACCCCTGGTTGAGAACCACTGGCTTAGAGGGCCAATATAAAATCTGTTTTGATTGACATGCTGGGAACCTCTAAAGTTAAAAGCATGAGCCACTACAGTTTGAGCTAAAGAGCATACTGGGCCTGTAACAGACTCTCATTCTCTGTGGATTGGACTCATGTGGGGACCTGTAATACAGAGGGTACGTCTACACTACCAGCCGGATCTGCGGGTAGCGATCTATCTATCGGGGATCGATTTATCGCGTGTAGTGTAGACGCAATAAATCAATCCCCGATCGCTCTCCTGTCAACTGCTGAACTCCAGCTCGGCGAAAGGCGGAAGCAAAGTCGACGGGAGCGGCGGCCGTCGATCCCGTGCCGTGAGGACGCGAAGTAAGTGATTTTAAGTCAATCTAAGATACATCGACTTCAGCTACGCTATTCTCGTAGCTGAAGTTGCGCATCTTAGATCGATCCCCACCCCTATTGTAGACCAGGCCATACTCATCAATGGGTTATACATCCACAACTCAAATTCCATTTTGAAGGCTTAAGTGGCACATATGCCTTGGGTTGGCCCACTGCATGGGGTGAGTTTCACCCTTTCTGAGACAAGATGTCTTTTTAAGTTATATGAGAGCTAACAATAAAAGTAAAGTAAAAATAAAATAAAAAGTTTACCAGCTTGGGACATTCTGTGCTTCTGTAACGCCCAACTGACTTCACTATTTTTTCAAGATCAAATTTGGCAAAGTTATCAATTTCCTAACATGGACTAGGCTCTCTTGGTTACTTCAGAAAGTAACGTGAATGAGCCAAGTTTTTCAGACTTGAAAATTAGTAACTGCACATGTACATGTAACACTTGCAGAACAATTTCTTAACACGTACACTTGTACTAAGAGTGTAATGTCCCTATGGTGCAGATTGATTTATGTTGGGGGCGTTGTGTGACAAATTCATGTGAGCCTTCCAGAGAGGCTATAGTATCCATCATATATATCGACTCTCAGGCTCGTTTTGTGTCATTTTTTCCTATACAAAGTTAGGGGAAATGAATAGAAAAATTAAGGCTCTTAATTTGCTCACTCTTCAGTTTGAATTTTCTTTTTGATTTAAAAATCAGATGCAAAACATAAAAGGTGTCAAACTGGTGACAACTGGGAGTGACTCCACTGGTTTAAACAAAGTCACTCCGGAGTTACACCAGCAGAAGAGAGCATAATCTGGTCTAGGGTCTTATTGATTAATTGCCTCTCACCTGGCGGGGAAGTGAGTTCTAGCCCATAGGATTCCAAGAAATTATCACAAATAGAGGAGCATTGTCCTGTTGAAAACATATGATCCACCAACTCTGTTACATAACAGCTGGATATTTATGGCTTTGGAAAGAAGCCCTTGTGAACCAGATTGTTATTGGCTCTTTTGTGGGATATTCATGGCTGGGAAGAGGGAGAGTGTGAGGAGTCTGAACCACTTACACATCTTGTGCAAGGGCCCAGGACAATAGCAATCCCTTTGCAAGCTTCCTCTGGGAGAGCGTGACTCAAGGCTTTGCCTATATGGGTGATCAAGCTCTGTACATTTATGCATGCAAAAATTAGTATGTATTCCACATACTAACTTGGGAAAGGCCAGAACCAATCTTCCAGATCCAAACTTTGAGAAAGTTAGTGTGTAGATTCCCTGGCCCAGGTCCATGTCTCCCGCTCGCTAAATGCCCGATTCTGATCCCACTGAAGTCAACACCAAAGCTCCTCTTGGAGAAACATCGTGCTCAGAACTGGCCCAAGAGTCCATCAGTTCACTTGCTACATCAACACTTTTTTTTTTTTACTATTATACCTGGCTAGAGTTTCCAAATTTCTTTTTTTTTCCTGATCTCACTCGAATGATGTCAGAAAGGAGGGGTGGGAAGACAAGTACAACAAATGTGGTAAATGCCAAGGCTGGAACCAGCGACTCCAAGAAATAAATATAATAAGGAGATCCAGTGCCAACGCTGGAAACAGCAGCCGAGCAAAAGGGAAATGTAAAACGTTCTTGGCAAGGGCACATGGATTCAGCCAGCTGAAAGAAGCAAATTCCAGCCCACAGCACTGCAACCAATAATCTATGTCTCTCTAGAGAAAATACAGATGTTTGTAATTCTTCTGTTTTTTTTTTAACTGCACATATGAAATAACTTTGTTTTCTTGAAAAACCCCTCTAGGACTTGGTATTGCAAATATTACTTATGTACAAACTCTAAACTGCTGACTCAAACTAAACAAACACATACACACACACACACACGAACACAAACACATCCAGGGAAGTTTTGAAATACATTGGAATAACATTAATGTATTTGAAGATTAACCAAGGTCAATGAGCTAAAATAAATGTCTCCAGGCTGGAAGATATGCAAACTGCTAAATAACAATGGAGAGATACAGTAAGTAACGGAATCATTTTTGAATGCAACAGGGTATTTCCCCTTTTTATGAATATTTTTACAATTTTTTTTTGCAAAAAATGGTACTCATCAGAAGTGGAAGAGAGTCTGATCCTGAGGATCCTCTCATTTCAATTGGCGTGCTGTGAGTATAATGCCATTGTTTGCAATACTGCCACTCCTGATTTACAATGGTGCAAGTGACATGAAAATAAGGGCTTTTGTCCAGTATCGAGGGGACAGCTGAACTACCTTGTCACGTCTTCAGGGCCAAACACTTTGCTGGCATATCACCACTAACTTTGGTGGAGTTACTCCATCAGAGAATTTGGCCCATAATATGGGAGAGGGGAGATATTCTAAATACAAAAGTGCCTGATTCTCCCCTTCCTTACTCCTTGTGTTGTTATTAAGTTGTGTAAAGTCATTGTAAAATGCAGCCATTCTGATTTACACCCACTTTGTACAGGTATCAATAACCACACACACTCCAAGGCAGTGGCAACTGAAGGCCAGAGTTCAGAAAATTTTTAGAACACTTTTTAAAATTATTATTATAACCCGACTGTAGTTGCCAGATATCTCTATTTTCTATTATTGCTCCTGTTTATTTTTTCCCCTGCAAATGCTACGAAGCTACAGCCTCAGCATTTTGAATTAACTTCCTCATAGAAGAACCTAGCTTTACAGGATTTGCTGATCATCGATCCACCAAGTTCAGTGCCCTGCTTCTGGTAATGACCAATATGTGAAGTTTCAAAGTAAGGGTCAGACCCTCAGCTGGTGTAAATCTTCAGAGCTTCACCGAAGTCAAGTCAATGGAATGACACTGATTTACACAGGAGAGGATCTAGCTCAAAGTTGAATAAAAAACCCAGAATGCACTTGCAACAGTCTATTTGTGCAATGCCATACATAGAGGAGAGATGCATATGACTCATTCCTTGCAGCTGACGAACTAATCCCTTGAAACATCCTATCTGAACAGCCTTGTGACTCTATCTTAACTTCTGTCCAGGCATTTTTAATCACACTCATCACAGTGGTACGTGAGCATCCTCTGCCACAATTATTGCCAGGAATAATAAAATTAACCCAGTCCTTTTTACAGTCCAGCCACAAGCTGTCTGCTGCAGCAGTACGTTCCTCAGGTTGCCTGTAGACTGTATATAGAGTATCTTCTCTCACATATTTCACACTTACTGCCTTTAATTGCAGTCAGCGTTCCTTTGGTCTTGCATCACGAGATAGGGCGAGGGGTTGGCGAAAATGGTTCGTTTTCTATGCTGCCCTTCATTATGCTGCATCCCTCAGGCATATCCCCTAGTCCTCCAATCTCCTAACAGTTTCATCTAGCCTACTCCTAAACAGCTCTGCTGACAAGCCCTCAGTGATCTCTCTTGACAAATTATTCCATTGTCTAATTGACCAGAGTTAAAACTGCTTTCAGAATTTCTCATTTAAATGACCTTGGGTTTAACTTCAGGATTTAACTCTCTGTATTCACCACCTGTAACCACCTCAGCTATGTCCTCCCGCTGGTTTTCATTGTTCCATTTTCAATTATTAATATTTTGGTCTCCCTCCTAAGCTATGGAGGAAATTGAAATTGGTCATTTCAGACACATTAAAGAAATAAGATCTCTCTTTCTTGCTAAGAGGAACCATGGCTTTATTGTTTTCCAGACTCCGCTGTGTCAGCAACTCCAGCCAGAGAATATAAAAATGAATTCTCCAAGGTTGGTAGAAGTCACCTTCTTATTAGTGTCTGACTATCTGCAAACGGGTTTGGGTCCAGTCTCCAGCATCTGTTATGCACATTTTGTATTGGCTATGACAACTGGCAAGTTGAGGATTTCTTCTTTTTATTGGTCTTGCGAATAGAAAACTGGGAAAGGAATTGGAAAACTTAAGGAAAGCAATTCAAAAACTTGATGTGAGCCTTTATTAAACTGACTGGGGATGGCGTCTCCAAAATCCATTACTCTTCATTGCACTCTTTGAATCACTCACTACCTCTAATAGACTCATTTATAATATGGCAGGCTGCATATCCCACTGCTCTAATACCGCTTTAACTGCCACAAACCATGACAGCCTGAATATAGAAGACCCAATGGGTGGATTGATGTGGTGGGAGATGCCTATTATGGGGCTAGAAGAAATGGAGGGGAGGAGAGAGAATACGCCCGCTCCGCAACACTGTCCCCTTGCAGTTCTGACTCACACTTCATAAGACATACTGGGGAGCTCTCTGCAGCGTCAGGATCCATGTGAAGAGAAGAGTGGCATCAGCAGGCTGAGGCAGGGATAGTCGCCCCACTTTGGATGCATCTCATTCCCCCTCTGATCCAGTTCAGTTAGTACAGCCGGGGCTGTATTAACTTTCCCGAAGCCCTTGCCACAGTGGGGGTATCCCACATGAAGGGGGGAACCTGAGGGCAGAAATGGCCAGGAGTCATTCCTTGTAGCACAGTTCCATTGCAGTCACACTGGCCGCAGGGGAAAGGGGCATCTCTGGCATAGAGCTTCTGTGGAGGTGTCATACACCTGATTACGTCCCCCAAGTCCCTGAACCAAGTCATCTGGGTCTGAGCAAAGTCCAGACAATGTTTTTAAGTCTGGGTCACCAGGGCACACTCCCCGGTGCAGACCTCCTCTCTGGCCATCTTCCTTGGGATGTAGGACTGGGCAGTCCAACTGCCCTAGGCCCTCAAAAAAAGTGCTCTGACCCCGCAAGCCTCGAGAGTCACTTAGGCACACGCCCCTCTGAGATCCACTGTGGTGGGCGCTCTGGTTTATAGCTTATCTCCTTGGGGAACCCCAGCAGATAAACTAAAGAACACAGGCTTTGGTCAGGAGTTTCTAAAACCACTGTAACTTTTACTCTCAAAGCAGACAAGTTACAGACTTTTAGGTAAAACAACAAAAGCTTGGATGCCCTCCCCCCTGAGTCTATGCTCACTTCTTTTCTGAGCACTTAGGTGCAGCCCTTTTGTCAGGTGGGTAGGCCCTTCCTGCAGTCCTATTGCTGGCCAATGGTCAGGGGCGGCAGGTTTGTAGAATTTTTTGTGGTGCCCAGAATGGGTCCAAGTCCCTCCCTCCCCCCACATAGTTGCCTAAGGTTCTGGGAGGGAGTTTGGGTGCGGGGTGTGGGCTCTGGGCTGGGGCAGAAGGTTGGGGTGCAGAAGGAAGTTCAGGCTCTGGGAGGGAGTTTGGGTGCAGGAGGGGTGAGGGGTCAGGATCTGGGAGGGAGTTTGGGTGCGGGGTGCAGGCTCTGGGCTGGGGCAGGGGGTGGGGGTGCGGGAGTGAGTGAGAGGTGAGGCGCTTACCTCGGGTGGCTCCTGAAAGCAACCCACACACCCCTCTGGCAGCAGCTCCTAGGCGGAGGAGACTGGGGGTATCCATGTGCCGCTGCCCGCAGGCACCGCCCCCACAACTCCCATTGGCTGCAGTTCCAATGGCAGAGTCAGCACTCGGGGGGGGGGCAGCACGCGGAGACACACAGCCCCCAGGGGCCACAGGGACATGCCAGCCACTTCCGGGAGTGGCACACTGCATGGAGCGAGGGCAGGCAGGAAGCAGCTTTAGCCACACTGCGCTGCCAGTGGTGGTAGCGGGGTCCCCCAGGCCCTTTAAAATCACCCGGGGATGGCAGGCGGGGCTGGGGGAGAGACTCGGCCCTGAACATTGGTGGAGCCGGGCCCCTGTGCGCTGAATATTCCTGGAGCATGGGCACCATGGGCCCATACAACTCGTCACCCCTGCCAATGGTTGGCCAGTGAGAGCGATGGAGGCAAGAGCAAATCTTCCCCTGAAATACAGTTTCAGTCCTCTCTGTCATGTGACCCACTGGTGAGCTTCAGAATCTCAGTCACATGGTTAGCCCAAACTGGGAAAACCAGTTCTTGCAGCCTAAGCACACTATGTAGCAAACCAATTGTTCTGAGGGTAGATCCCTTGGAATGGAAGTCCATCATATTTGACGACTCTCATATTAGTCCCTTCAGGGTGGTGTCAGGTATAGGGCCGAGTGGAAGATGGGAATTCCATTTTGTGAAAAATGTAGAGGTTTTGGAATTTGTTTACATTCCATGTGAAAGGAAAACAAGACCTTTTCCCCATGAAAAAACAAGAGAAAAAACACACACACCAGAATAGCCAATAGCCTCAGGATTAGGGAGGTCGCCTAGGATGTGGGCGATCTAGGTTCAGGTTCCTGCTTGGCTTGAGCTGGGAACTTGAATGTGGGTCTCCTTCATCCCAAGTGAGCATCCCAACCCGTGGGATATTCTGGGATGGAGCTCCTACACTCTCTCACATCCTCGACTGAAGAAATTTTTGTCAAAACTGACATGTTTCCATCATACATTTCAGATACATCAACAAATTTTCAACCAGCTTTACTCAGGAATTATAACAGTTGGTCTCTTGGCATCTCCCTTTGACATCTCTAGGCAGTCACAGACAAACTCAACATGTAGGTCGCATTCTTCAGCATGGTGATTACAATGCCTAGTGAAGGACACTGTGATATAAGCTTGTACACGTATAGACCAGTCTGTCACAAAAGATACAGGGTTTCCATGCAGATCCCTGAAGGTTTGCAGGGTTTTTGACAGGCTGTGGGGCTCACTCTGTAGCAGCTCGCTCCCCTCCAATGGAATGACTTGGGCAAGGGAATTCTCACAGAATCCCTTCCCCCGCTCCCTCATAGGTTCTACCACAGAAGGGGAGGAGGTGGGCTGAAGGAAAGAGAGAGATCTTGATTTTTAAAAATTTTAAATAACGGATAAAACATCACCCCTCCCCAATCAATAATCTACTGGTTTCCTGGCTAAACAGTAAGAGCTGAGAAGTGCAGCTTGCAGTTGAAGGCAGTCACAGAGATTTCAGTACACACCTGTTTTGTTAGCCAAGAAGATTGAGTTGCTGTAGGAAATCTCACACACTTTAAATCAAAGACTCACATTATCCATGCTCCCCCTGCTTTTATCCATAGGATTGGCTTTGATTTCAAGCCATCTGTATTATGTTTTTTCCTCTCTCCCCCCTCGCCTTTATGGGAATACATTTGGCATGGGTGAAGGGTATCACACCGACTCTAAAGACTGCAGTCTTTGAATTATCCCCAAACTCTAATTGTGTGGACAGCAGCAGTGCAGCTGCCTCTGTGCTCTTCCTACAATGTTTCAAACCCGCCATAGAAGGTGCACTTCATGGAGATGAGAGGATCCTCATGGGGATCCCCGTGAGAGTGTTCAGGAGTGTGCCCCAGCTGTGTATCTGATTTAATAATGAGGATGCTTGTCCATTAGGAACTAGACTAATACTACCATCTTGTTCAACCATAACATCATGAAAAGCCTGATTTTGCCACCCTGTCTCATGATCCATAGTAACTAAGGTCCTGAGCCAAAGCTCACTGAAGTCATTAGAAATCTTTTTTGTCATCTGCACTGAGCTTTGGGGTAGGCCCTTACTCCACAAGTTGTTCTATCAAAACCCATGGAGCAACTTACTTTGAGTAAAGGTGACAGATTTGGGCTTTGAGGCAGATGCCTCAGCATTGCAAGCTGGGGCTAGTCTACACTGAAAAGTGACAGTTGTAAGTAACTAAGGCAAATATTTTTTTGTTTAGCACTTCCAACCTTGTTCACAAGCCAAGTGATGACTCTTTGGTGGCCTATGGGAAAAAGCCCCTTCACTTTTTTGACCAACTCACCATTTCCCTAAAATAACAGAAGAAGGGGGGGAAAAAAAAGGCATCCTCACAGGCTGGAAGAAATGTCAGTTTGTCAGGCACTCAGGTACCATGGCGATGGTCATGACATAAAAACCTAGATGGATTAGACAGAGCATGTCACGTCAAAGGCCAGTACAATTCAATATAACTCAGGTGAATTCAGGTAGAACAGTGATGATTTCTTATCCAACTAAAAGCCTTTTCCCTGTATGCTAGGGCCACATAAATTAAGCAAACCATGAATTGTTCTCCACTATAAGTAACTTGCCAGGCTACAAAGGTAATTTTTTCCCCATTAGCAATGGACTCAAGGCACAAAGTTTGGATCTGGATTCAAACTTTCCCAAAATTCAGGAAGCTTGGATTTAGGATTTGAGTTTGGTCCAATTTTTATTAACACATATTTTTGTCTCTCCCTTTAGCATGACCAGGGCCAGTGCAATTATTTCTAGGGCCCAATACCAGATGGAGGCCTTACGTTGTGAGGGAATGGGATTTTGCCATGATATAGCCTCCTCATCCTCTAGTTTTCCTGCTGGATTGGGCTTGTGATTCACTATCTGGTCAGAGTCCTCAGTTGCATGGGTCCCAAACAGCCTTTTGTGTGGTTTGTGCTTAGAACTAGGCTCTGAGCATGGTCAGATATAATTTTATGTCAGCCTGAAGTTAGTCAATGAGGACTACAGAAAGATATTCTCCATTCTTCCCCGTATGAGGAAACTTGTTTTTGTTTTCAAGACTCCGTTGTGTCAGCAAGCCCAGCCAGCAATTATATAAACATATATAAAAAAACCTCTCCAAGGATAGTAAAAGTTCCTACTTATTGCTTTATAATGATCTACAAATTTTAGATCCAAATGCCTGGAATCTACTGTCCACATTTTGTACTGGCTGACAAAACTGGCAGAGGATTTTGTACCAGGAACAGAAAACTAGGAAATGAGTTGGACACATACTAAATCTGGAAGACAAGCCTTCAAAACCACAGAGGAGCCTCTGATTAACTGGCCACTCCAAGTCTCTACGAATGATTCAGGTTAGGGGAAAACAGAACAAGAAGCCATTTTATTTGGGACCTTCGCTATGAGCCGAATTGACTTGAACGTAAGGGGGTTGTTCCCATTCTGACGGTGCCTGAGCGGGACAAGATTCGCAGGACTAAGGGGAGGAGAAAAGTCAAATATACAAGCAGTCTAATAACCTTGGGGGGGAAGAGGGGAAAACAGAATCTCACTGCTTTAAATTCTCTCCCCTCTTATACCCTTCCACCACTTCATCTGGGCCTCGGTGTCTGCGCCCATCACCATCTGGGCAAAAGTTCCAACTAACTGTTTCCTATAGTCCTTCAATACAAGTACAGTGTAGATGCAGAAGGTGCGAGATCCTTTGAGGCTGAGGGGGTCTGCACGGTAGGCATAGGGTCCTTATTAAGGCCCCAATTCAGCAAAGTGCTTAAGCACATGCTAGAGTGCTGTGCTGGACCAGCCTGAATATTGGGAGTAGGGTCACATGAAAGATGCTGTACCTTAGTCATCCTTTTACCCAGCTCCTGCTTCTCATTTCTCTTTTTGCAAGGGGTCTTCCTTCTCCTCTTCCTTTTTAGTGAGAAGGGCATTAAGAAAAAAAAAAAGCATGGTGAGCCAATGGCAAGAGATCTCTTTCTGCAAGTTACAGGGGGGCCCATTACACCATTGTACAGGAGTACAAAGAGGAAGGCCGCCCCCTTGCCTGCAGGACTTAACTGTCCCATGTTCATTAGGCAGATTTCACAAGTGGTTTGCTCTATCATTCACCTTTAATGTCAGATCACAGCTGTCATTCAAGACTCTCTGTCTTCACAGTGCTCACAAGAAGCAACTCAAACAAGAGAGGGAGGGAGACAGAGAGAGAATTTATATATATATGCACTGGGAAGCCCCAAGGAAGAAATAATTTGGACATATATATATACCCAATGCATTCCATCTCCTGCATTTCTCTCTTTCAGACTGTTAGCCCATCAGGGCAGGGACTTTGTCTTGTAAAACGCTGGGCCTAATTTTGGCCCTCAACAAATAAAACAACAAGGAGTGATGATCATAATTAATCCTGAGCCTCCATCATGGACTGTGCAAGCAGGGGCGGCTCTAGGCACCAGCAAAGCAAGCACATGCTTGGGGCAGCCCATTTGCAGGGGCGGCAGGGATCCAGCATGGGAGCTGAGAACCAACAGGGAGCCCTGGTTAGCTCCCTGCCTATAGAGCCAGCCCTGGAGCAGGGAAAGAACTACATTTCCCAGCATTCCCTTGGCCACTACCAACAGGAAACGGGGAAGGAGTGAGGTAGCTGAGATCTCACGCTGCAGCCTGCTATGAATGGAGAGCTGCACTGTGAGTAGGGATTCCATATTTTAACATTCAAAAAATAGGACACTCCACAGGGAGGGAGGGTAGCCCCACCCACACTCCACCCTGCCCCCACTCCACCACTCCCTCCGACTGCCCCCCACAGAAACCCCAACCCATCCAACCCCCTTGCTCCTTGTCCTCTGATCACCCCCTCCTGGGACCCCTGCCCCAACTGCCCCCCAGGACCCCCTCCCCCTATCTAAGCCCCACTGGTCCTTGTCCCCTGATTGCCCCCTCCCGGGACCCTACCCTCTATCTAAGCCTCCCTTTTCCTTGTCCCCAACTGCCCCCTCCTGAGACCCCCCCAACTTCCTCTTTAGGACCCCACCCCCTACCTGTCCCCTGACAAACCCCCGGGACTCCCATGCCTATCCAACCGCTGCCTGTCCCCCTGACTGCCCCCCCAAACCCCTGACCCATCTAACCCCCCCTTCTCCCTGCCCCTGACTGCCCCCCCCCCGAACCTCCACCCCATCTGACCCCCCAGCCCCCTTACCGTGCCAGTCAGACCAGCGTGTCTGGCTTCGCACAGCACCAGACACACTGCTGCATACATGCTGCCGTGCTCCCCCGCGAAGCCACAGGCCCCCCTCCCCTCCCCAGCACCTGCCTTCCAGATTTGAACACTTCAAAATTCAGCAGTGCTCAAACTCAGTTTGGCGGCTGTTACTTAGGGTTACCATATTTTAGTTTTAAAAAAGGAGGACACTCCACAGGGCCCCGCCCCAACTCCGCCCCTTCCCCTGAACGCTCCGCCCCCTGCTCCTCCCCCTCCCCTGCTTCCCGCGAATCAAATGTTCACGGGAAGCCTGAAACAGGGAGGCAGCTGGGGCTGGGGCGGGGTGGGGTGCAGCGCGGCCCAGTCCGGCCCCCCCAGCCGAGCAGCTCCCTCCGGCTGCCGGCTGGCCCAGGCCAAGAGGCTCTGGCCCCAGCGTCTCCCGCTCGGCTCGGGCCCCGTCCCGGCCCCAGCCGAGCACCCCCGGCCCCGGCCCCCGGCCGAGCACCGCCGGCCCCCGGCCCCCGGCTCGGCCCCGGCCAAGCACCGCCGGCCCCAGCCCGGCCCCGGCCGAGCACCGCCGGCCCCCGGCCCCCGGCTCGGCCCCGGCCGAGCACCGCCGGCCCCAGCCCGGCCCCGGCCGAGCATCGCCGGCCCCGCACCGCCAGCCCCGCACCGCCGGGCCCTCCCTCCCTATTTTCCCGGACATGTCCGGCTTTTGGGGATTTCCTCCCGGACGGGGATTTGAGGCCCAAAAAGACGGACATGTCCAGGAAAATCCGGATGTATGGTAACCCTATGTTACTTAATTTCTCCCAAATCAAATATACTGATCCACTGTAACTTGCTGTAGAAAAAATAGGATAAAATTGAGCAAGAAATGCTTCCCAGTGGTTATTAGGACTGGAATCGCTATTTTCAACAGCCATTGCCTTTTGTTTGTTTGTTTGTTTAAAAGGAAGACAGTGATATTGCATTGGCAAATTCCCCATAGAAAGAAAGAGGGAACAAAAGAATAATAAAGGCACCTCAACTTTTCCTCATTTATGTAGGACAGTCTTATAATATGCATCCAGATATCCTCCAATCACACAAGCTGAAAATTGTTCCACTTTACTGCAGTTCTGTAACCATATGGGAACCAATCCTGTCTGTGTTCTGTGCACATCTAAAATTCCTGCTGAATGACCTGCCCTGGGAGCGAGTTACCAGTGACCCAGGGTAGCGGTGGAAGGAGGGTGCAGGTGGTGGGGGGGGGAAGAGCCCAGGGCTGGGGTGGCAGGAGGTGTGTGTGGGGGGCAATGGTGGGGAGGTAGGGGGGAGCCCAGAGCTGGGACAGCAGGGTGTGTGTGTGTGTGGGGGGGAGAGCCCAGGGCTGGGGCGGCAGGGGGGTGCAGGTGGTGGGGGAGAGCCCAGGGCTGGGACGGCAGGAGGGTGCGGCGAGGAGCCCAGGGCTGGGACGGGGGGCAGCCAAACATTTTTTTGCTTGGGGCAGCAAAAAACCTAGAGCCGGCCCTGTGTGCAAGTTAGAAACAGGCATTTGCACACGCACACACACTCATGCATACTGCAGTTTCATATAAGGAAATATTCATAACTCTCGGTGTGCAACTTATGCAGAACTTGATTTCCAACATCTTACTAAAAAAATCCAAATTATCCTCAAATTACAAGAAGCAGAAAGAAATTTGGAATCCAATAGCTCTTGACTGGAAATAAGGCTGAAACTGCATCCATGGCCTCCTTTCATAGCTCAGCCAACAATGGCAATAATCAAACAGTGTAAAGCAGCCATTTTCCTTAGAGAGTTACCAGAGTTGTTTTTAAAAAGCTTGTTTCAGATTCTAATTTGGCTGGGGTTTCCCCTCTCCCCCAGGATATAAAGTAAAAACATATTTATGACATGATGTTAATTTATCTCCGAATTACTTAGGGTTACTGCTATGGAAGAATATAGCTGCCATTGAGCTAGGTGGAAAACAACTCACATCTATATTAAAAAGAGAGATTGTATTATGAGTAAGAGGTTTCAGAATGGTTTGAAATTTGATGATTTCCACAGAGAAGGGCACTGAAATATTTCTCTCTTGGGAAACTGTTTCAGGATCTTTCCAGCGGAAAAATCTGAACAGATTAATTCTATTGAATTTTTAGCTTTTTGTGCAAAACTCCTTTCTGAATTTGACCAATTAGTTTCAAGAAGGGACTTGAAGGAGAATACTGAAGGTACTCAACAAGGAGAATGATCCAGACATGGAGCAGCATAACAGATGACATGAACCCAAAGGCGGAATAAGGTGAGAATACGCAACTCCAAATATTCCAGGAGTTCACACCAACTCTTCATCTGCTCAGAATAATTGCATTCTAGTAAAAGATGGTTGTTCCCTTACTGAGATCTTCTCATTTTTACTTTAATTTTTCCTCCCACTTCCCATAAACATAGGCATATAAAAAGGCCATATTGGGTCAAATCAATGGTCCATCTAGTCCAGTAACCGGTCTTCTGACAGTGGCCAGTACCATATGCTTCAAAGGGAATTAACAGAATAGGGCAATTATCAAATGATCCATCCCCTGTTGTTCAGTTCCAGCATTTGGCAGTCAGTTTAAGAAAACCCAGAGCATGGGGTTTCATCCCTGACCATCTTGGCTAATAGTCATTGATGGACCTGTCCTCCATTAACTTATCTAATTCTTTTTTAACCCAGTTATAGTTTTGGCCTTCACAACATCCCCTGGCAATGAATTTCACAGGTTGACTGTGTACTGTGAAGAAATACTTCCTTCTCTTTGTTTTAAACCTGCTGCCTATTAATTTTATTGGGTGATCCCTGGTTCTTGTGTTATGTGAAGGGGTAAATAACACTTCCTTATTCACTTTCTCCACACCATTCATGATTTTATATCTCTCTATCCTATCCTCCCTTAGTCCTCTCTTTTCCAAGCTGAACAATCACAGTCTTTTAAATCTCTCCTCATATGGAAACTGTTTCATCCTTAATCATTTTTATTGCCTTTCTCTGTTTCTTTTCCATTTCTAATATATCTTTTTTTAAGATGGAGTGACCAGAACTGCACACAGTATTCAAGGTGTGGGTTTATCATGGATCTATATAGTGGTATTATGATATTTATTGTCTTGTTACCCTTTTCAAATGGTTCCAAACACTGCATTAGCTTTTTTGATTGCCACTGCACATTGAGCAGATGTTTCCAGAGAACTATCCACAATGACTCCAAGATCTCTTTCTTGAATGGTAACAGCTAATTTAGATCCCATCATTTTGTATGTAGAATGGGGATTATGTTTTCCAGTGTGCATTACTTTGCATTTATCAACACTGAATTTCATCTGCCATTTTGTTGCCAGATCACTCAGTTTTGTGAAATCCCTTTGCAACTCTTCACAATCAGCTTTGGACTTAACTATCTTGAATAATTTTATATCATCTGCAAACTTTGACATGTCTCTTTTAACCCCTTTTTCCAGATCATTTATGAATATGTTGAACATCACTGGTTCCAGTATAGATTCCTGGGGGACACTGCTATTTACCACTCTCCGTTCTGAAAACTGACTATTTCTATCCTTTATTTCCTGTCTTTTAACTAATTATTGATCCATGAGAGAACCTTCCCTCTTATCCCATGACTGCTTAGTTTGCTTAAGAGCCTTTGGTGAAGGACCTTGTCAAAGGCTTTCTGAAAGTTCAAGTACACTATATCCACTGGATCCCCTTTGTCCACATGCTTGTTGACCCCCTCAAAGAATTCTAGTAGATTGGTGAGGCATGATTTCCCTTTACAAAAGGGAAATTGACTCTTTCCCCACAAATCGTGCTCATCTATGTGACTGGTAAATCTGATTGAAACTGGTGTAGAACAAATTGCCTGGTACTGAAGTTAGGCTTACTGGCCTGTAATTGGCAGGACTGCCTCTGGAGCCTTTTTAAAAAATAGGCATCACATTAGCTATCCTCCAGTTATCTGGCACAGAAGTTGATTTAAGTGATAGGTTACATGCCACTGTTAGTAGTTCTGAGGTTTCATAGTTGAGTTCCTTCAGAACTCCCTGGGTGAATCCATCTGATCTTGGTGACTTATGACTCTTTAATTTAACAATTTGTTCCCAAAACTCCTCTACTAACACTTCATTGTGGGACAGTTCCTCAGATCAGTCACCTAAAAAAAATAGCTCAGGTTTTGGAATCTCCCTCTCATCCTCTGCAGTGAAGACCGATGCAAAGAATTCATGCTGAACCAGGTATGTTTGTGCCACCCTTGGTCCAGCGTGTACTTTTTCCATCCAAAGACCTCTCCTCCAATCTCAACACCAGCCAAGACAAGGGCATTACAACATCTTTTAAAACATCAGTTAGCTGATCACCGACTCATCATTAGCGGATTTATCACTGCATCTGCTTAAGGAAGGCAAGAAAAGGTTTGAAAAAAAACAACCAATGTGTCTCAGATCCAGGCCACTTTTCATTTTACATGATAGCTCTTTTTTTGCGATTGAATAGCACAGTGGGCTCTCTGTACAGCCATTACGTTCTGTTTTTCTGGAGATTGTTATGTCTTCAGTAATTTGAAGGGGGGCGGGAGAGCAACAGCTGAGTTCCAGATGACTTGAGCATTTTGCTAACAAAGAGTGCGTTGAATGCTAAATGAGACAGATCCTTCCTAGAAAGAGCTATGAACAAACATGTACTGCACGGTCAAATGCTAAACTGGGATTCACTCAAGGTTTTCTGCATAGATCATAAATCAAATTTTACAGTGGAAATGGCTTGTGACAAGCACAGCGGATGTAGGACGACTGCCTAAGTATTCATTTGGACACTTCATATTGTGAGAGTTTTTTGTTTTGTTTTTAAATTTTGGAGTGAAATTCGGAGTTCAGTCTCCCATTTTCATTACACTAGCTCTAGCCAGTCACAGAAGCAGGAAGATAAGCTTGAATAGTTAGCCCTTGCACTATCTGCAATTCTGCCAGTGTGTTTTAAACAAGATCTGCACCTCCCATTGTTATTTCACTTCTGGGAAATCCATGCAGCTCGGTCAATGCACCTCTCTCCTGATTTGCATATCTAATATTCCATTATTAAACCCACTCCCCATATAGTTTTTGCCAAGGCACTTTGATCGTGACTTTCTTGGTCTCTCCTGAACAAAGACTGACATAAGGGGAATGGTGTCAAATTATGTGGGGAGCTGCATGATCTGGAGAGATGATTACTAATGTACGAGCTAATGAGTTTCATGAATGCGGCCAAATCTGGTCTGGCACTCATAAACCATCAGGGTATAGCACGCAAATTTGTTTTAGATTGTAGATTATTGGACTGCAGTGAACTGTGAATTAAGAGCAATTTACATGGCAGACAGCAACTATCAAGATAATTGTTACAGTTTCACCAGATTAATGGTCCACATTTTAAGAAATGTTTTTGAATTATCTATTCAATCTATGACACTGATCCATAACAATGAGGAGAAAGAAACTGCTTTTGAAAAATTTACCCAGAAAAAGGAATTGGCATGATCAAAATCTTCATAACCTTCAAGGCCCAGTGGAACCATTTTGCTCTGTTATATAGTAAGTAAGATCAATTACACAGTGAGATTACTTGCCAAGAGGGCTATGAAGGCAACCTCATTAAAGGGGGTCAAAAGTAAAACTCATTTGAGCTAAACTCTGCTCTCAGTTACACCAGTGTCAGTCTTGAGTCCACACTGATTTCAGGGGAGTTACTCCAGATTTACTTAAGTGTAGCTGAAAACAATTTGGTCAATATGGCTTTAAAGTAGAGGAAAAACCCGCCTGGGGGCAGGATTAGATAAACCAACCCTGACTTGTACAATTCGATACCATGTCTGATTCGGATCTCACCAATCTCTGTTTTACACTGATGTAACTTCACTGACATTAATGGACCTATGGCTGGTTTATAGGAACTGTAACTGAGCATTGCCACTGATCTCTGTAACTTAGATCAGAATCGGACCTAAACTGTAAAGGGGGAAAACATAAAATCCCTCATGCCTTTACACACTGAACCTCTCCTAGGTGTAATTCTTTACACAATTCAAGGGGCAGACTGTTTGGACTAATTTTTCCAAACATGCATGCAATAAGTGGGCCCACCAAAAATACACATGGATGCAGTGCACCCATAACATACATACTTGTGAATGCCTTCTGCACTTGCTCATCTAACTACACAGCTGCACTTAACATACTGGCTAAATGTGTGTGCGTCACTCCAATGTGCATGGTCAGGCCTGCTGAAATGTACACTGTGTGACTATGTCTGCTTCTAGTGTCTGGGAGGTCCATAAAGGATATAAAGCCTAATGCTAATAACAGTGCTTCCCCTTTAGCTCAAGTGACATATGGTTTTGGAGCCAAAGGTCCTAGGGACCCAGTAGCAAATAATGTATGCACTTTAGTATATAATTATGATGCTTGTTACAGACTGGTGGCACCCAAACCAAGACCATGGCCACAAACAACATATAGTTCAAACTACACACATACAGCACTGGGGGGTAGAATCCAGGAGCTTGAGATCCCAAATCACAGGCCTCTATCACTTGATGGAGGGGGAAAAATCTCCATTAGATGTAGTAGTTTCACGCTTTGTAGCCTCCTTGGGCTTCCAAACACTAGAGGGCATCATAGTCATGTATACTTAAACAGACCTAGCAATCCCTTCAGCAGTGGACAGTAGTGTGCAGATACTGAGCCAGCACATGAAAAGGTGATAAGGTAAACGTACCTGTTACACTGGACTTGCACAATGTGCGCCCTTCTGTTAGATTTTTTTAAATAAACGTGTGTATATTCCACACATAAGAACTGCATTAAAAGAACATTACTAAGGTTGCAAAGTCAAGCACTCCAAAGCTAGGAAATGCCAGAATTAAGGATGCAACCTGAAATCAGCCTCCTTGTGCATATGTGTTATGAGGCAGTCTTTCATTACATGGTCACAGATTGTTTTTGCCCTAGACCTCCACCTCATTCAGTGAGGAACAGTGCTGAGCAGCTAGTCAATATTTTGCTTTCTCCTCATTGTCCAATATGTGGCCCCACTATTCAAACCCAGGTCTGAATTCCAAACTATTACATTTCCTCATGGCCTTGTCTATGTGTAGTGGGGCAGCTGCTCCACTCCTGGAAAACAAGGGTTAATAGCAGCCCTGGAGAGTGAGAGCAGCTGAGTGACTAGCTGACCACAGGTGTGGCCAGCTCAATCAGGGCCTAGCTGGCTCTTATAAGAGAACTGCAGGGCCAGGATGAAGGAGTCTCACTCTAGCCTTGGAGAGAGCAGGACTAACTGCCTGAGAGCAAGGTATTTGAAGTAGAGCAGGGCTGGGGAATAGGGCAATAGAACTGGGGAGCTCCAGCCTGGTAAAACCCCCAGGCTGCAGGCCTTGTTTAAGGCCAAAAGGTACTGGGGCTGCAGAGGGGCAGCCCGAGGATAGGCAAAGGCAGCTCGTCCTTGCCTGTGATGAGTGACCATTATAGACTGCAGTCTGGCCCAGTGAGAGGGGGCTAGATGATGACTGGCAGTAGACATTGAGGCAAGGTGGGTTTAGAGAGTGGGGGTTCCCCTGGGTGGGGAGACCCAGAGAGGGGGGTCCTGTTGGGGCAAAACCCCAAGGTAAGGGGTACCGGGGTCCAGGAGAGACATGGGGGCCCTAAGGCACGTGAGACACTAAGGCCTGCAGAGAGCGCTCCGGGCTGGACAAGAGCTAATTCCCGAGATGACCAGCAGGAGGCACCATGCCAGTGAGTCGTCGCTTCGCTACACTATGGCATTCATAACTGTCGAAGCCGAGTGCTTCACAAAGATTAAATAGTTTATTCTCACAACACCCTTATGAGGTGAGGGGGTGGTATTATCCCCCTTTTACATACGGGTAACTGAGGTACAGAGAGATTAAGGCAAAACCATCCACTAATTTTGGGTATCCAATCTGAGATGCCTAGAACTTGATTTTCAGCATAGCATTATACAGTACTTTATCTGTTCAACCAACTCCCCTTGAGTACAGTTGCAGATGTGAGCACTCAGAAGTGCTGCAAATCAGACCCCAGTGTAGCAAGTCAGGCACCCAGAAAAGGAAGAACGCACAATTAGTGACAAGCTGTGGAAAGTTTGGTAACAGTGTAAGCAACTTGCCCAGCAAGGAACTCTGTGGCACAATCAGGAATACCATCCAGATCTCCGGGGAAGCATTCCACTGCCTTAGCCATGAACCACCCCCCCATCCCCTTGCTCTTCCTGTAATCCCCATCTCATTCACTACACGGCTTCCAACTTCTGTAACAAATGAGGCAGAGGTCCTAACAGACACCAGTCTCCTTCACTACACAGCTCTGATTCATCCCCAGAGCAGATCCATCCTGTGTCCTGCATGAGGCAGGGGCTGGGTGGAAAATAGTACATGATCATGTAATTAAAGACTAGAATCATAATGCCTAAAGAACCGAGTTAACATTGCACAAGCAAGCCACCCTGAAGAGCATACAGTCCAGCTCTAGGTGTTGATTTAGGTTTGCTGTCGTTTGTTTTAAACACACTGCTATTTGTCATTTAGTGCTACATAAATAAGAAATAGTAAACACGCTTAAACAATTATAGTTACACATCTAAAGTCATGCACAAGATTTTGAAACTACAAGGACAAAACTGCCAGCACTTGAGTTTGGTGGGATTTAAGATTTTTGTTTTCTCCAAATAGCCACATACTGAGGAGGAATGGGCTGCAAAAACTCCTCTTGAGAACAATAAATCTTTATTTTAGCTATTGGGCCCCCCTCAACAAAGTGTCTCTAAATCCTCTGCGATGGGGAGGGGCTGTAATGGAAAGGCTGATAGATCCTTAACACTTCAGTGGCTCATGTGGTGCTGCTGCCAGTGCCATCAATCCTTAAATAAACATTCTGAACTGTCATATCCAATATACTAGACTCCGGTGGATAGTTAAAGACAAAGGAGGAGAACAGAGCAGCATTGAAAGAGGAGCGGAAAAGACTTGCATTTCAGCTGGAGACTAGGGGCTGTTGTGGAACGTAGCACCCGATGCCCAGCATTTTTTGCTGGCCTCAAGTAGATATATTTAGAGCGTTTAGTAACAAACGGCCTTTGTTGATTTATTTAGTTGCACATTTTGAAGGCGAAACTGACAGTATTTGGAGCGTCTCCACACTCCTTTTTTGTGTTCCCAAGACCAGAACCGTCTCCTGCAATATAATTTCCAGCTGACCTATCCAGTGGCCAGCTGGAAACGACAGGGATAGATTAATGGCCTAGGAAGCTTTACAGAGAACAATAGTATGATCTTGGGATGAAGAAGAACATGTGAAATGGAGTAGTCTTGGAAAAAGAATTCTGTATATTATAAATTTTGCCATCGCTTACTTAGTATTGAACATGAAAGGCAAACATGCGTGTTTAGACTGACTCAAAATTTGCCAGCTCCAAACAATAATCCTTCAATAAACATGTACAATATTCTTTCCTTTTTAAAAAAAACAACTGTACCCTGTTGTAGGGCCAAATTCTGCTCTTAGGTACATCTTGTGGAAAACCAAAGCCACTGCAGTGGCATCACTTGAGACTTACATCAGTGTAACAGAGAAGAATTTGATCCCTGATGTCAATTTCATAGTGTGCCTGATAGGAATCACACATGAGACATGACAACACAAAATCACATGTGGAACTCCAGGAATGATTTTGTCTGATCTGCTGAACAGAAACGGAATGTTCCAACAGGAAATGTAATTTTACTATCAGTGCAGACTTACTGTGTATAAGTAAATCAGTTTGTTTTCACTGTAGTGTGATGGAAATATGTCTCTATTTCATTCACTGACATACACCAGGGAGCAGGTGGTCGTTTGTTTGTTTGTTTGTTTTTTCAGTTTCTCAGGCACCTATCCAGAGCTCTATGCCCTTACCAAAATTTTAGAAAAAATAACCTGTAATGTGTCCGCACAATCATAGAAATGTAGGGCTGGAAGGGACCTTGAGAGGTCATCTATTTCATTCTCCATGCTGAGGCAAGACCAAATATATCTAGGCCACCCCCAACAGGTGTTTGTCTAACCCGTTCTTAAAAACCTCCAATGATAGGGATTCCACAACCTCCTCGGTAATCTATATATCAATTGGTAACAATGTATCAATTCATCCATTTTCCAACTTTGATTTCCAGTTAAATAACTAACTCTCTCATAAAAACCAAAAGCTGCCCAATCAATCCATTTAAGTCATCTCTTGATCTCTGTCTCCAGTCCCATCCCCACAATACCTATGAGATTCAAACTTCTTAAGTATGTGAAAGAACATAGTTTTTACAGCATACCCAGAAAGCGAACAAATCTAGGCTCTGGAATGTCAAGGAGTGAAGCAGTCAAGAGATATTCACAAAGAACACCCTCTCAGCAGCTGTACAGAAGGCACTTCAGCATGGTTGCCGAACCCATGCCATGGGGAAACAGATGGGATCTCAAATTACCAGGTCCCAAACCATTTATAGGTTAAACATTGAGCATACGTCTAAACTGCAATAAAAGACCAGTGGCACCGAGTCTCAGAGCCCAGGTCAGTTGAGTTCAGGCTGCAGGGCTAAAAATTTCAGTATAGATGTTCGGACTCAGGCTGGAGCCCACGCTCTGCGACTCCCCGGTGGGAGAAGGTCTCAGAGCCCCACATCCTGAGCCCCATGAGCCCGACTCAATTGACTGGGCTCAGAGACTTGGTGCTTTGGGTTTTTTATTGCCATGAGATATAGCTGGAGCCAGTGCAGCTCTCAGAGTACGGGGGTTTATACGTGCCTGGCATGACGCACTGCTCAATGGGCAGTTGGACGTATTTTTGCATTAGCTGAGTTTCCCAGGGTACAGCGTATTGCAGCAGATGACAAAGACATGAAAATGGGCTGCATGCTCTTCTGGCCAGATGCAAATAAGAGATGATATTTGGCTACTAGTGAGGTTTGATCTCCTAAAAGCAGCCTTGGTTCTAATAAAACTCCAAGGTTGCAAACCTGACTTAGGGATAGCAAGTACACTCCCTCCACCAGAGGTGCAGTGATCACCCTCACCAATTCTTCCACTTGCTTCTTCCAATCCATCAGCATCTCTTCCACCTCATCTAGATTAAGCCTGGCCCATTTTGCCATCATTCTCCCTCTATTTTTGGAATGACACCAGCTTTATTCCTTCCTCTGCATTGACTCATAGACTTTAAGGCCAGAAGGAACCACTATGATCATCTAGTGCACATTGCAGGCCACAGAACCCACCCACCCACTCCTGTAATAGATCTAGAACCTCTGGCTGAGTTACTGAAATCCCCAAATCATGATTTAAAGATTCAAGTTACAGAGAATCCCCCATTTATACTAGTTTAAACCTGCAAGTGGCCATGGCTCATGCTGCAGAGGAAGGCAATGGGGAAAATGAAGAAGGTCATGTTGAATGTGACCCATCACATCCCATTGGGTCTGATGTACTGAAACTATGGAGTTAGTATCTTCTGCAGACTAAATATACCACAGCTCACACTTCCTTATTAACTTTGCCAATGGCCTCAGTCACATATTGATAGGAAAGGTGATGTTGCAGCACTGCTGCCTCAGAGCACTCCCTTGTGGCCTGGGGTGGCTCTGCAGTTGCTCTGACTCAGTTTCCCCCCTTCTCAGGGCTCCTCAAAACTCCACAGCCTGGCTTGGCTGCTGCAGTGATTTGGCCCTCCAGCTACATCATTTTTTAAAACCTTCATCCCTTCTGGTGTATGCAAGTCCAAACCCAGACAAATCAGTCAGGCTCAATCTGGGCCCAGCCCCTCTTTCTCAAGGAGTCTGTCTCCTCTCCTCTAATTCTTCTGCCCATCTTCTCGGCTCCTTAGGGGTGCTCCCTGCTCTTTCCTAGGCAGGCACTCCCAGGCCTTCCTACCTGGAGACTTCCACAGGCCTCTGTATGCCTTATGTGCTCCTCTGGCTCCTCATAGCTTTTCTGCAGCCATTTGCTGCCATCACTTCCCCTTTCTCCCTAGGCCTCTGGGCTACCTAAAGTAGAGACTTGACTTGGTCACATGACCCACACGTCACACCAACATGACCTTCTTCATTTTCCCCACTTGGGGATGACTGTTGACTTGTCACCAGTGGGGTGGCTGACACCCATCTCCTTTTAAAGTGCCACCCTGTGACAGGTGACAAAATTGGCACTTGCGGTACATCATGACAGAGCCATTGGGTTAGACAAACAACTGCCCCAAACCATCCTAGGAACCTCCCAAATAGGAATGAATGGGACCACCTGAAAGCATCTCCATCCACTCCCACTAGAAAGGAGAGGTGTCCCAACAAACCCTCATGATACAATGGCTGGAAGTTGATGCTAGACAAACTCAGATAGGAAATAAGGCATGAATTCCTAATAGTGAGAGTAATTAACCATTGGAACAATTTACCAAGGGCTGTGATGAATTCTCCATCACTGACTATTTTTAAATCAAGATTGTATGTTTTTCTAAAAGGTCTTGTCTAGGAATTATTCTGGGGACATTCTATGGTCTGTTTTACAGGAGGTCAGACTAGATGATCAGAGTGGTCCCTTCTGGCCTTGAAATCTATGAATAAAAACAAGAGACAGATCAAAAAATCAACGTTGACACTTCATCCTCATCCACTATGAGTGGAAGATCAGACATCAGGACGATACAGGCAGTTTCAACTCCACCTAGCTGACTGGGATCTAGGAAATCTGAGGGTTTCAGAAGTTTCCAGCGTGGACCTGTTACCATTCTGATGATCCACTCCCCAAAATGAAGATGTGATACAGGTCAACGTATGGTGAGATCACCCCCCCCCATGCCTTATAACAGACTGGACCCAATTATGATGTCACCATTGCTGTTTTTTCACAGGTGTAACTCCAATGATTGCTTCTGCCCCTTGTGGAAAGAACGTGGTGTTGCATGCTCTTTAAATTAGCCATCTCTCTGCCCCAGCACCTAATGCTCCCACATGGACAACCTACCACTATATGCAATTAGCAAAGTGCAAAAGAATAAAACATGTGAAAACAATCAATTATGCCAGAGATGAACAGACAAAATTAGCATCAACTGCCACAGAACATTGGGAAAGCTTAAACATTCATTTTACGTAAGTATGTTCTGTATATAATAGACAACTGTTGAAGGAAATGATCTGTCCTCTTAAAATGAAAGTGAATTGGAGACAGAAGTGAAGGAAATAGCAAAGATGTTAGACATTTATCTTGCATCTGTCTGCACAACAAAAAGGGGAGATTGTTAACCTACATTAGATGTCAGCCTTGCTGGAGGAGGAGAGACGGAAAAAGAATACACATGGCATCTGAAATCAGTGATCGAGAGTTACAGCATTTTCTATTTATTTCTCATCTGTTTGATTTAAAAGCACACATCTAATAAACCTGGCACTTCCCATAGTTTAGAGGAATATTTAGTACAAAAAAATTAAAAGTCAGAAACATACTGCTAGGATTGCCCATAGAATCATAGAATATCAGGGTTGGAAGGGACCTCAGGAGGTCATCTAGTCCAACCCCCTGCTCAAAGCAGGACCAATCCCCAGGACCATACCCCCACCATAGAACAAGCCCACTAAACAGTCACAACTCCTCCTTGGATCAACCTCGCTGCATCTCCAACTCACCTCTGCCCAAACAGCCAGAGGAAAAAAATACATGTAAAATTGGGTCATTAAGTCCACCTGAACCTGGAAGGACGAGAAGAATAATCTGGTGATATTTTGTATAACAATGTGCTGTTTAGAGAAGAGTCAATGAAAAAAGGGAAGTGGCTTTCATACAGTCATGCAGCACTTGGATAGATTTTTCATAAAACCTTCATGGATCCAGCTGTTCCTTTCAGGCTGCTCCAAAGGAGAGAGAGATTGTGACAGGAGCAGAGCAGAACATGAACTGTCTCAGGGTCACAGTTTCTCTTCTGTTTCTTGCTTGTTTGAGAGGGGATGAGGTTAAGTTATTTCACCCCGTTTTTGTGGAGCAGCTTACTCCTTCCATACACTCAGCTCTGGTCAATGAGTGGGAGACCAAGCCTGGGCTCCTCCAGATCTCTGCTCTTCTCTAGTCTCTCCATACCCACTTGTTTGCAGTGGGAGGTATCCAACCAGCAGCCCCTGCCTCCCTTCTGTGGCTAGAGTCCCAGTCTGAGCAGGATCACACATGGAAACAAAGTGGAGGGAGCCCTGTGAGGCTGAGTCAGGGCTGTGAGAATCTAGCCCTTGGTGGACAAAGACCCATTCTCATGATCATGGTGTCGGGGTTATGGCAGAGGAGGGAAAGGAAGCTGAAGGGAATGCATGAGCAGAGAGGCGAGTAGATGGCTACCTGGTTAGACAAGGATGATGGAGTAACTGTGTGGAGCTGTGGCTATCAGACGGGTGACTGGTCACTGGATTTAGAAATGGAGAGGACTGCTGGGCTGTGAAGGTGATAAAGAGGAGAGTTGGAACACTTTTGCATCGTATGGGCAGTTCAGCTTGGCATTCACATTTGAGATGAACTTAACCAGTGTGTCATATCCAAAAAAAGTGTTCATTAAAACTCCGTTTATTGTGCCCAACTGAGCACATCCCCCTCAAAACAAGGAATCAATGCAGAAAGCATAAACTTCATGGACACAGGAGCCAAGGGCCCACACTGCGTGGGATGCTCGGTATAAAAAACTCATTAACCTGTTGACAAATATCATCCCTGATCTTGGAAACGTTCTGTACAGTGCAGAATGTTCTCAACCCGGTCTTCAGCCCAACTCAGTAGGGTCTTTATACAGAAAGTAAATGACGAAGAGAAATCACTCACTTCATAATGCTGTGCTTCAGCAGACCCGAGGCCTAGTCAACATACAGTTCTTAAATGAGAAGGCCTGTTTTCAAACAGCACAATGTGGTTACCTCAACATACTTGGCACCAGAAGGGATTGGAATTGAAGGCGTTTGGTGGTTTTGGAGAAACACATGAGCCCTTATTTTATAAAAGATATTTCTTTTTAGTGTTTGTTTTGTTTTTTCAAATAGCAAACTCCCCTTCCCTCATCCCCGTTTTTGGGATGTTATGTCTGGAATGCATGGATTCCAAGGGTTTGTTTTCTTCCCTTTTCTACTCCTTTGGAATTTCATCCTCAGCTGCTTTTTTCATCAGAGGGATTTACAGGACATTTTCTTTTTGTACATCTTGTTTTTCTGTATGTGGATACACATTCTGGTGTACTGTTTATCAGAGATGCATGCTCCCCCTGAAACCAAGCACACACATTGCTTATGAGAAAAATAAACCCATTTTGTTCTGCGCTAGTTTACCCTCATATTAACATCTTACTATACTGGTTTCTTATACATCATATTTATTTGCCTGAATGAGATTCAAGAACCCCGAGACAGGGAGTGGGTCTTCTATGTGTTTATAGAGGCATGTAATACATAGTAAATAAATCATATTTAATAACAATGATGATTCTACTGGCAGGTTGGAACTGGTGCTTCTGTTTATTCAACCCTATTTTAGCATAAAAGGAGATGCAGAAATAAGGGGATGTAGCCACAAATTGAACTGATTTTCTGGTTTTGGTATGTGTTTTCCCTACTCATTTGCTGTATATTACATTGGCTCCCACTCACTACCCAGTCATATGACCAGCATTGAAGAAAGCCAGATCCTTTTTATTTGGGAATTGCTGATATATGTATCCAAGTTTTGATTCAAGTGTCAACCTGTCCAAGAGTGACATGTCTCTTTGCTAATCAGGTTTTATATACAGTATACAATATATATACATGCATACAGATGCACACACACAGATCTACACAACCCCCTGGCATCTATATGTGGCTTTGCTTCAATGTTGCTTAAGTGAGGCTGCCATGGAGCTGGAACACAATCCAGCCCAAATGTGTCCACGTCCAACCATCCCACCCCAGTCTCACATTTATACAGTATACCTCTTGCCCTGCTTATTGTAAGTTTCTCCTGGCTGGTTTCCCAGAATATCCCTTGCTTCTGGCAAGATAATTGTACAAGTCTGACATGCTGTCGCCAGAGTCCTTAGCTACAGTATATGTAGTTCTTAATATAATCAGGGATTTGGAAGCTGGTGGGGAAGGAAGGGTTGTTCCGTAGGAGTTAATTCTGTTTGATGTTCCAAAAATCACACACTTTAAAACTGTAACTCCGAGATGATCGGTCTACGTATTAAATAGAACTGGTCAAAAAAATGGGGTTTTTGCCCCTGCAGAAATTTTAACTTTTTGTCAAAAGCCCCAAAATGTTTGTTTTTGGCAACTCAAAAGCAAACAATTGGGCTGTTTGGGTTTTTGACAGAAAATGGAGAAACTGAGGAGAAACACACTTTCCAGAAAATGTTTTTAGCTGGATACCCAATATTCCACCGAAAAAAAGTTTTGATGGCAAATTTTTGTCTGTCCCTAGTATTAAATTATCTGACCCAATCAAGCATCATCAAAAGGAGAGAGACGTGTATTGTCTTTCAGGTACAGGTTCCTCTGTCCCTACTCCCCTTTTCTTAAATATCTTTTTAATGTAATAATAAGGGATGGGATGTGACGCAATGACATGATAGAGATGCTCTACCATCACGCTGCTGGGAAATCACATTGCATGTCCTTTACACAGCGGAACCCCTCTTATCGCAAAGCGACTTCCACTTTTCTAAGGAAAGGTTCCCCAGAGCTGGAGTGTTGCCATCCAGTTAGGAATATTCACTGGGCCAGATTCTGATCTTTGTACCATCTGTGTAACTTGGAGTCACTGTATTGAAAACAGTGGTGTGACTCTGTGTTTTTACCAGTATCATCAAGATCAGATTCTGTTTTACTGTCCTATACTGCACTGTATTGCTTCAGTTCAATAATCGTCCAAATGACCTTGAATCCAAGTTTGAGAAGTATCCATTTTCTCTTTGTAGTGGGACAAAGGTGCGGAGAGGAAGGATGGTCTTGTGGTGCTGGCACAGACCTGGAATTCCAAAGATCTGAGTTCTACTGCTGCACAGGGCATCTCTGTGACCTGGGGCATGTCACTTTAGCTTTGTGCCTCAGGTCTCTACCTATATAATGGGGATGAGAATATTTCCTTTTTTAACCAACCTTTGGCTGTCCTGTCTATTTAGATCGTAAGCAATTAGGACCAGGGCTGTCTCTATTAAAGGGATTGGACAATACCTAGCAAAATGGAGCCTGATCCCAGTTGGAGCCTCTAATACAAGTAAATAACAATCATCCTCAGCACAGGTATTATCTCTAACGTGTATAGTGGCGAGCACAACAGGGCCCCAAATTTACTTTGTGCTTCTGTAATACAAATAATAAAAGCACGGAAAGCATAACATTGTGCTGGGCCTCTTGTGTGTTCCTACAGGCTGAATGTCATGCATTGTCTGAAAAATTACAGATAAGAAGTTCAATACATAAACGTCACGAGGGTTAGCTCAATTAAAGAATCCGATACATTTCAGTAGGTTCTGAGGTATCTGAACCTTCTGCTCTAAATCTCTTCCCATGCGGAGATTGTGAGCCCACTTCTTGTGATCTTTGCTTTGGCCCTGTAAGGCAATCTCAAGCACTGACTTTCCTTCGTTATACACTCCTTTACAGTACACCTGTCCTTCCATACAGGACAGATTACTGACTTGGAGCTTCTTCCAGATCACAATCAAAGCGTTTGGGATGATGTCACTATACCAAAGCGGGTTGTTAACTGCTAACCAAGCCCCAGATCCTGTTACAGATTTGTAATACGGAGCTCAGCGTTAATTCTTGTCTAGAACAGATGCACACTGGAGCAAGACGAATTGCTTTCCTATAAATATTAAAAGTAGGCGTTTAACTGGGTTTACTGCTGTAGCAGTCTCTAATTCTGAGCTACGAAAGAGAAAGTTACCAATTATTCACGTGGCTAAAGAAAACAAGTGAGCGTCAGACTGTTCAGTAACAAAAGCATTAACTGAATGTGATTTAACCCTGTCCCAAAGGACATAGATTAAACACTTCGGGCCAAATTCTGGTCTCAGTTGTGTCAGGGACTTCAGTGGAATTACTTCAGATGCACAACAATCTAACAGGGCAGAATGCAGCCCAAACACACACTCAACATCAGTATTTATGTTTCCTAGATAGTTTCATTCTTTTTCGTATCTTTGGCCGTTGGACAGAACTTGTGAGGTTTATTAAGTGTTTTACGGCAAAGCTGATTCATTGAATGCAAGCTTGGAAATTTCTTGAAGACGCTACTGTACCCTCAAAGCATTTAGGAGAAAATTTCTTGCTTGTGTGTCAGAAAAACAAAAAACAAATATTCAGTTAAAACATTTGAAGTGTGGGAGGGAAAAAATCTAAACATTCCCTGCAATGCTGGAAGCCCAAAGAACAGCATTGTGTTAACAGAGAGATCCAGAAATGCAAATTAAATTGACCAGTCCAGCATCAATGCCCAGGAAGAGCGCAGTACAAACAAACAGGATAAATGACCAACGATGTGAGAGTGTAACATTAAAGTGTAGAGCAGGGGTAGGCAACCTATGGCACGTGTGCCAAAGGCAGCACGCGAGCTGATTTTCAGTGGCACTCACACTGCCCGGGTCCTGGCCACGGGTCCGGGGGGCTCTGCATTTTAATTTAATTTTAAATGAAGCTTCTTAAACATTTTAAAAACCTTATTTACTTTACATATAACAATAGTTTAGTTATATATTATAGACTTATAGAAAGAGACCTTCTAAAAACATTAAAATGTATTACTGGCACGTGAAACCTTAAATTAGAGTGAATAAATGAAGACTTGGCACACCACTTCTGAAAGGTTGCCGACCCCTGGTGTAGAGTATTCTAATTTTCCTGAGCTGCGTGATTTATATGGCTAAGGAAAATATTCCAGCAGTCCATGTAGTTTTAACTTTCCGATGTTCTTTTAATATGGATATTGAGTGTCATCTTTGTCGCCCCAATAGCCACATGCCTGGTCCTGTCTTCTGTGCCAGCATTACAGCTCTCCCTCTTATACGTCACATGTAATGGAATATAGAATTGAAATAACCATTTATGTTGCGCCTTTTAGGATCTGCACTGTCATAGTAGGAGCACGGGAAGCACTTTGCCAGTCTGGGAGATCCCCTCTACACTGAGGAGCACACAAACGGATCCATCCCCTTAAGGAGTACAACCTACTCTCAGAGTGTGGTTGGCCAGGTGTGATGGCTGGTGCAGGAGAAGGGAAGTCATATTTCTGCCTATGCTCCCTACTCCCCTCCCCACCCACTCAGGGGCCCTGTGACCCCTCTGGGGAGTAGTTAGGGAGTAGAGAGTTCTTATGCAGGACACGCAGGAGGGCTAGTGAAGGTGCCTTGTCCTCCCCCACACTGTACCCTTGTAATCTAGCTCATAAACGTATTACCTGAGTTGAAATGGCTCAGGAAGGATCTAAGTCCATTGACACTAAGATCACAATGTAAAAAGATTTAGAGGACATCAGTTTCTATTGCCTTTATGATTTCCTGCCCATGACCTGTGTTAAGGCAATCTAAAGATTTCTCCTGATTGTCTTCTAAACCCAAGCTTATTTGGGGATAAATTGTTATAGGACATGCCAGCTCTAGTCAACTGGGAAGGAGACGTAGAGAATCCCAGCACAGAAAAATGCACATAAAGGAAATCAGTTCTCCTCTACCCCCCTCCACTAACATCAGTTTTCACAGCCATGAGCAAAAGTGCTTATGGGGAAGAGCACATGTGCTGGGGTGGGGGGAGCAGGGGAAAGAATGACCACAGAGTGAATTATGATGTATTAGCCTTTTGCCTCTGGAGATCTGGTTGGAAAGCTGAAAATATCCACATGTGAAATGAGTTTGGGAAGCTCTCAGCCTAGTTACTACTTAGTGCCTGACCCTAGAGATGCAGAGCATATCCTGGGTACTGCTGAAATCAATGGGAGTTGGTACTTAGCAGCTCTCCAGACATGCCCTGCACATTGCAAGACTGTGCTCTTACAAGGGCAAGTTATGAAACGACTCCCATAGAATTTTCTGCTAAGGTGCTGGACTATTAGTGGGTGTTGATGGCAAGGTAGTGTCTCTGATCTCCATGGCGAAGTTTGCCCAACACTGAATTCTACTCTGTTACTTCAGTGAAACTTCTTTGACTTGAATGTATTTGATGCCTGTTGGTCTCTCACATTTATGTGCAATGCCATTCACACATGCAAAAAATGTGTTAGCCTTTAAAAACCCGCTCCCTCCACGTACACCTTCCCACCCTGCGTCCAAGGTATATTCCTAACATATGCTTCTATTGATCTCTGAGCATCAGGTAGCTGAAGGAATCTACCTCAGTATATCTAGGTAATAACCGATACTATTATTCCTACCTAATTCTTATAAAATGCTTTTCACCGTAGATCTCAAAGCACCTTACAAAAGAAGGTATCATAATCCCCATTTTATAGATAGGGAAGCTGAAGTACTAAGAGGTGATGTGACTGCCCAAGTTCCCACAGTTGGCAGAGTTGGAATCAGGGGGTGGCTCCAGGCACTAGCGCAGCAAGCGCGTGCCTGGGGCGGCAAGCCGCGGGGGGTGGCCTGCCAGTCACTGTGAGGGCGGCTGTGCGGGAGGTCCGCCGGTCCTGCCATTTCGGCGGCAATTCGGCAGCGGGTACCCGCAGAAACGCCGCCAAATCCACGTGACCGCGGACCGCCCACAGGCATGCCGCCGAATGTCACCTGACTGCCGTGCTTGGGGCAGCAAAAAACATAGAGCCGCCCCTGGTTGGAATAGAATTCAGGTTCCCAGCTCCTCCCCTAATGTCCTACTCCCTTGCTATGGGGGAGAGAAAAGAAGATTAAAAACAGAGTGCTAGAGGCAATTAAGTGCTGGATTCTCTGCTGATGTAACTCCACTGAGACCAGTGGTTAGCCCACAGAGAAACTGACCCAAAATTGAATAGGAAGAATATTTGTATAAATGCAAGTGAGACTTTATCCACATTAACACTGAGTACTAGAGATGAGCCAGATAAGTGTTTGGATTTGATCACACTTTTCCAAAATTCAGGGAAGTTTGGATCTGTGGGTATGGTTTGAACCCAAACTCTACGTGGAGCTTGTCTACATGGGGCCTTCACTCTGAAGTTATTGAGAAATAGCTAGGGTGTGAATTCAAAAGCACAATAGCTCTTCTGCGTTAACTCTCCATGTGGACGCTTATTCTGCATTAAACTAGTGTGGAAGAGCTATTCCGCCGTTCTAGTCTGCAGTAGTTATTCCAGGCTTTTCCCCCCAAGCAGACAAGCCCTTAGAAGAATGTCGCCATCAGGAAAGAATACATAGCAGGATGTGTAGCCTACAAACAGTTAATCAGCATTGGTAAGGCAATTAGGCTGGAGCAAGGAGAGGACTCTGCTTGGAAAAGAAGTTCTGCAGCAGATGTCACAGACGGTTTGTAGGTAGGTAGGTAGTGGCCAATCAGTATTTTATTTTGGTTTGAAAGTGTTGAGGGTTTTTCTATTTTGATTTGTTTGTCGTTTCTTTCCAGAGGCTGAATCAAACCCTGCTCTGTAGCCATTTGTTGGTTATGCAAGGGGCCCGTTTACAACCCAAGATGGTTTTCATTATGGGTAACATACAGTTCTTTCTTAGGCTGAGACAGGCATGAAAACAAGAATTACGATGCTCTGGGATGTTTGAAGACTACAGCGCTTCAACTGTGGGATTCTAGAACTAAGCCGTGGACAGACTCCGCTCAGCTCCTGCATGGATGTACAAGCGTAGGAAAGGGCGCAAGGAGCCGCCCCCCCGATATAGGGCCCAGACACAATCATGGTCCTTGCCCTGGCCTGAACACAACAATTATAGGGCAGGCTAGTACCTCTCACAGTCTGAGCCGACCCAAAGGAGTAGCCAGCTGTGGAGGACAGCACACGGTGCAGCCTCTTGACAGGTGGTGCAACAGCTGCACTCCCCTGGCCTGCCAGGTAGCTCCAGGTGGCACTATGCTTTCCGGAGGCATAGTGCCTCCTAACATTCCCCTGGGGTCTGCAACTCTACACTACCCCCAAAGCATATATGTCTATAAAACAAATCAGGGCCCATATACAGCACAACAATATCTCTCCACCCTACGGTTGCCAATTCTGGTTGGACGTATTCCTCGAGGTTTCATCACATGACATAATATTTAATTAAAGATTAATCTATAATTCCTGGAGACTCCAGGACAATCCTGGAGGGCTGGTAACCCTACACTGAGGCTTTATCTCTTTGGAAATCTCAGTTGAAGATTTATTTTCTCCCTTGTCTCTGCCTCTCTCCTATTGGTGCTATTTAAGGTTCCAGTCCTGCAAATAATTATGCCCATTTCAAATGCACTGCAAACTAAGTCCAGGTCTGTGAGACCCAACCTTGTGGGCTTAGAAACACCAAGCCTGTGCTTCCACACTGCATTGTAAACCTGGGTTTACAATTGCTGGACCTGGGTCTCACAGCCATGCTAATGCGTCCATACTGCACTATGCAGACCTTCTGACTCGGGTCTGTGGCTTGACCTGTATCCACACAGCAAAATGACAGGGCTTGCACCCGAGTCACAGTGGGACTCGGGCGCTGAACCAGCCCCCTAGCTATTGTGTATTTGGTTGTCATGGTAATAGAACCTTGTGTTGCTATGGCAACTGAGTTAGATTATTAGGGGATAGCTGTTGGTTAGTTCTGAAATAAAATGTGTGCTACAAGGTTTACAGCTCTCTGTGTCTCCAGTGATTTCTTCCTAAAACTGTTACCCCCAAGGATATAACAACATGGCGACGAGGATGGAATATCTGTGCTGCCCCAGCAACAGAAGGAAGTAGAGGTTAAGGTACAAAACAAACAAACCTTGTTTGCTGCTGGAAGGGGGTGAGAACTGGCTTGTTTGCTCTGAGGGTGCAAACTGAAACTAAAATCATGGCTACACTTACAGGGACTCTGGAACCTTTTGAGGAGACTATAGTGCAATGGCACGTGTATACTGAGCGTTTTGAGCTTTTTGTTATTGCAAATGACATTACAGAAGAGAAGAAGGTGCCAATATTCTTAAGTGTTGTAGGGGCTAAAACCTACTCCCTGCTACGCAGCTTACTGCACCCTGTTAAGCCAGTGACCAAATCTTACAGTGACACTATGGAAATCCTGGGGTCCCATTTTTCTCCAAAACCACTAGTAATTGCTGAAAGATATAGGTTCCACAAGAGAGACCAGAAAGATGATGAAGCAGTTGTACAATTTTTAGCAACTTTGAGGAAGCTTGCAGAACACTGTGAATTTAAGGAGGTGTTAAATGATGCCCTACGTGACAGGTTAGTGTGTGGCCTGCACAGTGAAGCTATATGGAAGCGCCTATTGACAGAGGCTCAGCTTACCTTACAGAAGGCTGTTGACATTGCGGTCTCTATGGAACTGGCTACAAAGGAGGCACAATCCATCGGTGCATCCCCTAGGGTGCATAAGGTGTCACAAGAACCTACTCACAAAACTGTGGGGCGTCAGGAATATTACCGTTGTGGTAAGCCGGGTCACCCTGCATCAGAATGCTGGTGTAAGGACCTGGTGTGTCGACACTGTGGCAAAAAGGGACACATTGCGTGTGCCTGTAAACAAAAGAAAAAGAGGCCTGTGGTCTGGCCGACCAAAAAGGGAAATCTGCATACCCTAGAACAGACCCAGGATGGCCAAGGAGACACCTTCTCACAAGAAGAAGAGCCACTCCACGTTTTGTCTTTGCAGTGGGCTCACATGAATACTGGGTAACCCCGTTGTTGGACGGCAAACCTATACGCATGGAACTGGACACCGGTGCAGCCGTTTCGCTGGTCTCAGAGACTGTATAAAGGAAAGCTACGGCATCTTCCACTTAAAGCAACAAAAACAGTGCTGAAGACATATACGGGAGAAGCTGTGCCCATGTTGGGCACTACTGATGTTACGGTGGAGCTCAATGGACAGGCTGCCAAATTGCCACTGTTTGTGGCGAGAGATAATTACCCAGCCTTAATGGGTAGATCTTGGCTTAGGAAGATCCAGCTGAATTGGGCAGAAGTGCACCGAGTGACTAAAGAAGAAACCGGTCTGACCACTATACTAAGGAAACATGCTGCTGTTTTTGGAGAGGATCTGGGAAGTATGAAGGGAATCACTGTGACATTGAACATTAAACCTGACAGTCAACCAAAATATCTGAAAGCCAGAACTGTGCCATATGCCATCAGGCAGAAGGTTGAAGCGGACCTGGAGTGCCTGGTCACAAATGGAGTCCTAATACCAGTTACCCATAACAATAGCAACTCCTATTGTTCCAATAATGAAGAAAGATGGCTCCCTCCGGATTTGCGGTGATTTTAAGGTCACTGTCAACCCAGTGTTGTGTGCAGAGCAATACCTGCTTCCCCGCATCGATGACCTCTTTGCAGGCCTAGCTGGGGGACAAAAGTTCAGTAAGATTGATCTGAGTCAAGCGTATTTACAGATGCATGTTGATGAAAAGTCCCAAGAGCTGTTGACTATTGTGATGCATAAGGGGCTTTACCGATACTTTCGCCTACCCTTCGGAACATCATCTGCTCCCGCCCTGTTCCAGAGGGCTATGGACCAGATCTTGAGTGGCTTGCCAGGAGTCCAGTTCTATCTGGATGACACCCTGGTCACTGGAAGGAATGAGGAGGATCACCTAAAGAATTTAGAGGCTACCCTACAAAGACTGAAAGAGTACAGACTGCGAGTCCGCAAAGACAAGTGTGAATTCTTCCAGCTCTCTTTTGAATATTTGGGGCACATCATTGATGCTACAGGTCTTCGTAAGGCCCCTGCCAAAGCTAAGGCTATTGTGGAGGCTCCCCCTCCTCGAAATGTTAGCCAGCTTTGCTCGTTTCTAGGACTATTGAACTATTATGGAAAGTTCATCTCACAGTTAGCCACACTGCTAAAACCACTTCACGAACTCCTTGGGCAGAACAAGGCCTGGAAATGGACTGAAGCCTGCGATGTTGCCTTTAACAAAGCTAAGGATGCATTGCTAAATTCTGAAGTTCTGACGCACTTCGATCCATCCTTACCCCTACAGTTGGCCTGCGATGCGTCACCTTATGGAGTGGGAGCAGTCGTGTCACACATTATGCCTTCGGGAGAAGAGAGACCTATTGCTTTTGCTTCACGCACTCTAAGCAAAGCAGAAACTAAGTATGCCCAAATCGAATGTGAGGCATTGAGAATCGTTTTCGGAAGTTTCATCAGTATCTGTTCGGACGGAAGTTTACTCTTCTCACAGACCACCGACCCCTGACTTCAATTTTTGGACCCCACACCGGCATTCCTCCATTAGCCGCTAGTCGTATGCAACGGTGGGCACTGTTGCTTTCCGCACACACATATGAAATCAAATATCAGAAATCCACCCTGCACGCAATGCGGATGGTCTCTCAAGACTGCCTTTGCCTGTCAACCGTCGAGATAGTGCCCAGAAGGAAATCTTTTACTTTGAACAGATAGAGAGTATACCCATCACTGCTACTCAGGTAAAGAAGGCAACTCGAGTTGACCCAGTATTGTCCCAAGTTATGGACCTGGTGATGCATGGAACATTTTGACGAACCTCTCTGGTCTCACCTGACCTTGTTACCTACACGTCCAGGAGAACGGAGTTAGCAAGCCAATCTGGTTGTTTGTTGTGGGGGAGATGTGTCATTATCCCACCACCACTGAGATCACAGATGTTAGAACAGCTCCATTCCGGTCACTGTGGAATACTGCGCATGAAGGAAATTGCATGAAGCTATTTTTGGTGGCCTGGATTGGACAGTGCTATTGAAGAGAAGGCAAGAGCTTGTATGTCATGTCAGGGTGTGAGGAATGCACCCCAGTGGGCACCCCTACATCCATGGGACTGGCCTGAAAACCCATGGCAACTTATTCACGTTGACTTCGCTGGCCCCCTTGAAGGAAGCATGTTCTTGGTGGTGGTAGATGCCAATTCTAAATGGCCAGAAGTCTCTATAATGTAGTCCACTACTGCAGAGAATACTATCCAAAAACTATGAGGACTCTTTAGTCGTTTCGGTCTGCCAGAACAACTGGTGAGTGACAACGCACCGCAGTTTGTCTCTCAAGAGTTTCAAAAGTTTATGAAGGCAAATGGGATACACCACATCACTTCAGCACCGTATCATCCATCCACCAATAGTTTAGCTGAAAGATTTGTGCAGACAATGAAACAAGCTTTGAAATCGGCAAGGGGACAATTATCCATTCAAAAGCGTCTGGACACCTTCTTACTATCCTACAGAAACACACCTCATGCTACGACCAAGGCATCCCCGGCCTTTCTAATGATGGGTTGACAGCTGTGCACTTGCTTTGATCTGCTGAAACCATCTGAACCCTGACAAATTGTGCAACGTCAGCAGCAAGATCAGGTCATCAGGCGTGCACCCAGAGCAAAAGACCGAACCTTTAGCCCAGGACAGCCAGTTTTGACAAAAATATTTTCATCAATGATCATAAAAATTTACAGATAGGCACAGAAAGAAAAATGCTGCTTGAGAATGTATTTAGTGTTGATGTAAAGCTATTTACTTTGTGTATTTTGACATGTGATCTTGACCCCTCCTCTCCCAGCAAAGCTGTGAAAATGTACATTGATAAAATAAATAATTAAAACACTTAAAAATAAACATTGATCTTATCTGTCTAAATTATTGAAAAAAAATCGAATTGTGCCAAGGCTACGCATAACCCACTGTCACTGACCAGTGGGTTACATGTGTGTGAGAGTAACCGCTGGCAGAATCAAGCCCTAACTCTGTAAAGCACTTTAGGATGCAGCTTGCCTGACACATGCAGTGCTCAATCCTGCATTCATTTCCCCCCTCCCCCCCTAAGCTCCTACTGATTTCAGCGGGAGTTTTGGGAGCAAGGAGAATGTAAGTTTGTGCCCTAAAATACTATGTTTATCTCTAAACACTACGATCCCCAGTTGTCTAATGTTACTGGAGTGTTAGCCCAGACGTTGAAAGTTTCACCTCCTTAAATACAGAGAGTCCTAATTTGAAAACACAGCAATCCACTGAACCAAGGTCATTAGTTTACAGCCTGTGTGTTCAGCCACTGAGCTGAAGATGATGTTCTTGTGGCTTAAGACCAGCACATACTTGTGCTTTACCCACAGACCATTCACAGTGCATTCCTGTAGCTCTCTTGGAGGGGTTGGGCAAAGCAAGGGCTGGAGCTCAGAATATGTGAACTGCAGCGTCCTGAGTACAGACAAGATTCTTCTTGAAGAGGACCTATGCTAAGTAGCAGAACCCAGTCCTGAACCCAGTCATTTCTATTGTTAACTACGCGTGTAAGCCCCAACCGCTTTGGTGGAAATGCCTGGATCAGACAGACAGATGATAGCTTTTTCTTTCACTCTTTACCTCCCACCTTGGTTTCTTGTCTTGTTGGTGGATAATAATAGGTGAGAGACAGGAACAGAGAATAGTATTCTGAAAGTGACATGTTTGCCAACAGTTCAACTGAGTAAGATGCCATTGTGGATCTTTGAAAATCAAATTATCTGGAAGAACTCCTGTTAAGATTATATTAATTAACAGCATGAAGGAAAAAATGAGCAGGAGACTCTGGCAGAAGCTGTCTGCGATGTTACCAATTATACTTGCTTTTTTTCCCTGGAAGCCAATAGCATTCATATTAGCTAACCTCCATTGCTGTATTTCTAATAGCCCAACATGCAATTACTGTGATAGCTGGCTGAATAATTAAAAAATATACACACAAATAGTCCACTGGATGAAGGACAGGGAAAAAATTCAAAATGTTCTCTGCTGAAGATTATTTGGCTACCTATAAAACAAGTTAAATTATGGAAAAACATTTATGCAACAAAAAAATGCTCAAATCCTGAAAATCATTCTGAATTAATCTGAAATTATCCACAACAAATCAACCAACTCCAATTATTATGTTTACTTCAAAATAAAGTCAGCGTTTTGCCCCATATCTACGTGTGATACGTGTTCTCAGTAGGCCAGATCCTCAGCTAGTATAAATTGTCATAGCTCCATTGACATCAATGTCACTAAAGAAGTGTCTGAATTTTATGCATCTCCACTTGAAAATAGGACCTAGAGCAAGGGGTCACATCCACCCTACTCTTCCCATATTGGTAGATGGGAAGGAAGTCCAGGAAGGGGAGTTGAGTGGAGGGGCCAAGAACCACTTACCTAGAGCGATCTATACCTATCGGTTTATTCCCCTTTGGGAAATATGATTTTCGGAAATACATGGAAGGTCTGGAGTAGGGCCATAAAGCCATTCACCCAGCCTTACCCTGAAATGTTTATTGCGACCTTCTCTCCGGGCATATCGGTCAGTCAATTCCATTAGGTCACTTCTGACTTCCCCATCTCATAGCACAAGAGTAACAGACACTCACTCAATGAAATCAAAAGGCAAGACATTTAAAACGGATAAGATTTATTTTTTAAATATACACAGTGCATAACTAATCTGGGGGACTCACCATCACAAGATACCATTGAAGCAAAGAGACTGGTAGGAATCAGAGAAACATTAGACATTTTTATGGATATTAAGAATAACAACCACAGTGGCATTAGCTAGGATAAACATTTATGAGGGATATCAACCCCCAGGCTCCAGGACATAAATCAACCACTAACTGCCAGGGATTAAGAAGAAACATCCCCCAAAGTATGTTACTGTACAGTAGTCTGTTATGAGGATTTTACACCTTCCTCTTTTTTACCACCTTTACTGGTACTCTGCACTGCTGAGAGTGGGATACTTAAATTGATGGACATCTGCTGTGATCAGAAATGGCAATTCCTATATCCATATGTTCCTAACAAGAGCTTTACTGAGTGCTCTTTACTGCTACACATGTTGTATGTGCAGTTTCCATCAGACGCTACCAGGTATCCGCTGTAAGAGGCTCTACTCCATTACAAACTATAGTCTTAAAATAGTCAATCATAACATTTGCGGTATGTTGGCAACCACCACATTTTGGCAGTAAACTTAGGACGACTATTGGCAAAAACAGGACACCTGTTGTCAGTATACTGCTGAACATGATAGTTTTAACATTGGAAAAACTTGGAACACCTCCATGCAAACCTATTTAATGCCAAATTAACATCCCAGCCAGCCAATAACTGTGACTGAAGTAAATTTTCAAAATGTTCCTTAACCACTAATTTGGAGCTAGATGTAAATAGTTTAGATAGGGCGATGGGTGCACAACACCACATCTGAACTTTGTTTGCAAAAATTGTATAATCTAAAAATAGAACCTGAAAGACACCCAATGGCTGCAAGCAATTGCGAGCTTCTGAGGGAAGCACCATCGGCTACAATGAATGACTGAAAGGAAATTATCAGAATCACTTGGTGAAGCAGGTGGAAGGAAGTCAATAAATGCACATTGGAGACTGAAGGCAAGGCTTTAAAGCACATGCTGCTAATGTTAAGCCTAACAAACAACTGGCAATAGTAGGAATTGCATTGTACACCGTCAGATATGCCTAGTTCCAATCTGTAAAGTGAGTAGCATTTGGCGATCCGCTACATGACCTTTTTAGAAACTAGCACCATGAATCTTTCTGCGTGATGAGTCAACATAATGATGGCTCAAAAATGACTCCAAACTGACACCAAAGAAAATGAATCCATGAGACGCTCTGTAGAGTGAGTCAAATTTAGCAGCAAGGTATTGCATTAATTACTTTAGGGAGAGGGCACTTGAAGAACAGAGCTTGGCCAAAAGCAGGAATAACCTGATCTATGAGGAAAGATTAAAACAACTGGGCATGTTTAGTCTTGAGAAAAGAAGACTGAGATGGGGACCTGATAAGTCTTCAAATATGCTAAGGGCTGTTATAAAAAGGACAGTGATCAACTGGTCTCCATGCCCATTGCAGCTCGGAAAAGAGGAGACTAAGGGGGGGATATGTAGAGGTATATAAAATCATGAGTGGTGTGGAGAAAGTGAATAAGGAAAAGTTATTTACTTGTTCCCATAATACAAGAACTAGGGGCCACCAAATGAAATTAATGGGCAGCAGGTTTAAAACAAATAAAAGGAAGTTCTTCTTCACACAGCGCACAGTCAACTTGTGGAACTCCTTGCATGAGGAGGTTGTGAAGGCCAGGACTATAACAGGGTTTAAAAGAGAACTGGATAAATTCATGGAGGTTAAGTCCATTAATGGCTATTAGCCAGGATGGGTAAGGAAAGGTGGCCCTAGCCTCTGTTTGTCAGAGGGTGAAGATGGATGGCAGGAGAGAGATCACTTGATCATTACCTGTTAGATTCACTCCCTCTGGGGCACCTGGCACTGGCCACTGTCGGTAGACAGGATACTGGGCTAGATGGATCTTTGATCTGACCCAGTGTGACAATGTGGTTCTGACGGAACCCAACTGAGAGTGCCAACTTGGGACAAATTGCTCAAACAGGGCACAGCCCAAGGCTGGGTTTTTTTCCACCTCTAAGTTAAACCAAACCAGCCAGACTAAGAGGACTTCGGTCTTACCCCACTGGCTAACCGCAAGTCTTACAAGCAATCTCCTTAGACACTCCAGTTTCCCAGTATTACCACCAGTGCCACTCGTTATGGGGACAAATGGTTATGAAAACCAATACCCAAGTAAAAGAAAAAGGTTCTCCTGATCCCAAAGGACCAAGCCCCAGACCCAGGTCAATATACAAATCAGATCTTACCCACAAATCACGCTGTTGCCAATCCTTTAGAATCTAAAATCTAAAGGTTTATTCATAAAAGGAAAAAGATAGAGATGAGAGTTAGAATTGGTTAAATGGAATCAATTACATGCAGTAATGGCAAAGTTCTTGGTTCAGGCTTGCAGCAGCGATAGAATAAACTGCAGGTTCAAATCATGTCTCTGGAATACATCCCCAGCTGGGATGGGTCCTCAGTCCTTTGTTCAGAGTTTCAGCTTGTAGCAAAGTTCCTCCAGAGGTATGAAGCAAGATTGAAGACCAAATGGAGATGAGGCATCAGCCTTATATAGTCTTTTCCAGGTGTAAGAACACCTCTTTGTTCTTACTGTGGAAAATTACAGCAAAATGGAGCCTGGAGTTACATGGGCCAGTTTCTGCATACTTTGCTGAGTCTGAAGGCATATTTGCCTTCTCTCAATGGGTCCATTGTATAGCTGATGGTCCTTAATGGGCCATCAAGCAGGCTAGGCAGAGCTAATCCCAGCTTGTCTGGGATGTCACCCAGCAGCATAGCATAAGTTTGCCATACAGACAGTATAGAGCCAATATTCATAACTTCAACTACAAAACTGATACACACATATAGACAGCATAATCATAACCAGTAAACCATAACCTTGTTTTAGACACCCCATTTGACCCCCTTTATACAAGATTTGGGTGCTACTACAGGACCTTGGTTGCAACAATGATCTACATGGTCCCAGTTTATGCCAATAACGTCACACCCAGTACGGCCATTCTTATGTTATGTTATGACAAGAAGTAATAGTCTTAATTTGCAGCAAGGGAGATTTAGGTTAGATATTAGGAAAATCTCTCTAACTCTAAGGGTAGTTAAGCTCTGGAATAAGCTTCCAAGGGAGGTCGTGGATCCCCTTAATTGGAGGTTTTTAAAACAGGTTGGACAAACACCTGTCAGGGATAGTACTCTAGACTAATCAACAGTGCTGGTTTTTCAGATTACAATTCAGTGGATACATTATTACATGGGGCATTATCTTTTGCTATAAATATACATCAGAATATACTTATAATATACTACTACACATGACATACAGTATTTTACATAAGAAAATGATCAATTTTATTACTTTTTTCTTAGAAATATGTGGGGGTTGAAATGTGTAGAGAACTAAGGCCCTCATTTGATGAGGTACTGAAGCATATGCTAAAGCAGAGGTTGGCAACCTTTCAGGAGTGGTTCGCCGAGGCTTCATTTATTCCCTCTAATTTAAGGTTTTGCGTGCCGGTCATACATTTTAACGTTTTTAGAAGGTCTCTTTCTATAAGTCTATAATATATAACTAAACTATTGTTTTATGTAAAGTAAATAAGGTTTTTAAAATGTTTAAGAAGCTTCATTTAAAATTAAATTAAAATGCAGAGCCCCCTGGACCGGTGGCCAGGACCCGGGCAGTGTGAGTGCCACTGAAACTCAGCTCGTGTGCTGCCTTTGGCACGCGTGCCATAGGTTGCCTACCCCTGTGCTAAAGCCTAGCTTTAAGCACATGTATAATCTCGTAATGACTCACATGCTAGGAAGCAGTGACTGAAAAGAATTGGGGATGGTGGTGGATAATCAGCTGAACATGAGCTCCCAGTGTGACACTGTGGAGAAAAGCACCAATGCGATCGTGGGATGCATAAATGCGAATTTCAAGTAGGAGTGTGTGACGTTGCACCCCATAATGCTTTATGGAAATATGCTTATAAATGTATATATGACATAACTGGAATATGTGTTATGCTACATATGCCATGTAACATATTTCTGTAAAGGTTATGATCTACTGAATATATTCATCCTATTTGTATGCATGTGTCATTTCTGTACTCAAAGTTATGAATATTGGCTGTGTACTTGCTTGATTTTAAGTAGCCTTAGTAAAGCATTTGGTCAGCTTCTTGAGAAAGGAATGTGGAAATTAAGTGCCCAATCAAGAAACACTTAACAAACAATGGATCTTGAAAGACTCCAATCCACATAAGAAGTCTTCCTGGAGACATTCAAGATAGCATGTGGGCAATGGCTGATGTCTGTAAAAACTGAGTCATGCATGGACATGTGACTTGCCCATGTGACTCCAAAACTGCATCTCGGAGCTGGACTTTACATAGGAGAGAGGATGGGGTCTCCACCCACAAGAGAAAGTCTATTTAAACCCCTGGGAGACCTCTCCATTTTGTCTTCAGCTGGCTCAAGAGATAGCTTCTCCACCCCAAAGGATACCTGAAAGAAACTAGGACAAAGGACAGTAACTACAAGGGGTGTGAGTGATTGCTGGATCCAGACTAGAAGGAGGCTAGTCTGTAAAAGAGGCTTATTGGAACATCTTTGAGGGTGAGATTTTATGTGTATTCAGCTTCTTACTGTATTAGGCATAGGCTTGTGTGTTTTATTTTATTTTGCTTGGTAATTCACTTTGTTCTGTCTGTCATCATTGGAACCACTTAAATCCTACTTTTTGTATTTAATAAAATCACTTTTTACTTATTAATTAACCCAGAGTATGTATTAATACCTGGGGGGGAGGGCACAAACAGCTGTGCATATCATTGGGATCTGAGTGTTAAAGACAGGAACACTTCTAAGCTGCTTTCAGTTGAGTCTGCAGTTTGTGGGACGTGGTTCAGACCTGGGTTTGTGTTTGTAGCGGCAAGCATGTCTGACACAATCAGGCAGAGTTCTGGAGTAGTCTTGGCACATCAGTTGGCAGCCCCAAGGGGGTTTCTGTGACCCAACCCATCACAGAGTGTAGAGGTTATTTTTATCTCTGTATTTGGCACCCATGCAACTGCTGCTGGAATACTGCATCCAGCTCTAGTGCCCACAATCCAAGCAGGATGTTGATAAATTGGAGAGGGTTCAGAGAAGAGCCACAAGAATGATTAAAGGACTAGACAACATGCCTTATAGTGACAGACTCGAAGAGCTTAATCTATTTAGCTTAACAAAGAGAAGGTTAGGCGATGACTTGATTACAGTCTATAAGTATCTACTCGGGAACTAAATATTTAATAATGGGTCCTTCAGTCTAGTAGACAAAGGTATAACAATGGCTGGAAGTTGAAGCTACACAAATTCAGACCGGAAATGAGTAATTTTTTTTAAACGGTCAAAGCAAGTATTTTGTTCCAATTGTTAATAAGGGTCATGGTGGATTCTCCATCACAGACCATTTTAAAATCAAGATTGGGTGTTTTTCTCAAACATCTCTCAAGGAATTATTTTGGGGAAGTTGTCTGGTTTGTTATACAGGGGGTCAGACATGATGGTCCCTTCTGGCCTTGGAATCTATGAATCTACTTTGCAGAGTCGGGGTCTTAGTTTTTGAAAAAGTGTGTGATTGATAGGACTGGATTGAGCTAGGCATACTGCTGATTATGTGCTAAGCACACCTCCCACACACCATTCTGCCAATACATCTCTTTCCAGCCTGGCAGAACAGCCTGCTATTCAAGTCTGGAGCTATCAAACAGAGGGCACCAGTCATGCTAAATTGTGATCTGCTCAGTGGTTGTTTGGTGATATGCACTGGTTAAGTAGGATGACAGCCATCAAACTTTCTCACTTCAAACTGAAGTTTGGGACTTCAAACCAGGCCTTCTGTAATACAAGACCATTGTGCCACTTACCCCTCACATTTCGCCATATTTAGAATTTCACAGATGGTTATGAAAAGCCTGCAGCATACATGGTATAAAAATATGATGCCATGCCACTGTCATGAACAATATGGAGACCCCCATTAATTAAACAGTGTCATCCCACAGTACCTTCTCTATTGATGAGTAGATCTAGAGCCTGATAAGATTAGACATTGGCCTCACCCTAGACTAGGGCTGTGCAAAGAGAGACTTCTGGTCAGCACAACTATGCTATCCTCAGCTCCACATCCACTGGAAAAGAGACAACCTGGAAACCACAGAGGCTTTTAAGCCTGATTCAACCCAACAGTTGAATGTCCCAACTGGAGTTACTGCTTACAACAAAAGTTACAGGACAGAGAGAGGTTTTGCTTTTAGTTAATTGAGTTTAACATCATCCTTGTCCTAGTTATTAATTTTATGGGTTGCCTTTGTTTTATAATTAACATCTCTCAACTATTCCAAACCTAGTCAGCAGAAACTTTAATCTGCAAGTCATCCACATAACGCACAATGCCAATTGTCTGGTTTAATTCTTCACTACACCTATTACCGTGTCCATCACTGATGAAAGGTGATCCTGCCCCATATCCCCTTTGTTCTTCTTGCGGCTTTTAGGCTCTGTCATACTACATTATGCTCAATGACATACTGGCCCCAGTGTCAATAGAAAATACACTATTGTTTATTTTGGAATAGAGAAGATAGACGTGACGTTCACACATTCTTTTGTGTCCATGATCTTAAAGTGAAGCATCACTAGCCTAGCAGCCTGGATTTTAAATACTATTACAGCTGGTAGCTGGACAGAAGGAATAGGAGGGCAGAAGAGGAGGAAAATACATTCTTTTCCACTTGTAGGTGACATTTTGGAACACAAGGCCTGATTCTAAACTAGATTACCCTGGTAGAGTAATTTGGAGCCAATCGGGTTACCTCTACGTTTATACCAGTGTGAGATCAGAATCTGACTCAACAGTTTTACCCCAGTGTCAAACCTGAGTGAGAGAGATCAGAATATGGCCTAGTCATTATGGGCCTAGTCTTCACTTACCGGCTGGTCCGGCGGCACGCCATCGATGTTCTGGGATCGATTTATCGCGTCTGGTTAAGACGCGATAAATCGATCCCAGATCGATCCCGGAAGTGCTCACAGTCGGCGCCGGTACTCCAGCTCGCCGAGAGGAGTACGCGACATCGACGGGGGGAGACTTCCTGCCGCGTCTGGACCGCGGTAAGTTCGGACTAAGGTACTTCGAATTCAGCTACGTTATTAACGTAGCTGAATTTGCGTACCTTAGTCCGATTTGGGGACTTAGTGGGGACCAGCTTGATCCCTCCTCAACTTTAACCGTGTCTCCTTGCTTTTTTAAAATCTTATCTCTTAATATATTAATTTTCCATTCAGTGTTTTGGCTGACTTAGCTCCCGTATGTGTAGTAGTAATGTGTTAATGGACAGTTGAGACGAAGCTATTCAGAACTGTAACCTAGTATCTGCTGCATTCTGTCTTAGCTTAGCTGTTGTAGGATGAATTTGATATAGAGGGTTGTGTTTCTTAATCCTAGCCTGCAACTCAGGAGCCAAATTGTGATCTGAGTTTGCATCAGTAAAAAGCTAGAGAAACAATTGGTTTCATTAGAATGACTCCAAATCTACATCGGTGTTGCTGAGCAGAATTTGATCCTAGAGTTGTAGATTATGCAAACATCCAAAGCAAATAATAGGTTCTCACAAGCTGTTCAGCTATTCTGATACATTAATAAAAATTTGAGCACAAGAACCTTAACTCAAGAGATGCATGAGGAATGTGGGATAGTGACTAAGGTGGAGAGATAACACAGAAGCTAGAAAAGAAACTGGGTGATAGCTGAATCTGACACGTGGCAGCTAGATACTCTGAGCAGACTTAGCCCATTATTGAAGTTCTCCAACTCCTGGCTGATGTCTTATGTGTTTTCTAACTACTGCCAAATGAGAATCCTCAGTTCTCTGTGGGCAGTTGATTTACCTCCGACCTAGGATAAAGGACAGTCTTAAGATGATCAAGTCAACGAGAGCTGTGGTAACCCTACTTCAGCGGGCATCACTCCTGCACTGGTCAGTGTGCGTTATGCATTCCCCTCTGTGCCTGAACCACAGGGGCTGCAAGTTGGTTCACAGTTTACTGCTTAAGCTAAGCCTCAGCCTCACAAGCTGTGGAGATTCATGCTTTTGGCTCTGGAGGTCCTCAGTTCAGTACCTAGTACGTCAGGCAAGATGACAGTCATCGGATGTTTCTTATTTTCCACCTTTTCTTAGGGCTGATCCCACCCTCAAAGCCAACTGTAATGTCTGCCAGCTGGAAGATACACAGTCACGGGTAGATACCAATTGGGAGACTGATGCTTCCATGGGTAAGTCTACATTGCAGTAAAACATCCGCAGCTGGTCCATGGTAGCTGACTTGGGATCGCTGGGCTTGGGCTATGAGGCTATGACATTGCACTGTACACTTCTGGGCTCGGGCTGGAGCCTGGGCTCTGGGACCCTGCAATGGGGGAAGAGTCCCTGAGCCCAAACGTCTACACTGCAATTTTATAGCCCAGCAGCCTGAGCCAGTGACCTGGAGTCAGCTGACACAGGCCAGCTGTAGGTGTTTTATTGCAGCGTAGACATGCTCTATACGGCCCGGGGAGCTTATTTAATAATATTGGATATTTCATGAGAACAACAGTGGAGATAGGTGAAAGGATATAGAGCCCACTTCTCCTCTCACACCAGTTTGACACTATTCATCCAGTCCCTGGGCCTTTGAGTCAGAGATTCAGTTCTGGGCATGATATTAGAATTAGTGTTAGACAACTGTTATGTAACCATGACATTTTAAGTGGTTAAGACACTTCCTATTTGATCTTTTAATCAGTAACTTTATAGACTTTCCTTTGTGCTTTCCTTTTTTGGACACAGTTGCCTGTTGATGTTATCCCATTCAGTTTCCATGACCTAAAACTTAAAAAAAGGATATATAAACACCACAAGTCTCTGCATAATCTTTTGTAGGAAAAAAATGGATGTCATTAAAACTTCTCTAACATGGCGCATTCATTTCTTGTCCATTTTATTACAAGAAACAGTTTTTTTGAACATAAAAATGTCCACAATTAATTGTTGGCATTCATCACACAAAAAGGGCAGACTGTGATCTTGGTTATACTCGTGTAAGACCAAAATAACAAGTCCATTTATTTCCATGGAGTTACTTGGAATTGTCACCACCATAACCAAGGGCAGAGTCTGTCCCAAGATGTACTACTTTCGGTTAAGTGTGCAGTGCTCTTGTTTAAATATTTCTCAAAACTGTATACCGAGCTTCATGGGAATAGTTACAATATGACGAATATATATGTAAACCCAAACAGGAACATCTAAGATGACCTCCCAAATATTACAATGTGCTCACTATGCATAAAGATTTCAGTAAAAGGTCCATTCAGCAAATCTTAAAGTTTCCCATAAATGAAGGAACAGATGCTGAACTGAGCAGAAGCTACACATTATGATTTGTGACATTTCTCCATAGTTCCATCCACTTCTGCCAACGGTTACATGGGCCTGGTGTGCGCAGTAACTCGTAGAAACACCACCACCCACTTGGTTTGCAAGTGAGGAATTCTCCACGGTGCGGTGTATTTTTTACTTCCCACCCCAGACCACCCCCAAAGTGAAGGGGCACAACTAACATCCCAAACTAAATGGCCAATCTTTCTTCTGAGTCCTCTCAACTTACCCTTATTTTGTCAGAGCTAACAATATCACCAGCCTGCCTGTTGTTCAGGCCTGTAACCTAGCAGCATCTTACTCTCCCCTCCTCCCTTGCCTCACATGTCCAAATCTTACCAGTTCTTCCTCCCTAACATTTCTAAAACCCAGCCTTTTCTTTCTGTCCATGCTGCAAAACCCTCGTCTAGGTCCTCATCCTCATACCCCATATTCACCACCGCTACCACTTCCTCTCTAGCTTTAACACACACACCCCAAGTCCATAAAAAAATGCAGTAACTGAGATCATCTTCCAAGTTTGTTCTGTTTTGCATCACCCCTCTTCTATGAATATCTCTACTGGCTCCCCTTTTTCTACTACATCACCGCCAAGCTTCTTGTCCTTACCACAACTCTGCCCATTCATACTCATCGCTTATTGTGCTGTCTTCTCCTGCCCTCTGCTCCACTTAATACCACCAACCCTGGCCACTGTTTCTTTACTTGTCTCACAATCATAGAATAATAGGGTTCAAAGAGACCACAAAGGTCATTCTAGCCAGGGCCGGCTCTAGGTTTTTTGCTGCCCCAAGCAAAAAATTTTTTGGCTGCCCCCCGTCCCAGCCCTGGGCTCCTCGCCGCACCCTCCTGCCGTCCCAGCCCTGGGCTCTCCCCCCACCACCTGCACCCTCCTGCTACCCTAGCCCTGGGCTCTCCCCCCCACACACACCTGCACCCTCCTTCCACCACAGCCCTGGGTCACTGGTAACTCGCTCCCAGGGCAGGTCATTCAGCAGGAATTTTAGATGTGCACAGAACACAGACAGGATTGGTTCCATATGGTTACAGAACTGCAGTGAAGTGGAACAATTTTCAGCTTGTGTGATTGGAGGATATCTGGATGCATATTATAAGACTGTCCTACATAAATGAGGAAAAGTTGAGGTGCCTTTATTATTCTTTTGTTCCCTCTTTCTTTCTATGGGGAATTTGCCAATGCAATATCACTGTCTTCCTTTTAAACAAACAAACAAACAAACAAAAGGCAATGGCTGTTGAAAATAGCGATTCCAGTCCTAATAACCACGGGGAAGCATTTCTTGCTCAATTTTATCCTATTTTTTCTACAGCAAGTTACAGTGGATCAGTATATTTGATTTGGGAGAAATGAAATAACATAGGGTTACCATACGTCCAGATTTTCCTGGACATGTCCAGCTTTTGGGGCCTCAAATCCCCGTCCGGGAGGAAATCCCAAAAAGCTGGACATGTCCGGGAAGATAGGGAGGGAGGGCCTGGCGGTGCGGGGCCGGCGATGCTCGGCCGGGGCCAGGATGGGGCCGGGGCCGGCGGTGCTCGGCCGGGGCCAGGATGGGGCTGGGGCCGGGGCCGGCGGTGCTCGGCCGGGGGTGGGGGCTCAGCCGGGGGCCGGGGGTGCTCGGCCGGGGCTGGAACGGGGCCGGCGGTGCTCGGCGGGGGCTGGGACGGGGACGGGAGCCGGGATGGGGCCACAGGGCCCGAGCCGAGCGGGAGATGCCAGGGCCAGAGCCTCTTGGCCTGGGCTGGCCGGCAGCCGGAGGGAGCTGCTCAGCCGGGGGGGGGCCGGACTGGGCCGCGCTGCACCCCGCCCCAGCCCCAGCTGCCTCCCTGTTTCAGGCTTCCCATGAACATTTGATTCGCGGGAAGCAGGGGAGGGGGAGGAGCAGGGGGCGGAGCGTTCAGGGGAAGGGGCGGAGTTGGGGCGGGGCCGGGGCCCCGTGGAGTGTCCTCCTTTTTTAAAACTAAAATATGGTAATCCTAAGTAACAGCCGCCCAAACTGAGCTTGAGCACTGCTGAATTTTGAAGTGTTCAAATCTGGAAGGCAGGTGCTGGGGGGGCGGGGGGGGGCTCCGCAGAGGAGCACAGCAGCATGTATGCAGCAGCGTGTATGGCGCTGCGCGAAGCCAGACACACTGGTCTGAGTGGCATGGTAAGGGGGTTGGGGGGTTGGATGGGGTGGAGGTTCGGGGGGGCAGTCAGGGGCAGGGAGAAGGGGGGGTTAGATGGGTCAGGGGTTTGGGGGGACAGTCAGGGGGACAGGCAGGGGTTGGATAGGCATGGGAATCCCCGGGGATTGTCAGGGGACAGGTAGGGGGTGGGGTCCTAGAGGGGAAGTTGGGGACAAGGAGAAGGGAGGCTTAGATAGGGGGTAGGGTCCCGGGAGGGGGCAATCAGGGGACAAGGACCAGTGGGGCTTAGATAGGGGGTGGAGTCCTGGGGGGCAGTTGGGGTAGGGGTCCCAGGAGGGGGTGATCGGGGGACAGGGGGGGTTAGATGGGTTGGGGTTTCTGTGGGGGGCAGTCGGAGGGAATGGATGGGGACAGGGTGGGGCTACCCTCCCTCCCCATGGAGTGTCCTATTTTTTGAATGTTAAAATATGGAATCCCTACTCACAGTGCAGCTCTCCATTCATAGCAGGCTGCAGCATGAGGTCTCAGCTACCTCCCTCCCTCCCCTTCTTTCCTGTTGGTAGTGGCCAAGGGAATGCTGGGAAATGTAGTTCTTTCCCTGCTCCAGGGCTGGCTCTATAGTCAGGGAGCTAACCAAGGAACTACAGCTCCCAGGGCCCCCTGTTGGTTCTCAGCTCCCATGCTGGATCCCTGCCGCCCCTGCAAATGGGCTGCCCCAAGCATGTGCTTGCTTTGCTGGTGCCTAGAGCCGCCCCTGATTCTAGCATAGCTCCCTGCCAGGATATGCAGGATTTGTTGTGTCTAAACCATCCATGACAGATGGCTATCCAGCCTCCTTTTGAAAACCTCCAGTGAAGGTGGTTCTGTGACCTGCCTAGGCCATCTGTTCCATTGTCCTACTGTTCTTACAGTTAGAGAGTTTTTCCTGAGATTTAATCTAAATCTGCTATGCTGTGGTTTGAATCCATTGCCTCTTATCCTGCTGTCTTTGTATTGTTTCCCATGCTACTTCCCAATACCACCCTCCCTGAACTAACGCATAAGGCCATTTCACCCTCCTTTAAATCTCTCTGCAAGAACCACTTTTGCCATGAAGCATAAATAAAAATCAGCTTAAGAAGGACGGTTAGGTTATGCAGCACTGTGGGATAACTGATAGTCATTCATATAACACAGGAAAAGTAAACTGCATTTTTTCAGATCATTTATATATTTTATATCACCTGTATATTTTGCAAGTGGTCTTAGATTGTAAACTCTCTGTGGAAAGGACCTGGTCTAGCTATGCATTTGCTGCAGCAAGCAGAGAAGGGTCCCCAGTTCTGGCTGGCACCTTTGAGTGATACTACCCTGTTTCCCCGAAAATAAGGCCTACTTACAGTTTTGCCTCTCGTTGTAATATAAGGCATCCCCCCGATAATAAGACCTCCCCGATAATAAGGCATCCACCGATGTGTACCGTATTCTTCTTCATTGAAAAATAAGACATCCCCTGAAAATAAGACCTAGCGCATCTTTGGGAGCAAAAATTAATATAAGACACTGTCTTATTTTCGGGGAAACAGGGTATAATACAAACAATACCACCATCCCTGTGACAGACGGACATTCCCTCCACTGCAGTCTTACTCACCTTTCTAGACTGTTACCTTGGAAGAACCAAACCTGCAGCACCACCCACAAGTTGAATACCCTCAACTTTCGTGCCAGCTAATGGATTTGAAGGCATTTAGAATCCATGCTATAGGAGATGCTCAATGCCTTCGGCATTTTTTTTTAAATAATTTCGACAGTATCAATATTTATTTTTTTAGCATTTTTTAAATTTTTATCATTTTAAAATATTACTGTTGTGGTAAATTGTGAGGGAGGCAAGCAATCAGGAAGGGGAGGGGTTTCAGACAATCATTTAATGCCAGTAGACGTCGAGATGCAAAAAGTGAATGCTTTAAAACGTTTAAAAAAACCAAACTGTCAACATCACATTATTTTGCCATGAAGCATAAATAAAAATCAGCTTAAGAAGGATGGTTAGGTTATGCAGCACTGTGAGTTAATGATAGTCATTCATATAACAGTAAAAGTAAACTGTATTTTTTCAGATCATTTATATATTTTATATCACCTGTATATTTTGCAAGTGGTCTTAGATTGTAAACTCTCTGTGGAAAGGACCTGGTCCAGCTATGCAAAATGCACAAAGTAAATAGCCTTAAATCAGACTGTAATAAGTTCTCAAGCAGCATTTTTCTTACTTTGCCTAGATGTAAATTTCAGCTATCATTGATGGAAATTTTTTTTGACAGTTTGTGTCGGTACAGGGAAATCGATGTTTATTAACATTTACCAATAAAAATCTAATCTTTTCAAAGCCTATTTATATTTCTCACGGGCCTGATTTTGCTCTCATTTACATCAGTTTTACATCCATGTATTGTCTCTGACTTCAGCAGAGCTACTTCAGAGTCATACTTACAGTGTAGGTGAATGGTGAACCTATTTTTAATAGGTTATGAGTCACTGAGTCTGATCCTGCTTCCAGTGTGTGTGTGTGTAAAAAATTGGGAAGAAAAGTTTCTGACAATTTAGGCATTGTTTTCATTATTATACACTGAATCATGGAATTTTATACACAGAAAATTGTATAATATTGCATAGTTACTACTGACTCATCTCATTGTATGATGATTTTACATGTAAACACTGCATTTTAAAAACTATACTTCTAGTTTAGGTGCAAAATAATCCTGGGATTCCCTACAAATTTGGGAATTATTAATTATACAAAAGTGTACATTTCCCTTTCTATTCCCCTGGACAGGAAAGGCACCATAGTTCATCACAAGGCAGCCATTGGCAATACATACAGGCAATATTTAGAGCTTACTCAGCTTCTGTGAACTAATCTTGTATTGAGCAAAGTCAACACGTAAAACATCTGTGCAAAAGGTACCATAACATGGGCAGTAAACCTTGGAATTCCTCACTAGCAGCAGTCTCGTAATTCACTCTTCTTCACTATCAGATAAGTGACCAGTCCTTTGTGATCGGAGATTTGTTTGCGACATATTTAAAGAAGTTTTCAGACTGTTCACTAGACACAAAACTGCTGTAAATTCTGACTTAAAAAGCAAACCAAAAATTAATACAGTGGAATCAAGGATTTAAGGACTGAGGATCAAATTTTGGCCTCAGACTGGTGCAAATCTAGAATCATCCAGCTGAAGTCAGCAAAACTGAGATCAGAACTTGGCCCAGAGTCAACAGATCAGTAATAAGCCAAATTCATTACCACAGTCTTTCCCTCCATGTCTGTGTACTAAAGGAAGAGAAAGATTTTGTTAAAAGGTACATTTCAGCCTGTCTAAAAGTATGTTCTGTAATTTTGACAAAAATACTAATTCGCATAAAAAAGCTCCACAAATTCAATAATATTTTTGTTTGGAAATGGATTTAGAAATGCATGTGGTTTCTAATGCAGTGTTCCTCAGCTCTGAATTAGAGCAAACATCTTTAAGGAGTAAAAGGTGTCTTTCTTCCCCGTGGTCTATTCAGTCTTCAGTTAAGAGTCTCTGCAAGGAAGAGAATTGTATTTGCCATATGGGACACGTGTCCTCTAAGAATTAGATTGAGCGGAGTAGCTCATTTCACACAGACATGCAAACGATGCTGAGTGTGATTCTGGGGTGTGAATGCTTCTTTATTTGGCCTCTTTTCTGGAATCTCTCATGTTATCAAAGAAATCTACAGTTTCGTCCCTAGCTGCTGAGAGTTCCTTATATCGAAGCACGGAACACAACAGTGAGCTATTTATAGATCATGTCTGAAATGTATGGATAGTACACAGCACTGACTAAACTACCAAAGTGCTGCCCCCAGCATGTACAACACACAAACATTGCAACAGACTCTCTGAGAAGCAGTCTCTTATTTTGTTGTTTTATAGTTCTAGTCAAGAACCAGGAAAGGATGTCACAAAGACATCACATGTGCAATCAGAGACTGAGCTCAGCTACACCTGCATGTATCTGGAGTGATTCCATTAAAGTTAATGGAGTGACTCTGGATTTACACCAGAATAACTAATTTCAGAATCCAGCCCTAATCATCTAGTCATTGAGTTGAGATCATTAACACTAAAGTTCCTTTACAGCGCTCAGACCTTAATATAGGTGTAAATTACATTTATATTCACTTTATGGCCCTTTTACGTTGCCAAACTGGTGTAAAATGCCCTTTTTGTAAATGAGAATCAGGCCCTAATGAAGCCAATTTTTGCTGCCTCATCTCAGCACACTTCATGTTTATGGGGATTTATTAGGCACTTAGCTGCATGGGAGGAAAATATTTTCTAGTAGTTTCTACCACTCCATATGGCTTTCTCTGACTCAGTAGGCTCTCAAAATGCACAAATATTTTCCAGTAAACAACTAACTAGTTCAAACTGCAGTCTGCTGAGAGTAAGAGGCTGAATGTAGACTATTTATAATGCTTTTAAAAAAAAATAGTGCAGAGTATACAAGATTCATGAACACACTATGACAAATAGCAATTTAGGCAGCTAGAAGTATAATAATTCTTTTCCTTTAGGTTTTAAAAGGGAGACAGCCTTAAACCAGATGGTAAAACATAACATTAAGCTTGTGGTTTTAAGAATTCTGAGAATACAGCTGAACTATACAACACATGGTTATCTTTTTGTATCTTACTACTGCAGTACTTTAGAGAGGACACTGACCCACTGATTTGCCTGTATTTGGAAATACATCTTGAGTATTAGAGTATCAGCACACAAATGGGTGATTATAAACACATCTTCCACATGCTTGTATCCAGGTCAATGAAAAGAGATGTTCCCATCATGGACTTCTGTTGGCAAACTACCAAGGGCTTTTCCTTAATTGGCTAAGTTTCTCTTTTTTCCCCTCTCTCTCTCTCTCTCTCTCTCTCACACACACACACACACACACTTCCCAGCTGTGGAGGGAGAATAATTATAAACCCAGAAGAAAAACAGCCTGAAAGGAGTCATACCATGGGCAAAATATCTATGGGAGTAAATGGGCAAAATTCAACTGAAGTCAAATGAGCTCTGTCCATTTACACCAGCTGCCGATGGGGTAGCAACAGTCTTACCCACAGAAGCTCTCAGTGACCAGGATCCAGAGGTGGATGGACCATTATGTATAGGGGAGTTTCAGAGCTCTGGTTGGAAGCCGATTTCAAGGATTGCTCCATCATGAGGAGTTTGAATTTTATCTCCATGTTTTTATGGGCACTTTAATGGGCACATCCTTTTAAATTAAGAGCAGATTTTACCTGTTGAGGGTATATGAATATCCCCTAGCATGCAACACACTGAGAGTGTCTGTTGCTAACCAGGAAGGATTCCTGATAGGAAGAGTTATGTTTAAAGTCTGGGAATTGCAGCATATCCCCAGTAATAAGCGTCCAAAACAACCCCAGCAGTGAGAAAGAACTAACTAGAACTATGTAACTACTTTCTAATAAACACAGCAAAGTGGGCTCTGTCTCAGTCCGAAGGCAGTTCAGAAGGAACCGAAAGAGGTTCACCCAGGCAGCCCAGTGTATCCTCTCCACGGGGCGCAAGGGATGGAGGTGGCACCAACACTACGACTGCTTCCTCTTCCTCCAGTCATTTTGTGACTAGTCAAAATGTTCGGTGTCCAATTCATGAATAGTTCCAGGTTGACTAAAACTGCGCTTTTTGTTGAATTCATCTGAAAAAAACGTCACCAAGCTCCAGCTGCAGTGCACACATGAGAGAAAATTAAGGGTTGAGGGGAAACTAAGAATTGCCTCACTCTTATTAGTTGAAGTCAAACTCTTGGAGTTCTTACAAGAGTGTGTTTTGCAGCTTGTTGCCTTTGTAGTTTACATCTGATGGCAACAGCTCCCTGTCCGAACGCTAGGATTCTGTGCATTAAATATACAAATTACAATGATCATATCAATGGACTTTAAGAAGAAAACATTCAATTATGCAAGCAAATATCTTGATGCTATTGAAGCACACTGCAAACAATTACTGAATTATGGCTTATATGATATGCAGCATGCCTTACAGAACTCAAGGGGAAGTATTTGCTGCACAGGTTCCTGACCTCTCCTGTGAGTATATTCCTGCATTTGTTTGCTCTTACGGTAGCTTAGGGTTACCATATTTTGTGCCTCCAAATGGAGGACACTCCACGGCCCCCGGCCCCGCCCCCGGCCCCGCCCAACCCCTCCCCCTCCCCAAAGTCTCCGCCCCCTCCCCTGCTTCCCGCGAATATTTGATTCGCGGGAAGCCTGAAGCAGGTAAGGAGGGTGTGGGGGGAGGAGGCGCGGCCCAGGCTGGCCCCCTGGCGTTTCCAGCCTGGGTCAGCTCGGGCCCTGGGGTGCCGGCCCCGGCCGACCACCCCCGGCCCGCCCAGCACTGCCGGCCCCCGGCGGCCCAGCGCACCCCCCGGCTCCCGGCTCCCCGCGGGCCCGGCTCCCCGCCGGCCCAGCCGGCCCGGCTCCCCGCGGGCCCGGCCGACCCAGCTCCCCGCGGGCCCGGCTCCCCGCCGGCCCGGCTGACCCGGCTCCCCGCGGGCCCGGCTGACCTCCCGATTTTCCCGGACATGCCCGGCTTTTGGGGATTTCCCCCCGGACAGGGATTTGAGCCCCCAAAAGCCGGACATGTCCGGGAAAATCCAGACGTATGGTAACCCTAGGTAGCTATCCAAAACTGTGGACTAGTAACAGCCAGTATACTTGCATTTCTAAAAGGTGCAAAGATACAAAAGTCTTCAGTACACCAAGATGTATTTCCTATTGCTTTTTTATGAAAGGGTTATATTTCCATTTTTCTGGTCACTTTCCTCATTTTCTTTCGGGAGCGGAGGTTTCAGTTTTAATCCATTTCTACCGCTAATTAGGGCTGGTCAATATTTTTCCACTAAAACTGCTTTTCAGTAGAAAACTGGGCCTTTGGCTAAATGAAATGTTTCACAAAAAAAGTGTCTGCTTTGCACTAAACATTTCAAGTTTTCAAATCAAAAACTGAAAACTGGGTTTTCAGATAAAAATGTGGTGGGGTGGGGTTGACAAAGTCTAAATTTTCCACAGAAAAAACAACCCATTTTCAAACCAGCTATAGCTAGAATATCTGAACTATCAACAAATAAAGGTTATATTACTATGATGTCACTTTTCTGGTGTGTGTGTATGGGTTTCGGAAGAAATTAGAAATCGTATTTAAAAAGAAACCAGTGAACAAAGACTCAGTCTCCTGTCCACCTCCCCTTAACTCAGAAAAAAACATGTTCTCTTTATTATGGTGGAATTTTCTGAAGAAAAATATGTTTTGAGAAGGCTAAATTAGTTTTTCAGCAAGTCACATTCATTTATCTTTGTCTATACAAAACCACAACAGGGCTTAAATATGAGCTGCCAGTTGACTGAAGGGATTGTTCCTGCTAAAGCTCCTTTGTGTTCAATTTCTTCCCATAACTGTAGTGTTTGTTAGGCATTATCATTTAGAGGGGAGAGGGGAGTAGAAAGGGAAGGAAGGGCCCTTTTGTTTATTTGATCTTCCAGCACACACACAACCTTAATAAATAACTAGAATTAAGGAGAGTAAAAGAAAACCATCTTGGACTCTCCCAATACAACCTGTAGTTTCATTTAATAATTGAAGTCTTTGACAGGACATGGGCCCAAACCAAAACTCCCGATCTAAGCATCACCCAGATTTGGGGAAGTTTGGATCCACAATATTGCCAACCCTCATGATTTTAATCACAGTTATCATGAGATTCATTCACTGTTCATAGAATCATAAAATATCAGGGTTGGAAGGGACCTCAGGAGGTCATCTGTTGGGTGCCTCCTTGTGGCTGGGTCTGGGGATTAGCTCTACTCAAGTCTGATGCACCTTTCCTTGCACCCCATGGCCCCTCTCTCTCTCTCTGGGACTCAGGTACTCCTTCTTCCTGACTCCACCCTCCAGCCAGGTCACTGTACAGTCCTCCCCTTCCAGCGTATGGAAGTCCCAGTGGATCAGTTGCCCTCATGCCACTTTACACAGTCTTCCAGTCCAGGGCCACCTTGTGTGCCACTTTCTGAGCAGCAGGTAGGGGAACCGGACCCACCCACTACTCCAAGTTCCAGCCCAGGGATCTTATGTCTAGCAACTATGGTCTGCTTGCTCCCAGATCCTGTTGCTAGTTCCATAGACTCCTTCCGACTTCCCTTCTCTGTCTTCTGGCCCCCTCCTCTAATTATTTTGGCCCAAACACTCGCCTCCCAGGGAGTAATGGGAGGCTACTCTGTTCTTTGGCATCTTGTCAAACTCTGTAGTCCCAAACACACCTCCCTTCTCCCAAGGAGTGACTGCAGACCACTTACCCTGCAGCGCTCTTCTGTTCTCAGCTTTCTCCCTTTGTACAGGCCCAATCTGCTCCTTCCCAGCTGGGTTCCATCGTCACTTAGTGCTTGTCCTTCAAGCCTAAATCTCCTCCCAGGTGCAGCCTACCAGGTTGATTGACCTGATTTAGCCTGCTGTGCCTTGTGTGGAGTGGGCACCCCATCACAACAGGTCTTGTGAAATTTGGTGTTTTTCTTAAAGCCCCAGCTCCTGGAGTCATGTGATTGCATGAGAATCTCAGATTTCATTAAAATAAAAAAATGAGTTTCTAGTCCTCATGGTTGAAGAGAAAAGCACGAAATGTGACCCCAGTGTATCCTAATAGCTCAAAACCCAAAAGGCAAATAAAGAGAACTCAAAATATTTCTTCTTAAAAATCAGATTTTTAAAAAAATCTCACGATTTGAAGGGTGCTGACTCATGATTTTTGAACATTTAGGGTTAGCACTATTGGATTCAGACTCAGAGATAGGAGGGACAGATTCCAGATTATAGACTGTGACTTGTGCTTTTCTGCCGAACTAAGCTCCTATTGTTACCTCATCTTTCCAGCTCACTCCCACCACATTTGTCTCTTTTGCCCTCCTATTGTGTCTTATCTGACATGTAGATTGTGAGCTCTCTGGGGCAAGAACTGTCTTTGTTTCTTATCTATACAAGGCCAAGCACAATGGGACCCTGATCTTTGATTGGGGTTCCTAGGTGCTACTGAAATACAAATAAATAAATGATTACAGAATCTAGTCAGGATGAAACAAGTGACATTCTGTAGACTCCTGTAAATAGTCTTCAGAGTTTCATAGATAATTATGTCCCTGCTGCATAACTCCAATGAAATTCTATTTTATGGATGGCCTATCAGAGCTGGAAGATCTGAGCACCCCTAAACAGTGGGGAACTTCAGATCCACACCTGAATCCTATGGCTTGGGCTCATGTCTGTTACAAGAAAAGTAGTTAAACTTGGAACCTACTGGTATTTTGGTTCCACAAAACTGCTAGTTTTAAAAAAAATTAGTTTGGAGTTTCTCAAAACTACATTTTCTTGAAATATTTTTTCCGTTGATTGAAAGCCACTATTTTCCAAGGAAAGTTTAATTAAACCCCCATGTGTTTTCTCATTTATTGGAAAGCTATGCTAAGCAAACAAAAATCCTCATCTGACAGTCATGCTCATCCCACTGCTGTTAGGGCTATCAGGGAATTAGAATGAGGAGTTTGTACTTTGTGCAGTTGGTTGATGAAATCTATGCAGCAGCCCAGAACTTGCTTTTTGACTCAACCAATTTTCAAGCATTTTCAAGCTCTAGTCTTAAATCTAGATGCCACCATATCAAGAGGGTTCTGATTTTGGGAAAATATGTTATTCTATCTCTAAATGAAATCTTTGACAGTAATGTTCAGACTGAAGAAAGGAGTTTACTACTTCTGGTGGTGTTCACCTCCTTATGGGCCTTCTAAACCATAGGTATACTTCTGAAAAGCTCTGGATTGTGCCAAAATGGAATGTTACTTTCAAACCCAAATCCCTGGTGACTACACCTCCAGACATCCCTTTATACCCCCTCTGTACAGTTATTTACACTGGTTAAAACATGGAAGGACTGCAGAGAGAAAATAATCTCCTAATTCCCAAGGATTCAGATTTGTCTAGCAGGTAGAGAGGAGAGTTTGTAAGTGAAGGATTAGTCTACATCAAAGCACTGCACTACTGGCCTTGGATACAGCAGGCCTGGGAAGTTTACTGCCTACCAACTGTGCTATTGACAGACCAGGTGCCAGCTCATGCCAAGGTCCCCATGTCTCAAGTGGACACTAATAGATACAGAGCTGGAATTTGTCTGGCTCACATGTGGGTCGATATTGATAAAATAGGAATTAGAATGATAAGAAAATGCTTAGTGTTAGACTCTGTTGAATGCTTGTGAGTTGCTGCATGCATTAATCTTACTTGTAATATCTGTGTTCCATATGGCAGTGTAATATTTGAGCAGTTATGAGCCTCTGTGACTGAATTGCCATACCGGGAAGGGACATTAACAAGTGTGAAGAGCTGCTCTGCTACAAAAATTGTCATGCCCCTCCTGAAAGAGGAGACCCATCGATACAAGACAGTCAGATCTTACTACAGGATACTCCCTACATCTGGATTGAGAAACCATCAACTAAGGACTAAAGACACTTATTGCTGTCCTGCTCTCCTCTCAGTGAAGATGAGTCAGGCAAGTGAACTCCTCCCATCAGCTGAGTTTGCAGCTCAGAGCACACGGCAGGAACTAAGGATCTCTGTGCTGCTTGGACTCTGTGGGGGGAAAGTTTTTTACGCATAAGTTAGAGACCCCTGTGATGGTGCACCCCATAAGGCTTTATGGAAATATGTCATATATATATACATTCATAAGCATAACTGGAATATGTTTTATGCTACATATGCCATGTAACATATCTCTGTAAAGGTTATGATCTACTGAATCTATTCATCCTATTTGTATGCATGCATCATTGTTGTATTTGAAGTTATGAATATTGGCTTTGTACTTGCTTGATTTCTAAATAGCCTTAGTAAAGCATTTGGTCAGCTTCTTGAGAAAGGAATGTGCAAATTAAGTGCCCAGTCAAGAAACACTTAAAGGACAATGAATCTTGGAAGGCTCCAATCCACGTAAGAAGTCTACCTGAGGACGTTCAGGATAGCATGTAAACAATGGCTGCTGCCTATAAAAACTGAGTCAAGCATGGACATTGGACTTGCCCATGTGACTCCAAAACTCCATCTTGGAGCTGGACTTTGCATAGGAGAGAGGAGGGGGTCTCCACCCACAAGAGAAAGTCTATTTAAACCCCAGTGAGACCCCTCCATTTTGTCTTCAGCTGGCTAAAGAGATAGCCTCTCCACCCCCAAGGATACCTGAAAGAAACTGGAACAAAGGACAGTAACTACAGGGGGTGTGAGTGATTGTTGGACCCAGACTAGAAGGAGATTAAACTGTAAAAGGAAGCTTACTGGAACTTCTTGGAGGTTGAGATTTTATCTGTATTCCGTTTTATTACTGTATTAAGCATAGGCTTGCATGTTAATTTTATTTTGCTTGGTAATTCACTTTGTTCTGTCTGTTACTTTGGAATCACTTAAATCCTACTTTCTGTATTTAATAAAATCACTTTTTACTTATTAATTAACCCAGAGTATGTATTAATACTGGGGGGGGGCAAACAGCTGTGCATACCTTTCTATCAGTGTTCTAGAGGGCGAACAATTTATGAATTTACCCTGTATAAGCATTATCCAGGGTAAAACAGATTTATTTGGGGTTTGGACCCCATTGGGAGTTGGGCATCTGAGTGTTAAAAACAGGAACACTTAAGCTGCTTTTAGTTTAAGCCTACAGCTGTTAGGGGACGCGGTTCAGACCTAGGTCTGGGTTTGCAGCAGGCTAGCGGGTCTGGCTCAAACCAGGCAGGGCACTGAAGTCCCAAGCTTCCAGGGCAACAAAGCAGGGGCAGAAATAGTCTTGGCACATCAGTTGGCAGCCCCCAGGGGGTTTCTGTGATCCAACCCGTCACAACCCCCAACTGCCTGAGCTAGCCCTAAAGAACAAATACAGCTTGCTGGTTATGGACACCTAAATTACCTATTGAAACCTAAGACTGTAACTCATTTGTGTATCTATGTTTCCTTGCTTTAACCTTGTAAATAACTCTCTAACTTCCTTTTCCAATTTCATAAATCTTCCATAGAGTTTACTGTAGGATAGGCTACAAGCAGTGTCTTTGGTGTGAGATCTAAGTGCAATTGACCTGGGGTAAGTGACTGGTCCTTTGCAATTAGGAGTAACCTGAATATTGCTGTGATTCTTGGTGTTAGGGGCCATCTACCACAAAGTGTGCTCACCTGCATAGCAAGACAGAAGGGACTGGCTGTGATTCTGTTATGGCTGTTAAAGTGCCTGAGGAGTTTGTACTTGGTGCAATTGGTTCATGAAATCTAAGGCTTGGTCTATACTACATACTTACTTTGGTATAACTATGTGGCTCAGGGGTGTGAAAAATCCATACCCCAGAATGATGTAGTTATATTGACCTGAACCCCCTGTGTAGACAGCATTATGTCAGCAGGACAGCTTCTCCTGCCTATCCCAGAGGTGGAAGTAGAGCGTCTTCACATGACATGCTTCAGCGGCGCAGCTGCGCCAATGTATATTTGTAGTGTAGACCTGCCCTAAGTTTAGAACTCAACCAGTTTCCAGGTTGTGCCCCGGTTTTTAACAGTCTGCCCTGAGGCTGGTACTCAGGCTCTTGCATCACTGTTGGGAGCATGACACCATCCTTTCACAGATGCTCTGGAATATGTATCTTTAATTTTGTGGCCATCCCTTTAAACCCAATTCTTTCACTGTCGATCTGGATTTACTTAAAGTTATTGGGCTGGATCATGCATGTCTTAACTCAGACAAATCTCTCCTTGACTGGAATGGCAGCTTTCCCTGAGTGATGATGGCAGGATCAGCCCTGCTGAATGGGATAATACTACGCACATTGCTCATGCATTTCCAGTTATGGGCTTCGGGAATTCTCTCAATCTTATTTCCTCCAGACATGGTAATCTGTACTGTGAAGACA